>NC_046620.1:19664020-19993696 GCF_900324465.2 Anabas testudineus
GGGGGGGGGGTGGGGGAGGGGGGGGGGGTGTGTGGTGTTGTTGCTTGGGGTGGTGGGTGTGGGGGGTGTGGTTGGGGGTTTTTTCTTTTTTTTAGTCTTTGTCGTTGTGGGGTGTTGTTTTGTTTTTTTTTTTTTTTTTTTTTTTTTTTTTTTTTTTTTGTTTTTTTTTTTTTTGGTTTTTGTTTTTTTTTTTTTTTTTTTTTTTGTTTTTGTTTTTTTTTTTTTGTTTTTTTTTTTTTTTTTTTTGTTTTTGTTTTTTTTTTTTTTGTTTTTTTTTTTTTTTTTTGTTTTTTTTTTTTTTTTTTTTTTTTTTTTTTTTTGTTTTTTTTTTTTTTTTTTTTTTTTTTTTTTTTTTTTTTTTTTTTTTTTTTTTTTTTTTTTTTTTTTTTTTTTTTTTTTTTTTTTTTTTTTTTTTTTTTTTTTTTTTTTTTTTTTTTTTTTTTTTTTTTTTTTTTTTTTTTTTTTTTTTTTTTTTTATTTTTTTTTTATTTTTATTTTTTTTTTAATTAATTTAGTTTATTAATATGATGGACATTGTTGTGAAAGAACAACAAAACAATAAATACAAAGAAATATGTTAATTTTAAAAGCTTAAACCACAGTTCTTTGACTTCATCAAATTGTCTTTGAATAATTTTCTACCAAAGCAAAAATAATTTGGCTTTTAGAAATGAATGTGGTTGAAGTCGGTTGTGTACCAAAACTGACTGTGGCTTTGATCAGTGTATTTTGTAAAACAGGTGTAGCAGCCATTACAGACTGTGGGGACTAACACTGCTAACATTTTGTGTCATGGAGTCAATCTGCATTCTTTCTTTCTGTCTGTAGGGGCTCAAGAGGTTCTCATTGATCCAGGTATGGTATATCTAACCAGCTTAGCTCCAGCAGACAACACTCTGTTAATATGCTCTGTTTGCTTGTGGCCCTATGTTCTATGCCATTTTTCATTCTGCATGTCCAGAATCTTTATTCCTATTGTTTATCGTTTATTGTAATCAAGTGATATTTTTTTCTCCTCACAGGCAGTGTTCTCCTATGTTATTTAACATCACCTTTTTTGCTCACAGCTACATTTGTAATAATCGGTATTACATAAGCACACCACTGAAGACCAGATCTTACAATGACCAGTCTATTCTTTCTTTATTAAATATGTCTTGATCACATTAATCTTAACCCTATTAAAAAAAGGACCTCTGTGAAAACAAATTTACTTGTAGCAGCACCAGCAGGTACCAAACCAACACTCTAGGTGCACCTTGATTTTCTGCTTGGTAATACTCACTGTTGCTTTTTACTGCTCACTATCATAGACTAGGAAACTAGAATTACCAAATTCTGGTTGCATGCTCTGCCAACTAGTCTACTTTGATTAACTGATAAAATTTTGGTGGTCAAAGGTCGAGGTCACTGACCTCACGCCTGTTTATTTTTTGTGAATTAGATGTTGCAGAAATGCAAAAAGGTAGTTTCTTCAGCTTTTCAGATTTAGCACAAGCTTCCACCTGAACTCAAGAATGAACTGATTAGACTTTGATGGTTGAAGTCCCCTGTGACCTTGTGTCTGTTACATTTTGCAAAATCCAGTGATGGAATTTCTTAAAAACTGGCACACGCCTCCAGTTGAAATCAAGGATGAACTGATTAGGTTTTGAATGTCAAGGTTAAGGTTATTGTGACCTTGGACGTGTTATATTCATGTTAAGGCTATATGTCAACAATGCCTGTAGAAAATTCCATTACATGTGGGACAAATGTCAAACTGGACTCATGCACAAAATGATTAAAGGTCTGGGCAAATATGCATGTAAAATGCAACTTTACTGGCTGGCAAGGGCATACAGCTGTGATGCAGTAACTCTAGTTTTTTATGTTGCACGTGCAGTTTGACCAAGAAATAGTGCAGTGCTGCATTTCATTAGACAGCATCACAGTGTTGCTATGGACATAGCCCCGTTGCTAGGCGATGCATTCTCAATTGGTATTTGTATTCTAATCAGCTTTGCCTTAGAGATGCACCTTGCAAGTGCTTTTGAAACATTTTAGGTGGAAGTGTGCCTCTCTCTGGGATGTTAGCTATCAATATAATATTATCACATTTTAGAGAAGCTGTCAACCTCAGAATATTCACAATATCCCTAACTAGTGATAGTATCTACGACTGAGTGATAAAGAGTAGGGAAGGGGGTGTAGATGATTCACATTTAATTTTAAACAGCATGAAAGGCCACAGAACTACAAATACAGCATTCACATGCTTTCATTCATCTGTTATTTGTGTTAACAATCCTATTATGAGAACATTTCAAACACTGTCCATCTGTGTCTTATTTAATGTACAGTATAATTAAATATATATGTATACATGTATACATGTTGTGGTGATGGTCAGCGAGGAGGCTTTAGAGAATAAGAAGTGAATAAAATGTTCCCTTTCTCCGGTTGCCTCTCTGGTCATCTCCTCTCCTTTTGTGGCACACAAAACAGACTGGTCACCCTGTTGTCTGTCATATACTACTACTAATTATGTATCATTCTCTTTTAAATGTAGGTGCTCTCACAGCCAATGGTATTAGTGCAGACACCAGCACAGAGATTGGACGAGCAAAGAACTGCCTGAGTCCTGAAGACATTATTGACAAGTACAAAGAGGCCATCTCCTACTATGGAAAGGTACCAACCACAAACTAGAAGTGAATGAATTTTTTTTTAAAAGCACATATTGGTTCAGCATATCAAAGTTCAGTATTTTCCTAATCCTCACGTAATCTTCGAAGAGCTGTTAATAATGCTTTTCATACTGTAAGTGAAGTAAATTTATAAAGCATTTTAAGGCCAGACAGAGTGCTTCAAAGTAAGCGCCAAAAACACAACATACAGTGTAAGAACAGTAAATAAAACCAAATACAGTCAAAAAACAAGTAGGCCTCGTGCTGAATTTGCAGTAATTTAAGGATCTAAGATCTTAAAAGGTAATTCTGTTGACCTTTCATTGGTTTATACAGTGGTAGGATAGAGTATGTGAACCTTCTGGAATTTCATGGTTTTCTACATTAATTTGTCATAAAATGTAGTCTGATCTTTCTTTTTTTTATTTTTTTCTTGAGAACAACCATAAAAGCCTCATAGTGCTAGCCTTCAAGAAAGCTAATTGGAGTCAGGTGTAAGCCTAAATTAAGACAGTCGGTTTAGAGGTGTGGACTAGAGCTACTTTGACTGGCAAAAACTGCAGAGAGAATGTTCTGTTGTGATTTGACGTGATGCATTTTAGTTCACTTGAATTTTGTGAAAAAAAAAAAAAAACCCAGTCAAGTGGAAAATGCTCCAAGTTTAGAAACTCATCATCATGATTTAGACCAAAGCAAACGCACTAAGGTGTGAAAACAGCCTAAATTCTACTGAACTCACATTTCACTGACTCTGAACTGCATCACTGTCATCAGAACAGTGGCCTGTGAGTCTGTCGACAGGAGAACAGTGATCAACACCAGGTTGAGAGTTTGCAACGGCTTTTATATAAATAGCTGTTTGGGGAGATCATGCTGCGTGTTCTGTGTCTGCGTCAGTGTGAATTGATTTATTTATTAAAATGGAATTCTATCTGCTCTCTAAGTAATGCGAGTAATAGATGCAAAACCTGCATCAAATGTGTGACTTGGCCTTTAGGGTAAATAAAATTTCCTTAAAAAAAAGTCGTTGATTAACCAAAATCTGACATGTCTTGCCTGTCATGTGCAGAAATGTTAGTTCTACAGTACCTTACTATTATCTGAATGTCTGCTCACCTGTCTGCTCACCTACAAAACTCTAAGTAGAATTCTCAGGACAGTGGATAATTTCATGGAGTTTCAGCTCACACCCTTAGACCTTCACTGTCAGCACTGCTAGCCAAAGAGACTAAGAAGCCTTTGTCTCCAGTGTCAATAAACAGATAAATAATATAAACATAATTTTTAATTGTTTAAACAAAACATTTCATGGCACTAGTAAGTCCATTATATTACTAGGAATTCTATTGCTGTTAAGTACCAAAACAAAGGTAACAATTAATAATTCTAGACTGTTATTTTTTTTCCCTTTGGTTGTATGATGAAATGGGTAATAAATAGCTATTCTATGTGGCATAAACAGTTTTAAAAGATGTCTATCTTCAATAGAAACAAATGCACTTAGGGCTAGGTGCCACAGTGTCGAAAAATCATATAGTACTGAGTGTACAGAGGCATTGTTGGTTTGGGACTTTTGCTAAGCTGTCAGTTTTATTTTTTAGGTCCTGGATTATTTGTGCAATTTAGGAACCACAACCTAAAAGCAACATCATCTTGTTAAGTTTTGAGTGAGGAGCACTAAATTCTAAAGACCTCACACCTGTGCTGCTGATAAAGGGCTGCAGTGGGATAATCTAGACAGGTGCTTATGACATCTTTGTGCTGTTTTTATTCAAGAGCATGGTTTTGATTTTAGATTTGATAAATATGCTACTGTCCCCAACATCCCAGAGCTCTAAAACATAACATGAGAATTTTGAATTTGACTCTGCCTTTTAGATTAATGGCTGTGCACTGTTGTGTTCATTTTCAGGTTGCTTTGATATAACACCAGCACTACATGTCCATGTAGTAGTAGCTTTTCTTCTCACCAGAGGGCAGTATTTGATTTAGCAATGTGTTCCTAGTGTTATGGCACTCTCTTTTGACCACTGAACCTGTACAGAGCCACAAAGAACAGTATTAAAGAATAGGCTTATTATGCTGCCAAACTATTCAGGAGCAATGCTGTGCTTTATCTTCATTACTATAATTGGCTTTTTGCGCTGACCTCCCTGAGCTCTTTTACCTGTAGCTAGTTCATTCAGAATTAAATTACATCTCAACACATAGCCATTCAGATATTAATTGAATTTTAATAAGGAGACAATGAAGGTGGAAGTGGAAGGAAGTTGAGAAATGGCACGATAAAAAATACACACACTTGTTCACAGCATGAAGCCTGAGCATCAGCACCAGCAGCACCAGCAGCTGCTGCTCAGGTTTTCAGCTGAAGCACAAACAGAACAGTCTCTGGGAAAGCCTGAAAAACGAGCGACAGGGGATCCAAGTTATCACACTTGTCTGTCTTCCCACGTGTGCAGTGACTGATGAGGGTGGTCATATGATAATGGAAAACATTTCTTCGTATTATGAGGTGGGGTGTACAAGTCAAGACAATCCTCAGTGACTATTCATTTTTCATTAACACTGAGCCTCTCTCCCTCCCTCTCCTCCTCTTATCTCCCACAGTATAAGAACGCAGGTGTGATCGAGCTGGAGGCATGTGTAAAAGCAGTCCGAGTGCTAGCCATTCAGAAGAGGGCCAGAGAGGCCTCAGAGTTTCTGCAGAATGCTGTTTATATCAACCTGGGTCAGGTACACAATCTGACTGGCAAACAGTTTTTTCAGCTACACAGGATGATTAATGTCCACAGGTATTAAGCTGTGCTGTTGAATCAGGGTGACTACAGAAAGTCTTTCGCTTATCTCAAAAGCACAGTAAAAAAAAAAAAACCTCACTTTTGTTACAGTTCTCTATTAATAAAAAAAATCTGGTTTAATTGTGAACTGTTACTTTAACTGTTTCCTATGTATATGCTTAAACCTACTTAAACCTACTTTCTTTATGTGAGAAGCAATCCCATTTATTTTTTTTCAACATTCCATAGCCCACTTTTATAGCTAGGATTACTTTCCAAACTAGACATGTCCCAAAATTGTCTTAAACACATCTTAAGTCAGAGAATTATTCCTCCTTTAGCTGATAAATGTGAAAACAGCCTCCCAGTGTCAAGTATCAAAGTCAAGCAACAATAAGATAACTCATTTTTACTTAGGGGGTTGGGTCTTCAATGTTTTCTTAATAACTGCAGCTGTCAGAGGAAGAGAAGATCCAGCGCTACAGCATCCTCTCTGAGCTCTACGAACTGATTGGTTTCCATCGCAAGTCAGCATTTTTCAAGCGTGTTGCAGCCATGCAGTGTGTGGCTCCCACCATCCCTGAGCCAGGATGGAGGGCCTGCTACAAACTGCTGTTGGAGACGTTACCTGGATATAGCTTTCACTCGATCAAGGACTTCAGCAAAGGTAGGCAGTCGTTCTCACTGTATAATACTCAGTGGGAGAAATATATAGAGTATATTAAAGTAAAATATAATTGTAATATAAAGACAATAATATACAATGACAACCAATAATACATTATGCATTATTTTTAGTCATTTAGCAGAACTTTTATCCAAAGTGACTTGTGGTGGGTGTGTATATACATACATATATCTATGTAGATATGTATATTTATATAAAGTATATTATAAATAGATAAATCAATGATATATATATATATAGATATATATATATATATATTTATAATATATATCTCTATCTATATATATATATATGTGTCTATATATATATATATATAATATATATATTTATGTTATATATATATATATATTGATATCATAGTTATTTATTATATTATATATATATCTATATATATATATATATATGTATTTATCTATATATTCTATATATATATATATATATATATTATATTATATATATGATATATATCTATATATATATTGTATGTGTATATTATATATATATATATATATATATATCTTATATATATAATATACTATTATCTATTTTTATATATATATATATATATCTATGTGTAATATATATATATATTTATGTATATATATATATTTTTATATATATTTTATATATATATATATATGTGTGTGATCTATATATCATATGTTATATATATATAATATGTTATATTATTATATATAATTTATAATGTATTATGTGTATATATAAATATGTATATATTGTATGTATATATATGTGTGTATGTCTATATATAGTGTATATGTAATATATATTGTTATAGTATATATATATATGTATATGTATATATATAGTGTATATGTATATATATATGTATATGTATATATATATATATGTGTATATGTATATATATATGTATATATATATATGTATATAATATTTGTGTATATATATAATTGTATATGTGTATATTATATGTATGTGTATATGTGTGTATATGTGTGTATATATATATATATATATATATCTGTGTATATGTGTATATATATATATGTGTGTATATGTATATATATATATATATGTGTGTGTATATGTATATATATACACACATATATATATGTGTGTGTGTGTGTGTGTGTGTGTATATATACATACATACAGTGAGGGAAAAAATTATTTGAACCCCAGCTGATTTTGTAAGTTTGCCCACTAACAAAGAAATGATCAATCTATAATTTCAATGGTAGGTGTATTTGAACAGTGAGACACAACAATGACAAAAAAATCCAGAAAAATGCGTTTCAAAAAGAGTTATAAATTAATTTGCATTTCCATGAAGGAAAGAAGTATTTGATCCCTTCGAAAAACGTGCTTTAGTACTTGGTGGCAAAACCTTTGTTGGCAATCACAGAGGTCAGCCGTTTCTTGTAGTTGGCCACAAGGTTTGCACACATCTCAGGGGGGATTTTGGCCCACTCCTCTTTGCAGATCCTCTCCAATGTTTGGCAACTCGAACCTTCAGCTCCCTCCACAGATTTTCTATGGGATTAAGGTCTGGAGACTGACTAGGCCACTCCATGACCTTAATATGCTTCTTCTTGAGCCAGTGATTTGTTGCCTTAGCCGTGTGTTTTGGATCATTGTCATGCTGGAGTACCCAACCACGACCCTTTTCAATGCCCTGACTGAGGGAAGGAGGTTCTCACCCAACATTTGACGGTACATGGCCCCATCCATCCTCCCTTTGATGCGGTGCAATTGTCCTGTCCCCTTGGCAGAAAAACACCCCCAAAGCATAATGTTTCCACCTCCATATTTGACAGTGGGGATGGTGTTTTTGGAGTCATAGGCAGCCTTCCTCCTCCTCCAAACACAGCGAGTTGAGTTGATGCCAAAGAGCTCGATTTTGGTCTTATCTGACCACAACACTTTCACCCAGTCTTCCTCTGAATCAGTCAGATGTTCAGTGGCAAACTTCAAACGGGCCTGTAGATGGGCTTTCTTGAGCAGGGGGACCTTGCGGGCACAGCAGGATTTCAGTCCTTCACGGCGTAGTGTGTTACCAACTGTTTTTTTGGTGACTATGGTCCCAGCTGCCTTGAGATCATTGACAAGTTCCTCCCGAGTGGTTCTTGGCTGATTCCTCACCGTTCTCATTATCATTGAAACTCCACGAGGTGAGATCTTGCATGGAGCTCCAGACCAAGGGAGATTGGCAGTTAATTTATGTTTCTTCCATTTGCGAATAATTGCACCAACTGTTGTCACCTTCTCACCCAGCTGCTTGGCGATGGTCTTGTAGCCCATTCCAGCCTTGTGTAGGTTCACAATCTTGTCCCTGACATCCTTGGAAAGCTCTTTGGTCTTGGCCATGGTGAAGAGTTTGGAATCTGGATTGATTGATTGCTTCTGTGGACAGGTCTCTTTTATACAGGTAACGAGCTGAGAGGGCTGCCAATGTCAGCTCGTTACCTGTATAAGATCCACCTGGGAGCTAGAGATCTTGCTGACGGATAGGGGATCAAATACTTATTTCCTTCATGGAAATGCAAATTAATTTATAACTCTTTTTGAAACGCATTTTTCTGGATTTTTTTTGTCATTGTTGTGTCTCACTGTTTAAATAAACCTACCATTGAAATTATAGCCTGATCATTTCTTTGTTAGTGGGCAAACTTACAAAATCAGCTGGGGTTCAAATAATTTTTTCCCTCACTGTATATATGGGTATATATACACACATACATACATATATACACAGAGGCCTGGGAGCTTGAGGGTCCTGCGCAGTATCTTAGCTGTTCCTAGGACTGCACTCCTCTGGACAGAGATCTCAGATGTTATTCCTGAGATCTGCTGGAGCCACTCTCCCAGCTTGGGAGTTACAGCCCCCAGTGTTCCTATCACCACCGGTACCACTTGTGCCTTTTTATTTATAATAATAATAAAAATAATAATTATTTAATACAAATCAGCACCATAACTCAGAATTTAGCATCACAAATGATTTAATGTGGTGAAAAGATTTTTTTAGTCATTGATAGCTTTATGTTCTTGCATGATCTAGAATATGTAATTGGCAATTGTGTGAACACAGATTAAACAGAATAAGGAGATGAAAAATCTCACTTCATTTCACCTCAACCTTTTTTTCAAGAGTGTTCCTTTAGGGTGTTTCGGCATTCAAGGCACCGCTTTGCTCAAAAAAAAGGCGCAGCTGAGACCTGACTCTGACTTTTGTAGACTCTATGGGTAGTGATAAGCTTCTTGGCTTCACAGCCTCTTGACCCCAGCTCATTGCAGCTACTCTGTGGCAAATGCTTGCAATGTAAAAAGACAGTGCTCACAGAAAAGCCCTGGGATGTCCATATTTTCTCTTGTAATTGTTATTCAAGGTACACTGTGGGAGGATTTTCTCTGATATGCTTTTAATCTGTGGCCTTGCTTTTTTATACATGTGAATAGAATGTTGCTGGCTCTTTAAGGTAAAATGGTTGCACTTAAACCAAAAAGTTGTTTTTGATGATGGACTAGAGTACAGTCACATGGGTAGCTACTTATACCCCTGGCTGAAACATTACGTAAGGCTGAATAATACAGGGAAACATTGTGATTCTAATTTCGTCTTTGTTTTTTTTTTTTTTTAAAGCTGGTTTTCTTGTATAGTATTTATCACTGTCTTTGCACTCTCTACAACTCTGCCATAGTAGTCTGGCTAACCTAGTGGCAAGAATAAGTATGTGAACCTTTTGGAATTTTATGTTTGTGTTTTTGTTTGCTATAAAATGTGATCTGATCTTCATCTAAGTCAAGAATATTAACAAATACAATGTGCCTAAAGTAATAACACAAAAAAGATTTCAGGTCTTTTTCCTTTTTTTTTTTCACAGTGCAAGTGGAACAGGTATGTGTACCCCATTGTTAATGACCTCAAAGAAGCTTATTGGACTCAGGTGTTAGCATAACTAGTTAAAGTAAAATTAATTTGGAGCTGTGGACTAGAGCTACTTCAACTGACAAAAACCAGTTTAACTTTTGGAGTTTGCTCTGCACAAGAAGGATGAGCTTGGCCATGGCTCGCCAAAAGGAGGTTTCAGAGAATCTACAGTCAGAATTGTTTGTGTGTTATTACTTTAGGCACATTATATTTAATACTTTATATTTAATACTATATTTTAGACTTAGATGAAGATCAGAAAACGTTACATTAATGCAGAAAACCAGATAATTCCTGCCACAGTATATGTATGTGTTAAATTTATCCTTATTCCCTATGCTGTAGGGCATCATGTTTTTTCCTAGACTTGGCTATGGTCAAAGGAATTTCCAGGTGCCGTTTTGATTTGTTAGTATGGAGTTCTACTCTTGAACTCTTTGCCAAGAATGCCTTTCAGCTTGTACACAAAAGGACATAAACCATTCAGCTGTAACTTCGCAAAGAGCCACAACATTGCAACCACCAGGTGGTTTTAAAGTTGTGGCTGATCAGTGTACACCAACAGTTGTTAGTATGAGTTGGGGTGAAAGTGGCATGTTTGAGAGCCCATGCCATGACCTGCAATGTCAGTAGTTTAAATCTTGGTTCTTCCTGGCTATGCATTAAGGTTCTTAAATGAAATATGAATTTATATTTGCCAATTAAGCTCATTTGTACATGGAAAATTGATGATAACTTATGCCACATTATTGAAAATGCGGCACATTTATTGTTAAAGCTGTTGAAACCTTATGGCAAATTACAGGAACCAATTTAGTCCTCTGTATTTTGTTTGTTAGGAGATATTTGTAAGGAACATTAGAGGCACATTGGTAACACTACATTATTCTAACATATCAGCTCACCTCAGTATTACACAGGGGACACATGGGTAACTGATAAAGCTGTGGATAAAGGTGTTTGCAGGGTGTCAGTCTGTTTATTGGTTAAGTGGCATTATACACTTATCGACAAACTAAGAGATTTTTGCCAGTTCTCTAAGTCCACATTCCAGACCTTACATCCACTGAAAGTCACTTCTTCCATTTTTCCACCATTTAGTACATTTGAGTACACCTCTGCCCATGATACTTTACTTTAGACACTGTAACATTACTCTCTCTACACTAATATAACATCAGATCCCAACCAGAGACCTTGGTGTCTGCTCATCAGTCCCCACAGGGCTGATGGGAAAGTAGGTAATGATTGTTGTAAGTCTTTGGCAGAAGGGATCAGGTTGAAGTTTTTCAGGCAATCACCTGGAGAGGTAAGTTTAAATGAGAAAGAAAATGGGGCTCAATTTTGCAATCCCAAATTCTAGGTACCTGTGGAGCTCAGGAGGTACCTGAGATACATTGGAGTAAATGACTTTTTACTTTAGGTGTCTCACAAGCCATTTTTCACTACTCCCCTTCCTTACCAGAGATGGAGGACACACTGTTATTTTTGTCTTTTTTTTTCTGTTCTGTACTGTTGTACTGTCGTGCTGTTACGGAAATTTGTGGAATTTCTTTTTTTGTAATTTACCATGTTACTCAGCTGAACAGTGTTGCATGTCATCACTCCCCAAGGTAGAAAATCCCCCTTAATCAGAGGCAATCCAAAGGTGTCTGTTGAGTCAGGTTTTGCATGACAGTGCGAGTGCATGGCTGTGGCACCACACTCATTATCTTGGTGGTGTGTTAATTGGATTGCCAGACACCTCCAGTTCAGGTCTGAAAATACCACAAATGAAATCATCTTTCGTGTCGGAGCAAGAGTAACAACCTCCAAAAATCCAAAATGTCCTTTGGATTACTGTCCTCCAGATAAGTGCTGGTTTTGGCAGACAGGTGGAAGTCAGCTATTTTTAGACTGCTTAGTGTGTGCAGTTTCACCACAAAAAATAGCTTCTGGAGGAATTGCATTTAGAGTTTGTAAAGATGACAGAAGAAGTCAGGCTAAATTATAATCATGGTAGAAAAATGCTGACAACTGAAAAGCATCTCTGCCATTATTTGACTTTATTGAAAGTTGTATTTAGGCTGGGGAAACATCCATGTGTTTACAAGAATATCATCCCTTCTTCTCTCTGCCCCCCTCGGCCTCCCCGACACATCTTTTCTCTAGTTTTCTTTCCCACTCAGTGAGTCAACAGTCGACAGCTGTGGAGTGGAGCAGGGGATCTTGTAGGGGGCTAAGGGTCTTATGTAACAGTTGGTGTCAGGCTAGAATGTTATTAAGATGTCATGTGGAGCTGTGCAGCACAGACAACACTGGCTAAACTAGCACATATGACTGCAATAGAGACGATTCAATTTTAAAAGACAACAAACACTTGATTATTATCTAATTATGTGTGGCCTTTATGTATGTAAGGCATTTTACATATGCCATATCCAGTCTTGCGAAGGTTTCTTCCACACTTGTTGAATCATCTCAAGCATTAATATTTGTCTTTGAATATATTTGAGGGTAATTATGGTATGCGTAGTTGTAATTACCAGGCATTTGTGCTAAATGTAGGCTTAAGACTGAAATTAATATCGCAGTGTTATTATAAATAATTTTAAACTGTCAGTATACATCACGCTATGCCAATTTGGGCAAAATTTCACATTGTCTGATAAGATTTAATTGATCATCATTCAAACAAAAACACAAAAAACATGAAACAAACTACAGTAACACAATCATTTAACAACAGTGGAATTAGGTGGAAAAAATGACAAAATATGGTTATTAAAGGCACCAACTACCTGTTTTGATTTATAAATCAAAACAGCTGGATTTAAAATAAAAACATGCTCTATATTAAAAACCTATACAACAACTTATACCTCCATTCGATTCAATTGTATTTGTATTGGGCCAAATTGCAACAGATGTCATCTCAAGGCACTTTACAGTGTAGTATAACTGTATACAGAATTATATAGAAAACCCAACAATCCCGTTTGAGCAAGCACTGGGCAACAGTGAAGAGGTAAAACTCCCTTTAGAGGACCTGCAGAAAAGCACAGAGAGGAGGAAGTATAACTACGTGTGAGACAAGAGGACAGAGAAGAGGAGCTCAGTGTATCAGTAGAGGTCCACCAGCAGACTAACCTAAGCAGCATAACCATAACCATAAGAGATGGTTCAGAGTCACCTGATCCATCTCTAACTATAGGCTTTATAAAAAAAGGAAAGTTTTAAGTCTAGTCTTAAATGCAGAGAGGGTGTTTTCCTCCAGAACCTGAACTGGGAGCTGGTTATATTATTCTCCAATAGGGAAACATTTTTTTCATCTAAAATGGGAACATAATATCTGATGTTGGTCAGTTGAACTATGCAAGGTGACTGGTTCTGCAGATAATATTGTGCTAAACTGATATGATAGCTGTGTAACAACAGATGTCAGCAATGAGCCTTGTCAGTTCTGTTACTGAATTTCTCTCTGTCATCCCTCTCTCAGGTACCCACCGAGGCTGGGCTGCTGTACAGATGCGCCTCCTGCATGAACTGGTGTATGCCTCCCGTCGCATGGGCAACCCCGGGCTCTCAGTACGCCACCTGTCCTTTTTGCTGCAGACCATGCTGGACTTCCTGTCCGATCAAGGTCAGCACACAATAAACAGAAAGAAGCTTGAAAAAAGCAATAGTACACTTTTTTTTATTTTTTTAATAGAATTTAAAACCCTGTGATGTGCTTCTAGCTTCCATTTCAGATATAAATAAGTCTAGAAACTTCCACCATATCTTTTAGTGATTGCAGTATTATACCTTGTACTTAATAGTATTCAATCCACAACAAAGCCAGTTTTTTTTTTTGCTGGTGGGGAGTATAACATTGTGCACTGACCAGAGTTCCTGTGTAGCCAGCAGATATGGTTTTTACTGAGGCAGTGTGAGCCAGACGGTCCACTGGCCACACAATAGAGACTGGTGTAATCCTTGGTTGGCTACAGAATGAGAGACTGAAAGGAGGGAGGGAGAAGCAGACGAGGTATGAATGAAATGAAGCAAACAGTATAAAATATTAAACATCACAGAGGAACGTCTGTAGCTCTGTTTTGTAGGGTGCTGCTGATGCAAGCTTTCTTAGAAACCGTCCTGCTGAAATTATATTTCCATCTACAGCCTTACACACTTCAAGGGCTAGAAAAACACTACCAAATGATGTAATTACTATTGCCAGTGCTGGGTATTTTCTCACTATGGGAAATTGACCTTGTAAGATGACTTCTGGAGTGGTTCTTGCTACAGTAAAATACCATTTCATATTTACTTGGTGGAACTTTTTGTGCTCAGTGAGCTGCCTAGTGCAGTTTGGTTGCCCTTCTTTGATTGCCTCTACTCTCATCTGCAGTGTAATATTAAAAATGTCAGAAAGGTTATTGTAGGTTGCTCTAAGCCCATTTTGAATTGTGTTTGAGTTTGTGTTGTTACTATATACTTCAAGGTTGGAATAGATTTGGACAAGAAAGGAGTTTATGATTCTGCTACAGTTATCAGGAGAATCTGTTCTCAGCAGGAATCCTCATGTGCAAGTGTGTCATAGAAATCAATATTTCTTTTAAATAATTGTTTTATTCAGACACTACACTACACACTACATATTAGTATATGCTGAGTTAAAGTATAATTATACTGGCTATGCATATTTTAAAATATAGCCAATAAAGGGACTTGTGACCTCAATCACAATCATCAACACTTTAAAGCTAGCATTTGAAAAAATCCCAGAATATTCCTGAATTAGTGATGCGGCCAGTATGGCTATACAGTATGTCCTTATGACTGGTTAAGGCATCAGTGGTGTGAATGCTGGTAAAGAATAGACCGTGACATCATTGTGATTAGAAGCCAAGAAGAAGACAGGTCTGTAGACATCTCTTAAGGTCTGTGGATAACCTAAGTAGGCCTTTAACAAGGCAGTGGGACAATGGAACAGTCTGAGACTCCTGGCCAATGTAAGAAATTTGTTATTAGTTACATAGCTGGCTTGTTTGAGAAGCTCAAAAGGATTTTTGTAAAACGCTGCGTCCATCCACATCAACCCCACAAAATCTCTGTAACCAAGTTAGAGTCGGCTTTCTCGAGAAAGCTGATTTCTTAAGTGTCATGTAATGATAATGATAATTTTGACATACTATATTGATCCTCTTGGAGAAATTGCTTTAAACATGAAGCCTAGATACTGCAATCAGGGTAGGGGATTAGAGAAACCAGATTACCCCAGGTAGATTTTTCCCAGAGAACTTTGATTACTCTGCCATGTAAATGTGTAACTGGGTTTCTAATCCTCTTTTTACAAGAGCGCATGTGCATAACAATGGATGCTGACACTCACCACTCTACTACTGTCAGCTGAGAAGTGCGGCTGGATGAAAGGAGACGTCATTTCAGGGAGCGATGCAATAATTTTTAAATCAAGTCCAACTAAAACTGAAACCAACACAAAGTTCCCCGTAGAGGTCTAAATACTGTAAGTCACTTTTCACTCCAGATTTCTTTAATTCACACAGTTTTTGATGTAAGATGTAAGGAAGAGCACTGTGACAATCTGTATGTCTCTCTCACAGTGCGGTCAGTCACCTCCCCGACATAAGAGAGCGAGAGAGAGAAAGAAAGAAAAACAAAAGCAATCAGAAAGCTGTGTTTTCTGTCTCTGTACAGCTCAAATCTATAGACCATGCTTTTAAAATCAGCTCAGGGTAGAGGAGACATCATATATAAATAACCAGGTTTCCTGAGTGCATTTAAACTTGTTCCTGGTTTCTCTCAGCAACCTGGTTACTTGAGTGCATGTAAACGCACCAAGTGACGGATTTCATTACACCTCATGGATCATCTTAATTTTTCATGATGATAAATCTGTGTCTGTGATGACACTGGTGATAACAAGGGCAAGATTCCAAAGACATACATTTAATTGTGTCTGGAGTTTTTTAATTTGTTGGAGCCACTATATTATAGAGTTAAATAGAATGGAGGGAAAGGGAAAATAAAAAAAGATGACTAGTAGAACTATAGATATCATCTCCCTGATAATATCACATATTAGTGTTGGCTGCTTAAGTCAAACACTGCTGCTTAAGAAAACACATTTTCTTTTAGGCTAAATGCCATCTGCCTTTCTTTCCAGTTTAAATGTCATCACATCCCTCACAGGAGCTCCATGTCTGAATTGGTTTGGCTGGTTGTACCTTTTTAAGCCTTGGCTAGTTATTGTTAGAAATGTTAGTCAAATGTTTTATTAAATCCTTTACCCTTTTATCCATGCTAGAATTGAAGATGACTCCCAGCCGGTCTTCCTCTGGGACATGACAAGGTTTTGGTTAGGGCTAATTATGGCTGATTCTAGGACTGTCTGAGAGAACGCTGTGAGTGAGGGACATAATTATAAGGCAGAAATGTTGAATAACAACAATAAGGGGAAAAACATGAGCAGCAGAGTACGCTTGTATTCTGTGGACACAACTGAGCTTGCTTTGCTTTTTTCCTCTCAGGACAAAACTGCTTACATCTGAAACAAAGCTGCTGGCAATGTGCGAGGGATTTGTGAGTGAGCTTTCTTTAACAAATGAGTATGGACAGTTCTCGAGACAGTTTCTCGCTGTTATAATGTGAACTTATAGGCATGTATAGATTTTTTTCCTCTAAGTTTATTGACAATGGCTATGGACCACGTTTACTATACTATACACACTAATCTTGTGCTTTATTTGACCTGTTGTTAGTTTTTACCTGGCCAGCTATCAGATTACCAACAGCATTATAATTGTGTTGTGACTTTTATGTGTCTCAGGTGATTGGTGTTGTTGCTTTTTGTGGTGCTCTTTAACTGCATAGCTCCCAGGACCTGTGGAGACACAGCATGGCATGATATGTAGAAAAAATCTACCACCAGGTCTTTTATTGGTCTCATTGACCACTGACCAGAATTTGTTCAACAGACACAGAAAATACAGTATGTTTATGTATCACTGATATTTTCAGAAAATAATGTTGTAGTTAATTCAGCAGTTGCAATGACCAGTGTAATTGTTGCATCATATGGCAAAATTGTAACTAGTAAATTGATATTGTTGTCTGGGGTGTTCAGACTCGTAATAGTTACACCAAGGGCAGATGGTGTCCCTTTCTTTCTTTAAACGATAAATCTGGAAATATAAGTGAACTGTGTTTAAGTAACAATAGACAGGTATATGCATTTGGACACGTTTGTGATGACGACATTAATAAAGGTTGTCAAGGGAGATAATGGCACTCCTAGATTGTAGTGCCCTATTAAGTAACCGAGGAGACGAGAAGATTGAGAAATACCAAGGGCTGAAAGAAGAGATGGAAAAGATGTGGAAGGTGAAGGCACAAGTGATACCGGTGGTGATAGGAACACTGGGGGCTGTAACTCCCAAGCTGGGAGAGTGGCTCCAGCAGATCCCAGGAATAACATCTGAAATCTCTGTCCAGAAGAATGCAGTCCTAGGAACAGCTAAGATACTGCGCAGGACCCTTAAACTCCCAGGCCTCTGGTAGAGGATCCGAGCTTGAAGGAATAAGACCGCTCCAAGGAAGGAGCGAGCGGGGAATTTAATTTTTTTATATACCCCCTCACCTAGCCACTCCACTCTGCTACTTTTTCTGTCTGTAGCGTTTTGCAAATTGCTGCATGTAAAAGGCCTATTTGAGTCCTGGTTACGTGTAAATAAACATGTGGTTTGATAAGATGATGAGAAAAAACATTTACTACAGGATACTACATTCACTACTACTACTTCAGTCCTAATAGTCCCCTAGATCCAGACAAGTGACTTGTCAACAAGTCAAAAGTCAACAAGTGGTAGCTGTGCATGCAACAGTTTTCAAAGCTCAAAAGAGATGGATAAGTTTGATATTGTTTACTTTTAAATGGCACAGAAAGATTAATGTCATCATTTCAGCTCACTTTTCAGTGTATAAGGACTGTTTTTTTTTTTTACCACGGAGTTATTGTTTTGATGATTTATGTTTCACTTGCAGTATTTTTTTTGCTGCAGGCTTCTTGCTGAAAATACCGTCTAGAAAAATCTAAATTATTTATAAAACTGTTGATGTGTCTGTTTGTGGTTTGTCAGTAGTAACATAATTTGATAAATCTTTCTTTGAAAATGTTGCCATTGTCTGCACGGTTATTTCAGATTTTTGAAGCTGTAGTCTCACCTTCTCCCAGCAATATCTGTAAAATAGTGTCTAAGGATCACGGTTGGTATAGAAAAATATTTTTTCTTTCTCTGCTTTCTTTATTTGATCAAGTGATGAAATCCTTAAAAGAATTTTTAGAATGATAATTGTGCCACAAATTTCCCTTTTCTGTGGATAATGGGTTTTGCAATTTAGTTTTGCTTCACCAGAAATAAAAGTTTTGTAAGCCTTAAAAAAGATTTTGGTATCATGATGACGCATTGATTTGCTCCCAAAAGACAGAGACGTGGGGTTGATTTCTTACTGAGGTAATTGTTGTTAATTTGACACAAAAAAGCTTTTATGACATAATTACAATAATAATTCACAATAAAATGTGCACATTCACAACAATCTGTAAAAACTGTCATCCTAACTGTAAAAGTAAGTGTAAACCATTTTCCAGAAACTTGAGCTATCTACTTCATCTGTGCAAAACAGGAAGGTGGGGAGAAAAACTGTGCAGAGTCTAAAAGACTGGGGTTATGCTGCATCATCTAAAAATGAATCAGTATGTTTGGCGGTCACAGAGTATCCCTTACAGCAACCATCATGTTATATTCCTTTGTATGGAGCTTAAGCTGTCATAAAGTTTCATATTGAACTTTGTTGACACATGCTGCCTTAGGACATGTGTTGGCTGAATCCTGTCAGAATACCTGAACTCTCTTATTGTCATCACACTAATGATGAACACAGATTATTCAGGAAAAATTAATGTTGGGTCACATTATACTTTTTAAAGTGCATCCTTGTTGAAGTGGTTACCTGTGAAGGGCTGCAAAGAAACGTGTTTGATGAAGGCAGATTAAACATAGAGATGTAAGCTCAGTTTTCAGAGAAGATGATTCCCAGCAAACTTTTACACATGCTGCCCGTCATCCTGCCTCCCACTGTTATTTTTCCTTGTGATGGTTGACACTTGGAGATGAGGTCCTTTGTTTGAGGAGGCGAGTGAACTATTATAAGCCGCACCTTTTCTCCTCTCTTTTTGTTAAGTGTAAAGATGTTTCTTTGCTTATCTGGACAGTGTGTTGCAGCTTCCTGGCTTGTGTATGTAAGGGCACAAAGGTAGGGGAAAAGTGGAGAAACACAAGAAAATAAATATTTTTCTCCCAGTTTTACCCACGGGTTTGATTATCTAAGAGCTCTGACACACTATCAGATTTCAAGGAGCTACTGTAGCACTGACCAAGGACAGATTAACAAATGTTGAAAAATGCAATTGGACTCACCATTAACTCAGCTCTCTACTGATATCCATGCAGTATATGTTCTGCACAAAGCGTAAATAACAGTTTTCTGGCATCATGGCGAATGACCTGAGCCAAAGGAAAAGCTAATTCCAGTATAAGTAAGTATATTCACACTGTAAAAACCTTTGGTGACAATTAGTGTATTGCCTCACCTGTCAAGGCGTTGGGTGTTAAATGTGACTAAGCATGATCGTAAAGCAGGGCGCTCTATTTTCAAAGTGAAAAACTAGAATCAGTGGGTTTATAGCTTCACTTGTATTCTAGCACCTTCAGTTCTGCTAAAAAAAATTAATTGAAAACTGACTAAATGTAAAATTGACTTTCAGAACTGGTGTTGTTGTAAAGTGATTATTAAAATCTATACTGGACATGGAAACATCTGTGAGCACAAACCACTGTTCAGCTTTTCAGTCCTGTGAAAGGCCCCAAAACACACTTCAGCTGTGAACACTCAGACATGGCAAAAAAGAAAAAAATGGACAAATATGTCATCAGTCAAGAAAGCGGTGAGCCAGGAGACAGTTAAGGAGGACAGTAGAGATATCACTCCATTCATCTCTGGCTATTTTATTCCTGCTATGCTTCTTCCCTGTCCCTCTGATTCCTTCCTTTATCCATCTCTATCTTTTTCCCACCTCCTTTTTCAATTTTTTCCTCCTCCTGTTCCCTCACCCTGACCTTTCTTCAGTCATTTAATCTCTTCTTGTTTTCACTCTGATGTACTCATGGTGGATTTTTGTTTCCTGGTTTGTAGACTATTCACACATTAACATATTTATATGGAAAGTTTTCCTGTTGCTAAGAGACATAAGACCCTTGGATCCATCCTTTTGGTTCCTAATAAAAGCATCATCATCTCATCTCATATGTACAGCATACTGTATAAGTTGGTCTTTTGGATTATGCAATAATGATCGTCTGTTTTCCAGTATTCTAGTTGTTAACAGTTTATCTTATTGAATTTTGTTGCAATGCAGCAGTTTTCATTTATACAAAAAGCCCACTAGTGTCCTCCTATGAGGTGGTATAAATCTGTTTGAAATCATTACAAGCAAATGTCTCTCTCTACTTGATGGACACTCTAGAAACCTGCAGAGCAAAAGCAAATTCTACAGCTGGGTGAGCTGTAATGTTCTCCCAAGAGGTATTGATGGTACAATAAAACTTACAGTTTTGCTTGAAGGCTGGGAACTCTTATTGCTGAGAGAGAGAGAGACCTCACAGGTCATTAATGTTTGGTTAATTTATATCACACACATGAAATCTTTATGGCAGAGATAGAAGTCAAATTATCGGTGTGTGGGGCACTGTAAAGGGAATTGTTATGTCATAACTGTTGTTGTCTGATCTGTGGATAATTGTATGTATAGATTACTTTATGTGCTCTGTCCAAATGCTCATTGATTTTTCCTGCCGTTATATTCTTCTGCATTCACAGAGAAGAAAGAAGTGACCCAAAGTCTGGAGAACTACACCTCCAAGTGTCCAGGTGGAATGGAGGTGATCACCCTTCCCGATGGCCTGAAGCTGCCTCCGGTGCCTTTTACAAAGCTCCCCATAGTCCGGTAAGGCTAGAAAATATTGGTGTGCTGCTATTTTGTATGTCTATCTTGTAGTGTTGGCTTGATTTTTAACTTAATATCCATTTCCAGATCATAGAAATTTGGATTCAGTAAACATTGACACATCAAAGTTTAGCAGTCCGTTAGCTGTTGCTGCTGAAGGATGTATAAAAAAAAATAAAATACTAATACTATATATAATATTGGTGCCTTTGATGTTTACGCTATTCAAAGATTTTGAAAATGATTCCAAAACTAGTTTTTGAAAAAATGCACTACATTACATTAACATTTAAAGTTGTTTTTTGTTAGGGAGTTGTATGTCAAATGGAACCTGACATCACAAAAAAGGGGAGAGGAAAACATGAGTCACAGAGCTATTCACAACTGAATTGGTTGAAAATGGACAGTCATACGCACACAGGAATAAATATGAACATATAAACCTAGTAGCCTTCTATTATGAACATACAACACTGGAAACAGTGATCTGATAGGGGCAGGGATATCGATAAAGTGCTTACCCACGAAAAAAGCTAATGAACAAGAATCAACCTGTGTCACTTGTATCCCATATCTGCCTCAAAAAACAATAGCTATTAAATAAATTCACATGAAAAACCAGTGTTGCCAAACATGTTTGTAATTTCTGAATAAAAGATTATTGTACTTATAAGTTCAGAAGCTCTGAGTGAGTAACAGTTCTTCTGCCCAACCTGCAGTTAGTAGGCTACTGTGGAAGCAGAAGTGCTAGAGAGCTGACAATAAAATAGATAAAACAAATAAAAACTTTCTTTCAGGTAAGTGTTTAGATCCTTTACTTAGAAAGTCATTTTTGCCAAACCACTAAACCTTTTTATTACAAAGTGAAATGTTGGTGTCATATTATAAGCAACTTTTCCTTCATAAATGTGGGTTCTCTTGTGCAAGTATCCTGTCCGTATAATCAAATAGATTTGTATTTGTGGGTAAGTTAATGGGCCTTTGGTCTGGGTAACTACAGAGTACTTCTTATGTTCCTGTACTTCTGTTATTATTGTTTGCTGACTTTGTAACCTTTAAGAAGGAGCAGAGTTATAAATCTTTTGCATTATATTGTAAGAATAACGAATATTCATCACATTCACTTGGATTGTACTGTGAACTCTGCACCAAACTGCACCAAATAACTTGCAAAATACACATGAAAACCCATTTCTGACATTGGTGGATTAATTTTTAAATGCATGAGGAAAATGACTCTAACTAATGCAGGTCATTGTTGGTTGTCCCCCTGCGGTGCCTACGTTAGATCAGTGACGCTCCTCAATCTGCCTGTCAGTCTGCGCCCCCACAAGGTGAAAGGCCTGCTGGGACAGAATATGTCGACTGCCAGCCCCTTCATCTACTCGCCAATCATCATGCACAACAGAGGAGAGGAGCGCTGTAAGAAGATAGGTAAGTCCAGTTGTACTGTTTCAAAATGATTTGTTGTGAACAAAACAGGATATTGTTAGTTTGTTCACCAGTATAATCTTTGGTATTCATCTGTCTTTAGTTGTTCATATAAGTTGTGCGATTAGATGTATCTTGCTAAAATGCATGTTGGGGCTACTGTTTAATCTCCATACGTGTGAAACATAGATGTACTGTTCATGGTGTATACTGATTGAGTCAGAGGAATTTGATATCACTGTGTTAATGAAATCGCATTGTTTATAAAAATGGTGCATGGGATCTTTAAGCAGAATTTGCTCTATATTATAGAGCCACCATTAGTATATTCATGTTCAATGTCTGTAATTTCTCAGTTCATAGATTTATTGACCACAACAAACACGTCAGTGGTTTTAAAAGCATTATTTTTATTCCATTGAGGCCCCTTACCTTCATTCCTGTTGTGGTGTCCTTGTAAACAAAGCCTATCATCTTAACTGAATTAATGACTCCTTCTTGTGAATGTGTTAACCACCTGAGAGATGTAGAGCATATTAGTCACTTCATATGGACGCAGCAGCGGCAACATGCTGGAATCAATCACTGCTTTCTGGACTGGTAATCTGTTGCGTGGAAGACTACAGTTTCTGTGTACTGTGTTGTGTGGGTGAAGCTATTTTATGCAACCCCAGATGCAGCCACAGAAGTGAGAAATGGGTGGTTTGGACATCCCTCTTTATCTTTTAGCCATCCAAAGCCGTCTGAGGTGCACCATGCCTCTTTGAATCTTCACAGATCTTCACAGTTTTATTCAGACCGCACTTAAGGTAAAGGTCATTGATTAAAATTGTTTAAGAGTTGGTTTTGTCACATGGGTGTATAATGTAATCAATCGTTTCTGTTTTTACTTTATAAAAATCCATCTAGACTTTTTCAACTTGTTGTTGTACTAAGAGTATGACTAATAAGTAAAGGTTTGAAAGAACTTATGTCTTCTTTGCTTGTGTTAAAAAAATTGTTCTATTTTCTGTGTTTTTGCAGAAGATTGGAGCCATTCAGCTGTTATAGCTTTAAAGCTTAAAAAATGTGATTCACTTAATTTGGTAATGGCTCATTTGCAAAGCTACGATGCACTGAAAAAGCCATTTCATACTGGCCTTTTAAACAGTATTTGTTATTTGTTCTACTTAGGATAGTATAAATTCTGGCAGAGCCAAGCTTTTATTTGGAATGAGCCTTTTATTCCTAATTTTCTGTTTCCTTATTAACCCAAACCTGAATCATTTCCTCTGTCCTTATCTGCTGTCTTATTGTCCTCTCAATAGCAAAAATACAGTTTCCGTTTGTATTTCCTCTTAAGGAGTTGCGAAAAGAGAGATTGGGAATGAGCCATTATTAAGACATCTTGACGTTAATCTGTTGTTCTGAGTAACTACAGTTGTGAAAATGTACATTATGATGAATTTATGACATGATCAATTTATTAATCACAGGTAACTCCACACTCTTCAGTGTTTTTACCCAGCTTACTTTTTAAGATTCCAGCTGTACTTCTGTTTCAGCACTCTTCCCATTTAGCTTATATATGGGCCATGGCGTTCATGTTCACTGTGTTTACGCTCCAGTGTCTTTCTATGGAAACTGTAACTGTGACTGTGAGCAAAGCAGCTCAGCAGAGAGTGATTAAAGTAATTAAAAAGAAATGGAAACAGCATTTTAGATCTTTGTAAACTGATTACCAAAGAAATCATAAATGGTTGTTTTAAATATGTAATCAGTTAAAATATATGATATAAGGTTTATAAACATAAGTGATATTTAGTAAGTAGCCAGTATCAGTCTGATATTACCTGGATTTTCTAACCCTTCAAACCTGGATTCTCTTTGATTAGGATTTAGATGTCAGACATTGCTCTGGCAGACTATGGTGTTCTGAGGGTTGGATGTTAATTTAAACTTCTCTCTCTGCCACAACTGACCCCCTTCCTCTGGTGAGCTGCTCTCTTGATCTCTGGTGAGCTCGCTGCCACCTAATGAAGTGAGGATTCTCTCCTTCAAGGCATCTCAAAGCACCCACAATCTGTAGTAGTCCTGTGGAAAGTCTTGTCAACATACATTCATCTCATATTGCCTGCATTTAAGCGCATCGTCCCATTCATAACTCTGGGTTACTGCATTTCTGCTTTCAAATACAGTTGCAAACATGACATATGCAGCAATGGGATATCAGTTTGTCACCTCATCTGCCTTTTTATGTCCTAACACAGCTTGGGATTTTTTTAACCAGCAAAAGACATTTTAAAATTACCTACTGGAATGTACACAATAGGAATACAGTCGAGGTTTTTATTATGATCTGATATGTGCCTATAAACGAGCACATAAGGGTTTAACCGCACATAACATTGTGTGTCCTGACGTTAGTATTCTGTCGAGGTTCTGGCAATTAAGGTGTATGGACACTGATAATATTTGTGTGTGTATTTTCTTGCTCCTTAAGTCACATGCTGTGAATCAGAATCAGAACAGTTCTCTAATGGAAGATTGTTTTTTCCTATAATTGCTCTGACTGAGTTTTAAAACTGTCCCTTCTATAGCTATCCATTCACTTTGATGTGGTCTATCTATTACACTATTATATGCTTGTGTGGGGAGGTGAATTTTACTTTAGCTAACCCTTGTAGTGTAAACTGGGGCACTTTGGACAATAACAGCACAGTAGATCTGAAATAAAACTGTGGCTTCCAGCTCCAGTGTAGGACTTTCTGGACTTGTTTGCACTTTTCTTCTATATAATTGTACATTGTTTAACATCACAGCATGGTAGTGATTTTTAACATGCAGTTTTTTATAGGGTCAAACAGTGGGATGATCATGTCAAGTGAAGTCAGCTCAGCAGAGCTTGTTTTACCTGCTGAAGGCAAAAAGATTAATAAGTGCGTTTTGGGCACAAGTCAGGGTAGCACCAGTATCTGGATTTCCATACATGATTTGTTCCCACGCAATCTTTGGTCTGACTGAACCTGTAGTATGCAGTAGACTGAACATCACCTTAGACCTGTTTTTATAAATATACACATATAAACCTCTTGATATAATGCACTCCAGTGTGACTCTTCCACCCACCATGACCTTAATAATACACATACAGTGAATTATCATCTTTCTGACTTTGCAACAAAAACTAAGAAATAATAACTTTGTAAAAGAAGAATTCATGGCAGAGCTGCTGTGTTGGATTGCATTAGTTTTACAGGTGTACCTAATAAAGTGTCCAGTCAGTGTAAATCCAGTGAGTGAAATGTAATGTAGACACGTGTCTACATTGCATTTCAAATGAGCTTGATTTTAGTTATGTTTGAGTCCAGACCCTCCTGCTCTGGGGTTGCTTAATTTCACATGCATGATTTTTGCTCGAATTCCCAGGCATAGTGCATGTGTTATTCATTATGACGATTAATGTTGCTAATAGTTTTACATATTTTTCAAGAGGACACAGTAACAGTAGTCAGTAGTCAACACATATGCGGTTTTGTCTCTGGTCAATAAAAAATGATTTTTACAACACATAAGAGACACTTTGGCAAAATAATGTGTACTTTAAGGAACTAGGCTCAAACACTGGCAATGTTTAACTAACCGTGTGTTTAACTCAAAACATTCATTATTACTTTGCACGATGAGGTTTCCAAGAGCTGGAGCCTTTGGAGATCTGTCCTGAATCTCAATAGCCACTTGAGGAATTAGCACTGAGGCAACACAAATAATGTGGCAGCAGTCCACTTTGTTTTTCTATTTTCTGAAGTGTATTTCACACTTAATGGGCTGGCTATGAGAGCAATGCCTGTGAGCCAAACCTCAGGTTGTGTGGGGCTTTCCAGACATTCACATTATAGATATCTTTCTTTTGACTGACTTAATTTCCCAAGGTGCATACCTACAGTTTGCCACCCATAAATCCCTTTTCCTGACAAGGTCCAAGTTAGAATTTTGAGGCTCTCGTTTGCAAGTCCATTTACAGCAAAGACTCTCCAAATAGACTAGAATGTTTCATTTCAAAATGGCCATTGGCATGGCCACAGTGGGACTAAAGTAGCTTCTCTTTTTAAATCTCTCACTCAGAAATGATGGACACTGCAGTGTAGAACTGTAATCTCTTCTATATAATTTCCAATTTTTCTATAGGGCTTCACAATCGACTTTCTAAAATCCCTAAAAGTTTTTTTTTCTCTCAGGAAGTCAGTGAAAAAGTCTGCAAATGTGATTAAGCAGAGCACTCATAGTGCAAAGCTAAACAACCTTCTACGATTATATTTACTTGCTTTGTTCACAACTAAACTTCAGATTTAGGCAGTTTTAGAATGTTATATGAATGCACACATCTGATTTAGATTAGTTCACATAGATTAGATTTTTCTTTATTTTTGAAATGGTTTTTAGGATTTGTTCTCTGATTTTTACCTGCCTACTGTGCTGTTTTTTTTTGGAGTTACTTTACTCTTATAACATACTCTATACAGACAACAACAACATCAGTTCTGTGTGAAAAATGCAGCAGCCATATTGATTTGAATGAAGCCACTCTGTTGACTCAGCAGCAGTTCCAACATGCTGTACGTAGAAACACAGTTCCCAAATTACTTACCATCATTAATGCCAAATTTCTGCAGGTTACTTTTTGATTGTCACAATGGAAGACATTGAAATAATTCTTCCTTATATCCTTGCTGATTCTATCATGCACTGTATAAGTCATTAATCTCTTATTCTGTTACTTATAATCTTTCATCCTCTTACTGGCATCAGAATAATCTTTGTCAAAACTGACCATGAACCCCAACATCTCTAGTTTGAACATGAAGCATAAAACATATCCAGAAAGTGTGCTGCACTAGTAGCTGAAGCTGAAGTTCAGTAATTAAAATTACTTTTAATGTCAGGTTCCAATCATTTTTTGTTTGTTCTTTTTGTCTGTTCTTCTTTTTCAGACTTCCAGTGGGTTCAAGGAGATGTGTGTGAAGTGCAGCTCATGGTCTACAACCCTATGCCATATGAACTTCGAGTGGAGAATATGGTAGGTGAAATGTTTCACACCTAAACTTTACATAATACCACCCCCCGTTGAAATAATTGAACGAGAATAAGGGTTTAAAATAGCAGGATGAGGAGTTTGCTGACATTTTGACAGTTTTCTCACAGGATGAAAACAAACAACCCCTCTACAGCCACCTAAGAATTGGAACAGGACAAGCTTTAATACTTTTTTAGCCATCCTTGATAGCCTTATTAAGGCCCCTTAAAAGCTTTTTACAATACTTTAATATGAGATGTGAGAACAAACTCTTCTCGCTCCTGACAGTAAGAAAGCATCACTTGGGTGAGGCACAGTCCCTAGAGGTGCCATTACTTTTATACGTTCACACACCAACCTGTTGGAATGGATAGATTCTGTGTTGAAGTAAGAGCAAGACAATTTGTTCCTTTTTTCTGTGCAAAATAAAGTTCGAAAAGAGCCATTGGGCATTAGGGAGTCCAATTTAATTGCTAATAGCCACCGGGTGACTAAAGCTTTTTAAGTTCAGAACATTTCCTTAATAAAGGTCCTCCAGCTGTAGTACAGACCTACACTTCTGCAACATCCATTTCTCATTTATGCAATTTTTCACCCCTTTACCACTCCTCTGCAAAAATGCATGCACGCACGCACAAACACACACACACCAGGTTAGCCGCGTTATCAAGTTCAAAGGTGCAAAAGAGTATAACTTGTTTTGTTTCCTGCTCATTGCTGTCTGTTTATGAATGCAGTGATGTGGCACAACCTTGAAATGCAAAAGCAATCATCAGGCTCAGTATAAAGCCTGCAGGGAGCAGTCTACTTTCAGCTGTTAGAGCGTGATAGCATCATCACACACAATGTACTACCTGTCAAAAGTGATGCTACCTTTAATTATTTGGAAAGTCGTATACAAGTTGCTGTGATCGTTTCATAGCAGAGTGTTAACACAGACAGTGGCTTCTTAATTGTGGTTGCTGTCACAGAGCTGATACCAAATAGACTTGGACAGGTCTTGCTGGTTGATTTAGCCGCCCTGCATTGTCTGATCATGGCACATGCTGTTAAAGCCACAGGAAGTGCAGGCAGCCTTCAGTTTGGAACATCTGGAAGGTGTTAAAATTGGAATAACAAAGCTCCAGTGAGCCAAATGTGTGCCTGATTAATATCAACTCACTAGATGGCAAAGCTTGGCAGCAATAGTGAAAATCACTGTTCCTCTGAAACACTAGAGGAATGATTCAGATGTAAAAGCAAAATACAAACCTTTTCCAAAAGAGTAGGAAATTATGCCTCTGAAAGCTGAAGATAACTGACATTAGGCTTTTTGCTTCTCCAGTCACTTTGAAATATTCTTGCACAGTTAAATTTGCATGTGAATTTGTGCATAAATTCTTAGTTAATTTGATGAATGTATTAGTTTCTAAATGTTGGCAAGAATTTTTGAGAATCATTTCAGTCATTTACTGAATACAAAATCCAAACATTTGCTACTTCAACATACTAAATGTGGTGATTTGTTGCTTAACATGATTGTAAATGGAATGTCTTGGTTTTGACTGTATGACAGATGTAAAGCTGTCACCTTGCTCTTTGGGAAATTTGAAAGCTTTTCTTTCATAAAAATATTTGTCTTGTTATTAAAAGCTTAGAAAAATGTACATTTTTTTATATTTGTGCCTTTTAACATTCCCCACTACACATTATACCTCACCTTCATTATTCATCAACCACCATCCCTGGTCAGTGAAGTATTTAAAGTATTCCAAGTATATAGATTTGTCAAAGAGAAATGGCAGGTTGAGGATGCTTAAAAAAAAGTACATACCTAGAAATGTCGGTACCAAAAGAAAAAACTGTAAACAAAATATTAATCCCAGCAATGGGGTGCTAGGGTGTGCTGTCAGTTTGCAGCAATTACAGAGGAAAGAAAGAGAGAAAAGTCTGTGAGTCCATTTTTGTGCATCACAAATACATAAGATATCTCTTTTATAAGTCCCCAAAAAAATTAAGGAGCCTGAAAGAACTGTGTTAGTATATAATATCACTTTCTTATATGTGTATAGAGGTAGTCGGCTCAGTCAGACAGGGAGTGTAATAAGGGTGCTCTGTGAGCCAAGACATTTTAAGCCTGAAATGTTTTTTCTAGTGCTTTTAGTGGAATGTATGGAGCATGTCTCTTTCCAAGGTTGCAACTGTAATGTTCAGGGGATTGAAGTTAAGGAGAGCTTGGTGCTCACTATTCAGAACTGCTAGTTTGCAAAGTTGCTGTAAGGCGAAACAGTCAAACAGACAAGGTCAAGTACTGAAGGATGCCACTGACTCCTATCACCTACAGTTGGGTTGATTTGGTCACAGGTGGATGCTGAAGCCCTTCACATCTCCACGACTGCTGGGAAGCTCAGCTGTTGTAGAGACAGAGGATGACGCAAGCTGCCAAGAGCTCCTCTGTACCCCAGACAAAGTGAATGTCCGAAGCAACCAGCACACTGAGGAACAAACGCACAGACACACACGCACACAAAGTCACTTTTCCATCTTTCAAGGTGACCCTGCAGTATGGCACGACAGGCACCTCTTCTAAGTCACCACATGACTTCAGTGCTAATGCCCACTTTTGCTTTGTGCCTTATTGATTTTGCTGTTAAAGTGCTGCTTTTTACCACAACCCCCACCTTTTATTTTCAGAAGGGTCACTCAGATACTTCCGTCATTCTCACCACTTTTGGGATATACAGTGGTATGTGAATCTTTTGGAATTTCATGCTTTTCTGCATTAATTTGGCATAAAATGTGATCAGATCTTCATCTATGTCAAGAGTAAACAAATATAATGTGCCTAAAATAATAACACCAAAAATAATTCTGATCTTTTGTGTCTTCATTGAGAACAACCACAAAAACCCATTAGCCCATTTATCCAGAAAGAACTGCTTTAGCACTGTCAAGTTGTTCCAAAGAATCTCTATTAGGTTGAGGTCTGGGCTCTGACTTGGCCACTCCAAAAGGCGGATTTTGTTTTTCTGAAGCAATTCTGTTGTGGACTGTTTGTGTTTTGGGTCATTGTCCTGTAGCATCACCTAACTTCTACTGTATTTCAGCTGATGTACAGACATTCTCACATTATGCTGAAGAATTTATGATCCACTTGGGACTTCATCTTCCCCCCAATCACTGCAAGCTGGCCTGGCCCTGATGCAGCAAAGCAGGCCCAAATCATGATGTTTTCTCCACCATACTTTATGATTGGGAAGATTCTGTCATGATGATAAGCAGTTCCCTTTTTACGCCAAATCTAGTGTTGTGTGTTCTTTCCAAATAGTTCAATCTTAGTTCCATCAGTCCACAAAAGATTTTTCCAATACTACTGTGGAGTGTCAATGTGCTCTTTGGCAAACTTCAGGCGTGCAGCAATGTTCTTTTTAGTAAGCAGCAGCTTCCTTTGTGGTGTCCCGCCATAGACCCCCTCTCTTATTCAATGTTTTACCTACTGTAGACTTATGAACACAGATGTTAGCCAGTTCCAGTGATGGTCAAATCTTTCACTGTCACTCTTGGTTGTTTCTTTACTTTCTTAGTGATGAGTGTGCTTTGGTCGCTTACTTCTTGGTAGAGCAACCACATTCCCAAATTGTAATTTGTTTACCTCAGAATGGTCATTTTTTGATGTCACTTTGTAACCCTTTATAACTTTATTAAAATCAGCACTTGATCATGGATCATCTAAAAGCTGCTTTTGGTAAGGCATGGCTCACATAAGCGTATTCTTCTTGTGCCAAGCAAAATTAAAAAGTTTTTGGTTTTTGTCAGCCAAAGTAGCTCTAGTCCACACCTCCAAACTAATTTCCTTAACTTATGCTAACACCTGACTCTACCTTATTATTATTCCAAGGGTTCACATACTTTTTTTCACTAGAGGTTTTTATGGTTCGATCTCAAGGGATGAAAGATCTGAAAATATTTTTGTGTCATTATTTTAGGCACATTATATGTGCTAATACCCTTGATCCTGAACAACTGTATGAGTTGTTAGCAGTGAAGATGGGTTAATAAACAAAAAACAAAAAAAGTCTACAGTATATTAGTTTTTGTTGCTATCATGTGTAGAAACAGAAAAATAATCAAAGAATTCTTTCTTACCATAGAATTAGTTAACCAAAAGAAAAGGTCAAATCTATAGTAATTTTTGTACATTGAAGAACATACAGTCCGCATCAGCTCAAACAATACAATACACCTATAATGGCATTAATTGTCCTGAAGCAAAAGCAAGGAGATTTTAAATCACAGCTGTGGCACCTCAAAGACTCAGCTTTTCAGCAGCCTTCCCTCTGGTGAGGTAGTGTCTGCTGTTACAGATTGATGCAGTCATTACGTCACCTCAGTCTGCCTCGTGCAGCTAGGCAGTGTGTACTAGGAATGTACAGTAAAGTACATAAATAATGAAACATGAAGATACGATTTTTTCTTTATACACCAGCATATTGAATTTGAAATGAAACACTAAAGCTGTGAGCGAAGTGTAGCATTAGCCATTTAGGAATTACTGCCACTTTTATACACACATCCTCATTATGGGGTCTGCTCTTCATCACTAATAAGGTTCATTAATGGGCGCCTATCTTTGTCATTTCATTCAATTTGATAACACTGTACATTTCAGTTGTGTTATTTAAAAAAGTATTTTGTATCATAGACTATTAAGAGCCTTGAAATCATAGCCTGTAACAGCTGGTGGGCAGAAACCTGGTGTAGCTAATTTTGCACGAGATTGTGTTATCAAGGATTGTTAAACTACAGCATTGTGGCTCTAAGAATGGCAACATCGCTTGATGGGGTAACTGTGGCTTGGTTGGTACGGCAGGGTTGGTGGTTGGATTCCAAGTCCTCTCCCGATTCCAGGCCACATGTTGCAGTGTCAAGAGACTAAACCCTGAACTGTTGGCGCCTCAAGGGGGCAGCCTGCCCAGAAAGGGCATTGATAAAGTATCACTATTTATTATTATTATAGATCAGATGTTTAGTTGATTGGATCCCCTTTAGTCCAGATTGAAATAAAACAAGTAGATAGATTGTGATGAATCAGAATATGAATATTTCAGGTTCAATTAATTTGAAAACAGCCTTAGGGTTGTTAGAAGTTAGAAAAGGTAATTTTTTGCTAGTATGGTAAAGACAAATCATACATTATATTGCATGCATATTACCACTGCATGTCTCTGTAAATGTCTTTACAAGTCGGATGAGACAACTGATAGGAGGTGGTCTTTTTTGCTGCCCTCCTCCTGTAATAATTACAGAAACTTAGTCATAAAGTGTCAAGAAACAGCATCTCTGAATATTTGACTCTGTTGGCAGATCTTGATATTGTACTCACCAAAGTCATTGCTATCATAACAAATAAAAATTGCATCCGCAACAGTGGAAACCTGAGTTATAATAAACCAGAATGATTCTTTGCAATTCTTTTATGTTATTGCTATTTCTGATTTAATTTAAATTTACTTCAGAGTGTTATATCAAAGGGCTTCAAATTGCCCTTTGGATGACAAGCCCAAAATTTTCCAGTGCCTAAATAGATCTTGGCATGAAATCTTCCTGTCTCTAACACCTAATGGAAATTTGGACTGCTGAGTTTGAAATCTGCCTGATCCCTCTTCCTCCTGTATTGTGATCTGTAGGACTTCTTTTCAATCACTTCTCAGGCGTGCACGGTTCAAGTGGCTATCTCCCACGGAGAACACTTTTCTCTGATTGAAACGGCCATCTCATGCTGTCAGAGGTTTAATCTTCAGGACATCATGAGTAGATTAACATGATGGATCACAAAAAACAGTTGGAGAGATACTTCACACTGAACTGTTGGTAGAGAAGCAGCCAGCTGCTCATTGCTCTGGTTTTTCAGTGGAAGCCTTGTTATCATGAAGTGCACAAAGTGCAAAATAACCATTGTGAGATTTGATGTTTGCGTGACAGTGGAGCTGCTTTAAATTTGTGATTTAGCTGTGTTTGTTGGTTGGTCACTTTTGATTTGTTTTTTACACAGTGTTGTTTAGACTTTTTGCAGCATCTGATCTTTGCACACAACAGTGTCATTTTAATCTCAGCTGGTTATTCTAGCTTTGTGATGGCAGTGTTTTCCCACACAGAAAGGAAAGGTTTTTATTCTTGTAAAACCAGTGATTCTTCAGAAACAAGGGCTTGTACTAAGAAAAACAAACACATATTAGGAGCATCCCATCTCAAAGTGATGCTGAAAAACTAGTTCATGCATTTGTTACTTCTAGATGGACGAATTTACTATTAATAGGATGTCACAATACCTCCTTAAAAAGCCTCCAAGAACCATAATCCAAAATGCTGCAGCCAGAGTTCTGACTGGAATTCGCAAGAGAGATCATATTTCTCCCACGTTAGCTTCTCTCCATTGGCTCCCTGAAAAATCCAGAATAGAGTTCAAACTTTAAGCTCCATCATATCATAAGGGCCTCATAAGTTCATATTTTTCCAGCAGAACAGTGCAGGAATACTGGTGGTTCATAGAGTTACCAAATGTAGTATGGGAGGCAGAGCTCAAGCCCCACTACTGTGGAACCAGCTCTCAGTTCAGGTTCTGGAGGCAGACACCCTCTCTACATTTAAGACTAAACTTAAAACATTCCTTTTTTATAAAGCTTATAGTTAGAGATAGATCAGGTGGCTCTGGACGATCTTATAGTTATACTGCTATAGATAAGTGTGCTGGGGGACCTCTACAGATACACTGAGCTTCTCTTCTCTCCTCTATCCATTTAAATACCACCTTTGCATGTCCTAAATTTTGTGTTTTCTTACTCCTTTAGTTGTGCTTCTTTCTCTCTGTCTTCTTCTCTCTGTATTTTTCTGCAGGTATCTTCACCCCTAAAGCTGTTTATTTTCAGAAGCAGATACTGGTCCATCCAACCTGCCCAGTGTTTTTACTGCTTGTTGTAGTTTCTCGTTGCCTGATGTTCTCTCCTCTTTCTGCTCACCCCAACCAGTCGAGGCTGATGGCTGCCCACCCAGCCAGAGGTTTCTTCTGTTAAAGGCAGTTTTTCTTGCCACTGTGCTGCCCAAATGGGATTGTTGGGTTTTTATATATAATTCTCTATACTATTCTCTATATTTTGTAATGTCTTAAACCTTACACTGTAAAGTGCCTTGAGATTTTATGTGATAAGGCGCTATACAAATATAATTGATTTGAAAAAAGAAATGTTCACAATTTGTCTGGTTTCTACTGGCTTATGCTATCTTCTGTAAAAAACTTTAAAATAGATTTTTGCCTTTTTTATTCTTTAATCCGTTCGTTTTTTCTCCTAGTGATCACTTCTTACCATATGCTATGTTGTATTCAGGGTCTGCTGACCTCTGGAGTGGAGTTTGAGTCCCTGCCTGCTGCACTGTCCCTGCCTGCAGAGTCTGGCCTGTATCCCGTCACTCTGGTTGGCGTCCCACGTACAGCTGGCAACATCACTGTCAATGGTGAGTCCATCTGAAAAGCTGACCCATTGCTCAGATGCTGCTCAGAAAAAATAGCTGGTCATGATTTCTGTTGCATATGTAATAGAAATGGAAAATAATTTTCCTCTGCTCTCCATTGGAACACAGGTTACCACACGTCTGTATTTGGCGTGACTAGCGATTGCCTGCTGGAGGGCCTGCCTGGTGTGAAGTCTAGTGGCTGTTTGGTGGAGGTCATTCCTGCTCTTCCTCGCCTCCAGCTGAGCACATCATTGCCACGGTCAGAATCTCTGATCTTCTATGGTGTAGTGATGACATTTGCTACTGCTATTGTTCAAGCAGTATACCAACCCATATCAATACCCATAGAAATAAACCAGTCAGTTTTTTTCTTTTTTTTTTTTTTCTGTATTAATCTTTACTAAAAAAGGACATGCTGAGTTACAGTGAGTCAAGGTCAGTGGACTACTGTGCAGACAAGAATGTTGCTGTTTGGCCATAAAAAATAAAAGGGCAATGAGTACATTTGATGTGAACACCCTCAATCACCCTTAAAGCTCAAAGTCAGCACTTCAACCTCAGAGTCGCTGTTTCTTTTTACTTCTTTATTTCATTGTGCTAGAGTATGGAGCCATGTCATTTTCCTACTGCAGGAGACTTGGACAGTGTCAATACTCTATTTCCTATAATGTAACAAAATGTGTAATAAAGGTTACAGCTAATACAAATACAATATCGTAATACAAACTATATTTACTATGTAGTTATGTCGTCGTTACCTTATAGTGAGTCAAGTGCAGTGTCACAATCTGAAAAATTCAGCATCTTAGTAGCAGCTGAGTTTGTATTTATGTACAACCTGGGCTAAATTAAATGTACCATGCAGTAAAAGTAAGAAAATATGAGAGGAGAAACCATGGGTTAAATTACTACAAGAAAATAACAGATGAAGCACCTTGTCGGAGTGTTGTAAATCATACTGACAGTGGAGCTGCTGTAAAATCCATGATTTCGGTTATGCTTCTAAATACAGCGCTTTAGCTGCTTTTGATGTGGAAAATCATTTCGTTCTCCACTGCTAGAAGAGACCCGTAGAAGACATGTGAAGCAAATAGACTAAAATTTGCAATATGTGGCCTCATGTCAGAAGTCATGTCGGATTCTACTAAACACGTTGCTGTTTTTGTTTTTAAAAAGTTCACCCTTCCTTTTGCTTTATTATAAATGTCATAAAGCTTATTGACATATTGCATACATACTGTAAGCTTCACGAACATTTCACAGACAGTTATGAGCTGACCTGCTGTCAGGCAGGAAGTATAGACAGATGGTGATGTCTGGAATTAAAGTCCTAGCCTCGGCACAATGTTAGTTGTATGATGAAGTTGTAGAGACCACCCCCAATGATCTTTCAAAATCCCCTTTGCTCTGATATTTGCATTACTTTGCAAAATCAGATGCCAGCAATATCTTAAAATCTTGTAGGTATGAGCTTCAGGTGCTTTATTTTTGTGCTGACTGAACTGTAATATAACAAACAAAGTCTAGACTAACAAAATATGTGGGACGAGCAGCTAACTGCTGATGCCACTGACCATTCTTAAACTCATTGGACATAAGTCCTGTGAGCTGTGTTATTTGATCTGTTTCATGTAAGCTAGGTAAATGTTCTATTAGAACTGGTGTGAACAGTGTAAATTGGTTACGTTTTTGTGCTGTAACTCTCAGCAGAACAAAGCAGCTATTCACAAATGATGCTCCAGCTAATCAGGTTTCAAGTAGCATTTACAGTGTAATGATTATATGTATATGTATTTTAAACTTTCAAACTGTTAAATGTGTGAATCTATTTGATACATCTCTGGTTGATCACTACCTGAAGAATTTTGATTATTAATTTAAATTATGATAGAAGTTTAGTAGAAGTTGAATGTTGGTCTCTTTTTAACCAATATCAAACTAACCTCCACCATCACAAACCTGATATCGTTGAATTAGTGTCTTGAGAATCAAACCCAACTTAGGTGATAACACCCAGAATATTAGAAGCTGGTTCTTTCCATTCTTACTGATTCAATCTGCTTTCTTTATATACTTGCATAGGTCAGCGCACACTCCTTCACCAATGTCCAAAGAAGAACTGTCTAGCACTGTATCTGTCCAACTGTTCAATGGAGAGACCCAACAGCTGACCATCACCTTAGAGAATTTTGGATCTGAGGACATCGAGACCCTGGAACTGACCTCTAAGACGGTCAGCACTAAAGGTTAGAACCCTCACTAAAGCCACACTGTATGTGTTGATTGTACTTTTGTTTTAATTTCGAATAGAAGTCTCACCTCAGATGTTAAGCACTGCAGAAACTGAAAAATACAGCAAATAACAAAGAACAGACAGTAGATGGATTAACACCCTGTACTTAGCAAACAGTGATGTGTAGTACAGTACACTACACAGTTTTATCAGCACCTTTGTAGTGAGCACAGCTTTCGGTGTGCTCCATCGCCCACAGAGTTTGTGCTTCCAAGTTTTGCAGTTCCTGTCTCAGCAGTGCCACAGAGGTCACTGCCCTGTTGTCTCTGGCTCTACATTTTTCATGCACCTGTAGCTTTTCACTCTATGCTTCATGTCTTTGTACAACACCTGCTCAGGTCCTCAGATCTCAGAAGCCCCCCCTCCAACCCCCCCGGTCCTGAGTGGGTTATCTCTGTGTCTGTCTGTATGAAATAGAACCTGCATTTTTTCTATATTTTCAGTACACGCAAAATATCATAATTATAGCAGTTTATTATTATTGAGTAAAAAAGTAATGTCTGGTGCTGCAGTAATTGATTATATCCAGTTGGTTTGGTTTCAGTTGCTTTGCATCAGCATTTCAGTATTTGATTTGGTACTGCTGGAGGAATCAAGAAGCATCATTTCCAAACAACACACTCTCACTGATCACTGGATAAACTTGTGCTGTGATTCAGTGCTGCACATGTTGGACATACAGGATTCACTATTTACTATATTTAAAGTCAAATTCATAGACAGTGTCTTCATTACACACTTTGTCCACAGCAGAACCATCTAAATGCCATATATAGTGTCTTGGTCACAGTTCTTTAAAAATACTCGTCTATCTCTAGAGTATCACTCTTTCTCACCAGTGCTGCTGGCCAGACTCCAAGGTACAATGTTGTCTCTTACGTTAGCAATAGTTCTCTTTGAGAGTAAACTGTTGCTGTGGTTGTTGAAAATGATATAGGCACTTTACCTCCCAGGCAATAATATCTTTAGAGTTGGATGAATGAGCAATAAGAACTAAACTCTCTAGAAGAACTGGAAAAATGCTATCTAAAGAAGCATTTTTTTTAAATCTTAGTATCAGTGTTTTTATGTTAAACACTGTTTACATGGGTCACAAAAGAATGATACTATGTGGGACATTTTATAACTATAAAAACAACTGTCAGTTGGAAAATGTATATTGAATACTTGTTACTTAGCAGCTGACTGCTGTAATAAAACATACTTCATCAGCCTGGCTGATTTTTTCCTTCTTTAGTCCTTCCTTTTTAAATGCTGTAGTCATTGTCATTCTTTGTTTTTTATACTTGTCTGTGCCCTTACTTCCTGAATAACTTCTAATGTGTCCTTTTTGTAATGCATTTCTTTATGACTTGTTGCTGTGATTCCCAGCCATGAGTCCTTTTATCTTATTAGTACTACTACAGTTTTTCCCTGGAGGTACAAAGAAGAAACCTGATTAAAAATATCATCACTAACATCACTGTCAATTTTCCTCTCTTTATTATCAGCTTTGCCTTTTCACAGTGCTTTCACATTCTTATCTTCTTTAGTCTTTAAATGTGCAATAGCTTTTTAAGTTCCTCAGATTTCTTTGTTGGGCCTATTTTCTTCTCCTGCTTGTGTCGTCCTCATACCTTCATATATCAAATACTGTTAATAACATAAATCAGTCAATCAATGGATTCATCTGAAATGCAGGGCCATGAATCAAGGAAGGGTTAGTGGATATAATGATGAACTTACAAAATGTATTAATCAGGACCTAATTAAAATTAACATTGTTCGAGACTAATTGAAAAAATGTGTACCTGTATACCTGTCTTTTCGGTTACAATATTCTTCCACCGCTACAGAAACAGAATCGATTTTCTGTATATATGTGTTTTTATCATTATGTCGCTTGTGTAAGGGAATTAAGAAGATGCAATAGATGTAGATATGCAGATATTCTCAAAAGAAACCTGACTGACCCATGCCAAGAGAGTACTAAATTACAGTATAACGTGTAGGAGAAAAGAGCAACTTCAGTATGAAAGAGGAAAATTTTCCACTACACATGTGATTCAGCCTGTGTGATGCAGCAGAATGAATTCTGTTCCTGTGAGTTCCTATGAAATTTTGAAAACAGGTCAAAATAGCTCTGTCTTGACTCGTACAGATATCATTTCACTAGGCAGCCTCTATCAGTCTTGCAGTCCTCAATTGTGTATTTTTCTCACATACCTCAATCCTACATCATACTTAGAGATAGCAAAAACAGAGATGGTATGTTATGGTTCAGACATAGTATGGTTAGAGATGTACTGCGTATTACTGCTGTTGCCTGGGAACTTCTGCACTGATGCCCAGTTCAGCCCTCGCTCTAAGGTAGATAAGAATTAGCCTGTCAGTGGTAAATAGTACAAGACTAATTAGAATAGCCTGGGATTTGAAGATGCTCATCTACAGCGGTGACTAACTTTCTACCTCACTGTTTCTCACATATTTTGCTCCCCTGCCTGGCTAGACTCATCTAGTGTACAATGTAGTTTCTCTAGTTAGCAAGAGCTCTCCTCTTTCATTTTGTGCTCTCCTTTTAAAGATGTTGATACGATTACTCCGGCCCGAATCACTTGATGAGTTTGAAAACTTGCATAATTTTCTCATTAGTTCAGTTTCTTTTCACACAGAGTAAAATAAATAAAGTCCACACAAAGTGTGCTAGTCACTTCAAACTCGACCTCTTTGTTTACTGATCACGTGTCTGATGTGGGATCAAAAATCAGTAACGTATCTAACATCACTTGCACAGTCATTGCACCAGATGTCTATGAGGCATTGCTGCCCCTTCGTCAGGACTCCGCTTTTGTATATATATGCTCTGGTGCCCTCAAATCAAGTGATTCCCAACTTGGTTCATAGCTGGGCCTGTTTTGGTTCAGTATGAAAGTTCGCTAGATGAGTCGGATCAAGACCAACTTATTTTGTGGATCTTAGTGCAACTGTTTTGGTCTGCACCTGTGTGCAATTACTGTGCTCACACCAGACAAAACAAACTGCACCAAGAGGGAAAACTAACTCGAGTTTGATTCAGATGGACTTAAGCCTGTATGTGTGAAGGAACTGCTACACTTCAAATGTAGTTTTGCCTCTTGGGAAATATTTTTTCCAGAGTTTGATAAATAGGAAGAAAAACTAACTTCTCTAGGTTAGAAAAATAGATTTTATAGTTTCACTTGATAAATGACCACAAATTAATTGAATTGATTAATAGAAGATAGTGTTTTATAAAGCAAAGTAATAGAATAAGTAGTTTTTTTTAATATACCTATGTTAATGTAGCAGTGACTTTATCAATACAGATAAAATGTTAACATAGTTCACAGGGATTGATAACTACGGTAAAATGAAAGACTTAGTTGATGTTTAAAACCAAATAGCAGTTCAGAAAAATGTGAATAAATTGTTGAAACTGCGCATCACAAAACTACCTCTTTTTGCTGCTCTTTGTACTCTCACCTTGCTCCAGGTTCGTAATAGCTGCAGGGCTGGTGCAAGGCCAAAACATTGTCAATGTAAAATGTCACTGGATTGTTTCCAGTGTAGCAGATAAAACTGACCACCAACAAAGCACGTCTCCTGTTAATGTATTGTTCATGTTGAATCATCATTGTCACACATTTCTTCTTGTTTTTCTTTTCTGAGCTGGCCCCTCCTCTGTTTCAAACCTGTATCTCTTTCTGTCCCCACATTGCCAGTAACATTTCTTCATACAGTATTTCCTCATTTGTTCTTTTTTGTTACTCTTTCTTTTTTTCTTTTTTTTTTTACATACTTCTTTGTTGAAAGCAGGGATTCCCAGAACATCAGAGCAGCCAGCAGCACTGGCTCTTTGAGCATCAATACAGAAAATTCTAATCTTTATAGATTTTGTTCTAGCCCTTTTAGCTCATAATATGTCTATATTTAGTTTCCACAGGTAATGTACAAATGAACCATTTGCATTATCTGCAGTGTAACTTTAAATATTAGCAATCGGTTGTTAAAAAGCAGCTGATGGTGCTAATTTCGGGACCATGAAACTGTTGCAGAGAAAATCACAATTAGATATTGCACTTTGAAGGACACTAGTGAAACCACAATGATTGTCATGACTTATTTGCTAAGTCTACCAAGGGTAAAAACTATAACTTGACTTTTTTGAATTTTTGATGTTTTTGCATAGCCTATGCATAAAAACAAGTGGAGATTAATGTTACATTTGTGTTTTCTGGCCCCTGTCAGAATATTTACATATTTCACTGCAAATATTGATTAACTAAAATTAGCTTTTAACAGCACTTTTTTGTTTTGTTTGTTTGACATTGTGCAAACATAATAAGCAAAATAATAAGTAAAGTATGTAATTATCAAAATAGTATTAAGGTTAAAAATCATGTGACCAGCTTGAGGTATGTGACAGTCCTTAATACTTGTTGCTAGGGACACATTACCATCTGTCCTGGAAATACATTGAATAGGGTTTGATCCCCAGCCCTAATTACTAATCAACATGGACTTAGTGTGTATGTTAAAGGATATATTTATTTTTTTCTATATAGTTGTAATTAGAAATCGTAAGTAATATTATTAATGTAATTGTATTATTATTAGGTTACTATATTGGCTGTATGTATATACAGTATTAACACCAGATTATTCGCTTTTACTTTGTCTTTTTGTGCTGTTGTTGTCCTTAATGGAACTTCCAGAAGAGCATGCTATGAACATATTGTCTATAATATTATTATTAGCAGTTTTCTGTGACAATTTGTAGACGGGATCTTTTTGGCTTCTTGGGAACCAAGAGTCAAATACAGTGCTAAATAACGTAGCACAGAATCAGGATCCAGCAGTGATTATAAAATACAAACATTAAAATGCATTTGTTTGCTTACCATTTCCGCATGAATTCAATCATCATCATGGTGTCATGGGTCATGGGTTTTTTTTCTGGCAAAGTTTAATCTTGCAATTTTGTCCACAATGGTTTTCTTTGTGGATGCCATCTACAGAGGATGACTTCGTGCAATACCCTTCGCAACATCTCATCTGTCTCTGAAGCACCAATTTCCACAGAACATCCTTGTGCCAAGTCAGAAGCTAGTTACCCGTCTGTTTTTTTTGTTTCAAGATTGAAGATTGAGTAAATAGGGAATTTGCCTGGTGCCATTTTTTTGTCATTTGGTTGCAGTTGTCTGAGGTCGTTTGACTTTTGTTGAATTGAGGTTGTACTTTGAAGGCTGTGTTTGTAATGCAGTCTATTTAATCCATTGGATACTATAATATACCCTACACTTTCACATTTTAGTGATATTGCTCAAGTTTGTGGTCAGTTTTGCTGTACACTGTATCTCATGATTTTCCAGCAAGCTTCGTTATGATACAAAGATAGAACTCTTGTAATGTATTAAGCACAGCATATCTGAGCTGTGAAGACTTCTAAGGACATTTTTAAGGTCAGGTCAGACATTCAGGTCATTTTTTAATGTGTAATTTGGGTGTCACCTTGTTCCTAAAGACTCTCACTATTATGTTTGCTATTCACTTTCTAAGTCTACCAAGGGTAAAAACTATAACTATATTCACTTAACTATATTCACTTTCTGTTGCACAATGATACTGGATGTTTAGGATGCACTCAAACTCTAATGATTAAGAGAAAGAAAATCACCACAGCAGTTCTGATTGTTTGGCTAATGGCTGTAGTGAGTTTAGATCTTTAATGGCAGACAACCTCACAAAATTGAAGGAAGAGGATGCCATATCTCTGTCATTTTCTTAGGGTTTTCCTAGTTCTTTTTCATTCCATATCTGTTGTCCTCGAGGTTGCAGTAGCTAAGCAAAGGTCAACGGTTATCTTAGTTTTTAGTTTAATGAACAACAAATTATGCAGAAATCTGGACTATACAGTTTTACTGAAATGGAATTGCATGCATTCTGTCTTTTAAATCATAGATATCATCCACTTTTCCTTTGCTCTCACCTAAAAAATACTACAGAAATCAAAAGGGAAGAGGAATAGATGCTTGGTAGCCAATAAACTGTTACGAATGAGCAAACTAGCGGACCCAGTTGCAGAAGGAACAAACAAGGTTGACGGTTGACATACTAGCAAATGACAAACACACAGGCATGGACTTAAATACAAGACACACTAATGATTAACACAAAACACCTCCTAAAAACACACACCTGCAGCCACTCAAACCTGCTGAGACATGTCCCCGGAAGTGAGGTGAAACATTAAACGGGAAAACAAAAATACAGAGACTTCCGGGGACACTGCCTCAGCTGGCCAGAGGAGGAGCACGTTAAACAGTGTATTACCGTATCTTAACGATAAATGACATTTGCACTCAACAACTACACATCCTCTGAAAAAATAAAAAACAAAAAGTTAGTTGTGATCAAATGAGACCTCACATGATATATTTAACTACAGTAACTACAGCTGCTGATGCTGCTGCACAGATGATGGTAACATTCAGAAGCACAACCTCCAGCTGCCATAGAACCAACAATTCTGAATTGGGATTATGAACATATTTTAACTATTTCTTAATGCAGTATAGAATTACAATTAAATAATTATTATAAAATTTTATTAATGACTTATATCAAAGTCTGCAATTCTTCAATGCTAAACACAGTCCTAGCCGTGGACAGCTAGTAGATGTGCTTTTGCTTTTAAAATGAACTGTTTGTATGTGGTTGTTTTAGGTTTTTCTAAAGACCAATAACTAGCATACATCGAAGTGTAACAGTTTCTTCACTGCAGCTAAAATCCACCTTGAGTGTTTGTTCTCTCTAGGCATCGTAAGGTTGCTGTGTTTTCAGTTTTCATTTATATGATATGATGATGTCTTTTGTAAAAATCTGTTCAGTGTGAAAAATTACATGCATTTCATTGTACAGACGTGCTAATTGCATTGCAGGACAATTATCCATCTTTAAAGTTATAACAACTGTTTTGTTTCCGATTTACCACCGCTTTCCATGAATGATGAAGAATCATCCATTATTTTTAAACTGCAGTTTTTGCAGTAAAAGTCAAAACTGTAAGCCCCTTTCATGAAATCAAACAAAACCCTTAACTTTTCCATTTAAATCAAAAGTGTTTATAGTGTAATTGCTTCTAAAAAAGAACAAAGAGAAAGAGAACCGGTTTGATTAAGACATTGGCATAAGACGAGCTGAATTGAAACATAAGAAGAAAACATAAAAATGACAAAGGCAAGATTATTAGCCCCCATGTGCTTTTTGAACATGCACATGTGCACAGTTTATATATAGTGCAAAATATAAGTACTATATGAACTTTTCAGAGTGTTCTTCAGCAAGTGTCTAAAGTTCTACACATCATGACAGCTGCTGTGACATTGTAAAGTGTTGCACAGATATTAGTGTAGATGTCAAAGAAATCACACAGTGAAGGTTGCTTAAATAACTTAAATTAAAATCTTTCATTATCAAATCAAAAAGTAATTTAAATTAAACTAACTAAAAATTGATAGATATGCCTGGTGAAGCTTCAGCGCAACGGAAGGGATGAATTATTTACAGTATGTAAATCTTTTCAATTTTTCCATTTGTATAATTGTGCTGGTGCTTTAATTATGTCACTATGTTGCTTTGTGTTTTTCTGAAATTATCAGGAAGTTTAAATGATTTAATTTCAGGATCATTTCGTTGATCATTTTTTGATGGAAGCTAGACTACCTCAGGTCTTGTAAGCACAAGTTCCCTCACACCGTAATGGTCTGCCTTTAAGAGTCAGAGTTCAAATAGCATATACAAGGTTTCTGTGCTTACACATTAATACATGCAGCACATATATATATATACCTCCAATACATTTGCAAATACAACATTTTTGTCTCAACATTATTTCCACACAACGCAATAGCAATTCTAAAGTTAGGTTTCCCAGGTATCTGCATAGCAGCCATATACTGTACATTGTGTTGCTGTGCATGTCTGATTACTAAGCACAACATTATTGCAGTAGCAGCAGAGACTATAGCACCCCTGCTTCAACATCATGGTCACGTGCTGTACCAGGTTACCAAAATTACCTTGTTCTCATCTGTTTGTGCCTCCTTAGGTACAGACTAGTAACCCACCAGCAGGTTTAGTAGTCCGTCTAAAGCCACCTGGATGTGCTTTAGACAGGCCACAGGTGAGAGTGCCTCTCTGAAGCCCAGTACTCTCTCTGTGGGAACTGAATGAATAAAAGATGTAGAGTCACAATAGAAAGACATCTGTGGCTAAACAAATAAAACATTACTCTTTCTGTCACAGCACAACCACAGCCATCTTGACACATGAGATGGGAGCTCAGTTTCTCAGAAATAAATATTTATTCAGACAAAACTTTATAGATGACAAAAAAATATAGTTAATTCAGCAATATAATGTATTGTTGTACATATGTCTGAATTTTAGAACATAAGCCACTATCAGATCTGTTGTTCATCTATGCTATGCTGTTGCTCTTCTGTGGGTATGAACATTAGTTGAACTCAGTTGTCCTATAAAACACTTTTATACACATTCAAATCAAAGGTCTCAGAAGGACAAAACTCCTTCCACTGTGCAGCCCATGGAAACTAAAAGAAGGGATTCATGTTGCTTCGATAATTCTGCTACCATGAGCAGAACAGGCTGCAGCTGCCTGTGCAGTGCCACTGTCTCATTTAGCTGTATTGGTTTTCCTCATAAATTACTTTATTTTTATTTGTAGTACTAGGGTTGCTTTATGTGGAGTAAGGCTTTTGCCTTTTTCCAGAAATTCCTCACACATAACTTACTAGGAACTCAAGACTGTTTCCATACTGTGAACCAGAGATGAACATGAGGATTTTTAATGATGTCCTGCTTTTTAAACTTGATTGGTATCCTTTACAGAATGAATTATGCAGACTTTGGGATTCTTTACTTTTTCTTACTATTGCCACCAGCAGTTAGTTTTTATCACATTGACTTATCTAGTTGAATATCTAATTGTGTTCATGATGGATAGGTGCATGTTACCTCAGGATAAATGTGTAATCAGTGTAATCATTTTGCTATCCTGATGTTTAATTTAGCATCAGATCAAACTTGTAATTTGTCCAAATCTTTGGTTTATGACTAAATGCCTGCAAAACTGACTTTCCCCGTAGCCTTACATCTACATTGCGTTTAGTGTTAATAATCAAATGCTGTATTATTGTAGTAGTAGTAGCATCAAATAAACATGAACATGTTAGCATGGACATTGGAAGCATGTTACAATTTAGCTATCTTAATGCTTTATATATAGCTACACTTAGAGGGGATTTAGATTTAGTGGTTTAAAAAAACCTCTTGCAATACATCACAATTAAATCATTCAAAATGAACAGCTTTATTGAAAACTGAACATTATCACCTTCATGAATGATGATTTATTGCAACACAGGTCTATTACAGTAGGCTGACAAAGCATTTGTTCACCATTTATTTTTTGACTCGATTTTATGCAGTTTCTCTGGTTGCTACTGATATGTCCTGGTTGGTACTAGTTACACACACCTTACTGTTTCCCTGCACTTCATGGTTACGTTTTTGATCACTAGGTAAAGAGAAAGAAAAGTGAAGGAGCCATAGCAAGATAGGGTGAAAATCAGCTAGCCTAAGTGTTCTGGACAGTGTTTGGAATAGAGGTTTCATATCAGCTCTGAAGTAGCGTTGACGTGATGTGCATGTTTTATTTTTAAAGACTGGAGGAATACCTCTGGTTAGTACATGCATGATTTCTTGACTTTCACTACAGCTGCCATTTCTTGTGACTTATAGTTTAGTGGTGTGGTGATAGTAATGACATCCACTGTCCTGGCTGTCTACTCGTTAAATTGGTATATCTAGTGTTTCGTTTTTATTAAAGTGAATGATTTTTTTTCCCAGTCCCATTTATCTTTAATTGTTTCCCCATTGTTTCTGCTCCCCTTCTCTTTTATTCCTCTCTTTTAATTCGTGCAAGGAACTCTGAGTTAATGAATATTTAAAGTGGAATGTTATTTACAAAATCTTTATTTAATGCTGCCTACATTCACATCCTCTTAGAGGATTTTAAAGGCTTTGCTTCTGAATCAAGCACGGATGTGTAAACTGTTGTTCTCACAGTGAGCTTGCATCTCCCCTTCTGCTGTGCGTCTAATAAAATCAACACGCTTGCTGTTCCTGCAGTCAGTAAGAGGAGGAATGGCTCACCTGCACAGACAGAACACATGCTTTATTCAGGTGATGGATCATTCATTTGATGCTCCTGGCTGAAGTGGATGCAGCTGAGTCATTCGTCTCAGGTAGAAGGGATTGGAGGCATAAATTAGAACATCAGGTCTAGTAGCAGGTTTTAGGTAGGAGACCAATCAGCAGCTTTGTTGCACCAGAAAGCAAATTGCAAAAGAAACATCATAGTAGTACTGATTTTCTTTGTCAAACATAACCTGCAGCAGGTATAACGAGGCACCAGTTTCTTTCACACCTCTCTTTGCACAAACAACACAGACAATAACCAGCAACTATTGCTTATGCGTGCAAATTGCCTTTGGGTGGCTACAAGCACAACCGTGTCATTTTGTTTTTCTTGCCCAAAAATATTTGCATCTAAAGATATTAAAGCATTTATTTGGCAAGTCTTTCATCCCAGCAGGTACGATCACACTCAGAAGTACCTTGTTATTTTTTTAATAATATGTTTTAATCCTTTTTATTTCATGTTTGTTTTTAAATTTGCCTCTGTCTCCCTTTTCTGTGTGCAGAGAAAGTGTTTGGGGAGTTTCTGAGCTGGGAGCTGGAGGAGGCTTTGTCTCATCTGCCTCTAAAGCCTGGCCAGGCTGTGACACTGACTGTCAACATCAAAGTCAAACTGGACTTCTCTGGCCAGGAGAACCTGCTACAGGATCTCAATGATGGTAAGTGTTAACTGCACTGAAACTCAAACTGTGTCACATCTAAGCAGTAAACCTGCTGAGCTTGTTGTCACTATTATAATCTCACCCTGGACACAATTCTGCATGAAAGTACAAGACGACTATAACTTTGTCTATGTTTACAGGTGTAACACATGCTTATGTGATGTAACAGCCTGGGTATAGCACTTCACAGCTTAATATTAACACTGGGGTAATATTTTGGGAACGAAAAAGTTCTGTAATGACAGGTTTCTGTCTAGGTTATACAAGGTAAGAGGGTATAACCTCAGTAGAGTATTTACAAGGCAATTGTGGAGTAATATCTAGGTAGCTCTTGTCTCAAAATTACTAGATAATAGAAGGTAATTTGGTTTCCACATTATTACCCATGGGTTTGTTGCCAATGCTTATACCAAGCTATTACCTGATATTTAGTAACTAGCACGATATAACTGTACTAATTACCTTGTTCTTACTAGTTAATATAATATTACACCGTTATTACCTAGTCGTTACAGAGCAGTAAAGTGCCACCAGTTGTACTTTCCCTTAAGAAAAAAACATTTCCCTTAAGTTTAAATGCCAGTTAAACTGCAGCTGGTTAACAGTATGTGTTTCCAGTGCTGTCAAATAACTTCTTACACTCAATTTGATAGATATTTTTGATTCACACTAACTGTGGTGACAAAAACATTGCATTTCCTGTAAATATTCCAAAATGAAAGTCATCGTGTACTTTGGCAGTTGTGTGCTGTTAGTATGGAGCAGAAGGATACTAAAGACTGTTTGCATGAACAGTAACTTGATATAGCACTTATGCGGCTTTATACTGTGGAGAGTGAATAGTAAACTGTGAATATGGAACTGTGAATCCCTGGTGATTAGGAAGATAATCTGAATCCAGCATAGTAACAACACACTCTGCTACTACTGAGAAAGGCTACAACTGGTGAATGTATAGTAAAAGCATGGTTATTCATAAAAAGGTATCAAGCATTAACTGTAATTTAAATCTAAATTCTCTTTTTTTACTTTTTACACATCTTAACAAATTAAAATTTAATCATACTAATTATAAATATTTAAAGAAATTTAAAGATCTGCAAAGCCCAAAAGGAATATGATTTAACGTATATTTCAATCAGTTGACATAGGGATAGCGGATAGCAATGTTAGACTGCTTGCTGTAACTGTACAGTACTATAAATATGCCATCTGCTCTACCTAAGACGCAGGAAGGATTTTTCTCTTTCATTTGTTATTTAGTGAACTTGTGCTGAACAGTTGCTAGTTCCAGCTTATAACTTGAGAGAACTTGCTCCATCACTTGGTTTTATGTCATTGTTAGATGAATACCTTTTGATTTAAAAAATAATAAGGGGTAGTCTATAATGAAAATCATTAAAGTTAGTACATAGTACCATATTTGTGCAACCAAAGTTCTGCATGTTGGATATGGAAAATGAGCTCTGTGCTTCTGTACAAAGACTGCCCCTTGTTACCGAGATTCAGCAGTAACATGAGTGGTTTAAAAGTCTTCACTTCACTCAGGTGAGATCGTCTACATAGGGCCTCTTTTTGTGTCTCTGTTTCACACCTTCTCTTGCCTGAGAATGAATGATAAATGTCAGAGTCCTCTTTGACGTTTATGCTGTGTTACACTGTGTTACATCAGCACTTTACTGTATTAAATAGAGCTGTGAAGGTCAGACGTCCAGTAGCACTGGTGTGACTAAGGTTTAGCTTTTACTCTTTGTTGTCTTGCACTGAAGAGTGTAAATATATTGTAGCTGATATACACCTGTCAGGAAAGTGATGAATCAGTGGCATTCATGCTACACATTTATTCCAGTAAGTTATGGATAAGAAACAATTTTGCTTCATTAAAGAGCAGCAGCAAATATACAAGAGAAAATGAGATGAGTTCCTTAAAATAAACAACTGGTTTTCTTTTTAGAAAAATTCTCTCTATTCTCCTTTAATTTTGCATCTTGATCTCATAAGCTATCTGCCAGCATTTACTTTTACCCGTGTTTGTACACGATGTACGGTATTTTTTTAGGCTCCCTTTGAGTTACTGGTATATACCCAACGTTTTCTTTGCGCTTTAGACGACATGTCATGAAAGTTTTGCATGAGAATACAACTTCATATGAAAAGTTAATTACCTTATGTTGCTTTCACAGTTTGGTCTCAATCCTTTCTGCTGACATCCTGAAGCTTTGACTAAATGTTATTATGGTGGGGTAGATCTGTTTTAAAATTAAGTGCACTGTACAGAGTTATAAGTTTGTGTGGTTTATTTTTGACTTAAGGTGATCTCAGGCCTTAGACACTTTAGTAGTGTAGTTTTCTCTGTTTGTCTCTTGTTATTTTCTCTCCCTCTGTGGGGCGTTGTGTGAAATTAATAATCATCCGTAGAAACACAGTGGACTATAAATGAAGACATGGGTTAAATTAAGCTTTAGGCAAATAATTTCTCGGGGAATTGTTTCAGCCCTGCACTTCACGGATACACTGTATGCTGTCTGTCGTTTGATCCATTTTCATTACTGAAAACTTCCAACAACAGCCTTATTTGCCAGGGACCAAACAATTGTTTAACTGCCCAGTTAAAGTTACGCACATGTTGCATGCAGAATTGAGTGTTAATGCGCTGCTGTCCATAGAGCTCTCTTTGTTGTGGGCATTCTGGCTGCCTTATTTAAGATTCAGCAGTAATAAGAGAGAGGTCTCAAGGTCTCCACACGTCCATTTCACTCCTAGCTTCTGGCTCCCTCATTTCAGCTGTTAGATTTTCTCTCTTCTACTTCTTATTCTCAGTTAAAGCAAAGAAAAAATCTGACCTCCTTCCTCTAAGCCTAGTTCTTTGTGTTTCTTCTTGAGTCTTTCTCATCATTTATGCTGGAGCTCCTTTCTTTACTGTCTTGCTCTCGACCTCTCTACCTCCTCCTTCAGACATTTGAATCCCTTCATTACACACTTTATTGGCTGATAAATAAAAATGAGCGATTAATATAGATGTGCTCTTGCACCACAGAACCTTGTTTTGTGTGTATATTATGTATGTATGTATGTTTATATGTATGTGGATTCAGATGACTGGGAAAGTAAACACATACAGTGCAGCATGTTATCTTGGCCCCCGTGCCACGCTTCTCATAAGGTCATTTAACTGATACAGTTTTAGTGTTTTAATTAACTGAGCAGTAATTGGGGTCCTGAATTAAGCAGATAAGCCATTGCGCCATTCTGTCTAAGCAGCTGCTCTGAATGCTGTCATTATGACTGCATTGTGGAACATTGTGGGATGCAGTTTTTGCTAAATACATGTGATGTTTCCCTTGCACTTTTTAGTCATTAATGTTATCAGAAAAATAATGTCTTAATATACTGATGAAGTAATTTGCATAGAACCAATGGTTTTGCTTTGTTTGTATTCTGTGCTCCTGTGTGCACATTGCCATCGTTGCTAAAAATCGATTTAATATGCATTATTTTACCTCCAACTGGTGCATTTACCAACTGTTCACCTAGGCACAACCACAAATACTCATATATGCGTTTTAGTGCTGCTACTGTAGGTTTTTTCTTAATTTGATGAACTGGCTTAATCATAAAAGTATTCTATTCCCATGGTTATTTTGCATTTGAGAGTGTTTATGCATTACATTTTCTTCTTTCAGTTTGTGATTTAAATGCCATTGATAATCTTTTTATGAGACTTGTGGATTGATGTACCCTGTTGCTCTGTTGTGGCACTTGACATTAATTAGTTGTCTTCATGCCAGGCAAAGCATCATGTAAAAACATTACTGCTTATAAATACACAAAAACAAATGTACAAGAATGATGCATGTCATTGTTCAGTTTTGCTATTTTCTAAAATGCACTGAATTGCCAAAGGAGATTGTTCAATCCAACATTTTACATCACACACAATCTGTTTGACTAGCGGTTGTGTTTGTCACAACTTAGTGGATTAGTGCGTTCTTTTAATGTCTCCCCACATTCTGGATACGATTAATAAATTAAAACATATCATCTGCTAAATTTTACATTCTGCGCCACTGGGTTCCATATGGTGTGAAAGCTCATGTATTTTTTACATTTTTTTTACAGCACCAACAAATGAGTGGCAAATGGAATAAATTTACAGAACTCACGCTTTTCCTGTGTGGGTTGCAGTGGTTTGAAGGAAGGTGTACTGGTAGGAAGGGGCTGTTCAGTTGACCTCTCTGTAAATATGTGTTAAATGTTTGAACCGGATGTAGGCAGCAACTACTAGCCAGTGCAGAGTTATTAACAGGGGTGTGACATGTGTCCTATTTGGCTGAATAAACATGAGACCTGCTACTGCACTATGGATCATCTGGAGAGTTTTATTTGCACTTCATGGTAGCCCTGTCAGTAGGGTATTGCAGCAGTCAAGATTAGAGATGATGAGTATGAGCACAAAGAGTTCAGTAGCATATTCAGAGAAGTAGGGTTTATTTTTTCAGATGATGTTAAGGGCAAGCCTGTATATATATTGTATACTGTATATACATATATATATATGAGAGATAGACGATATGTGGTCAGGGATGTTTAGTTAGTCATCAGTGATAATTCCCAGCTTTCTGGCATACTTTGTGGACACAATAACTGAACATCTTAAGTTAATGCCTATGTCGTGTTGTATGGTTAATTTGGCTGGGAAGACTATAACCACTATCTCGGAGAGGTTGAGTTTGAGATGTCTTTCTCTCAACCAAGCAGAGATGTCAGAGAAACAGAAATGCATGATGAGACTGTAAAGTTGTCTGGTGGAAAGCACAGGATGAACTATAGTATACTAACTGTCACTAACTGACTTGATGCTTTACTCGGATTTAAAAGGGTTCCCTTTTTTTGAGCAGTGTATTATTATCAGTATTGAAGGAACGTAGTGTTAAGAAAACTATAACATAGCATCTTGTGGCCCTGCTCGCCATGTAAAAGGTGATTCTAAGCATGCAAATGACTTTTCACTTTCCTCAGGTCAAGAAGTCTATGTACTGTACAAATTCTTGTTGTGTCTCTCTTTCACCCCTTCTGTAATTCACAGCCTGAGAATAAACGATAAGTGTCACAGTCTCTCTCTGACGTTGATGCTGCTTGTACATTGTGTTAACATCAGCGCTTCTCTGTACCAAATACAACTGTTAAGGTCAAATATGTAACATCACTCATGAGACCAAGGTTTAGCTTTTACTCCTTGTCATTTTGCAAGATGCAAATGATCTCGTACCTAATCCACACTTGGCAGGAAACTGATATACATTAATGCATCATTTGTTGCATTTACTAATATTTTCTGTTTATTGATCAACCTGTTTTCATTTGCACTACGTGGAGGATGTGAATCCATCAGCCTTAACTACGATGCTGTCTGGCAGTACTGCACTCTATGTCCTTTGTGTCTCAGCTGAGGCAGAAGAGGCAAATTAGATGAGGCAAAAAAAAAACAAAAAAAACAGAGGGAACATTGAAAACAGTCGGAACCTCACTGATTTATCCACAGACGAGTTTATCATTCACTTTGAGTAACTCGAGACCACAACACCATAACTCAAGATCAGAGTGATGTCATCTCTCGATGCTAATGGGCCTCGAATTACAGCAAGTGTTATTGTGTTAAATAATGTGAGTGTGGTAGCTGTGGCAGTGACAGTGCTCCTGCCTACATTCGTGATGTGGTTGCCTTTGAAGACTGCTGTGAACAAAGTTAAATGTCTGAATATGAAACAGAGTGAAGAGGCACAAGAAACAGAACATGACAACTAAAAAGATGAATTAAGACTCAGGGAGGAAGATCCTTTCAGAAGATAAATAAGGGACAGGGAGGTGCTCTCTTAATGTTTTCTCATTGTTTGTCCTCAGTCAACCGCACTAAGAGAACGCTCTGTTGTCCTACTTGTGCAGTTAGTTTAGTTACTTAACTTTCATCTTACACTAGCAGGCTTAGTCCCTGGGAACATTTTTAAGTAATAAGCTATGACATGTTCATGTTAGATTTCCATTTTGCTACTCTACAGTCATCTACCAATCATGGGAAAGAAATAACCTTTCAACTCTGTAAAAATGGCAGCTGAAATTGCACTGAGATATTCCATTGTTCTCACTGCCTCATTTAAACATCAGGAGAAAGTGGCTTCAGCACTTACACAAACACTCAAACAGAGGACACACAGAGGGGCTGTATCATTTATCTGAATTTTGATCATTTCAACCACATAATCTCTCTGAGTGAGGGAATGGATTGAGTAGGAGCAGGTGAAAGCAATGAAGCTTGCCTATATGCCTTGACTGTTCTCTTGGAAATCCCAGCTACTGTTAGTTACTTAGTATTTGTATGAAACTTTACCTTTACTACCTTATGTGCTGGAATCTGTTCAAAGTTTAGACTGGCCCAACTGACAGGTTGTCTGCTACCCACTTTGCAAGCACAATGAAAATGTTGGTGGTGTGGCATGTTGACATCCACACGTGACACAGAGACAAAAGGACATACAGTAGCAGTGCAACAGATGCAATTCATTCTAATTTAAACAGACACACATGTAAGCACACAGTTTTATGTATGTATGCATTCAAAGTTAATGAGACCCATACATTGGTGATTGTAAAGTCAAAAAATCAGCAGCATATTTAGTGTAGCTCCACTTTAAAGGCCATGTGACTATTTGAATGCCAGGAAATGTTAGTGGTGTTAAAACAAAGCAGCTGTTTGTATGTTATTGCCTTCATGCTTTAATGGACCATCCACACTGTAATGATGGAAATCATTTGTTCAAATCTTTTTATATAAGTTGAGAGATTTCTGCTGAAGTAGCCCCATTCTCTTCCTTCACCTTGTAAGACTTATAGAAACTTAATGATGTTCTTACAGTTTCAGTGTTGCGCGTCAAAGTAACAGTGTGGGTTTAAATGAAATGCTAAAAGACAAAACTGTACTGTTTTTGTCATTGTTTGAATTGGCTTAATGGTGTATTTGATGCCCAGAAATAACTGTACCTTACAGGTTGGTTTCGGCTGGTTGGCTTGTTCATCTCAAGTCCATATAGTATTTAATATAAAACTGAGGTTAAGGAGTGTTTGACTTGGATGCTCTAGTCTTATGACTTTTTTCCTGAGCAGGATATTGAAGGGAGTTTTTAATGTTTACACTGTAAATGGTCATAATTTTCATATTTATTAGATATAGCTATCTTCCAGGAGAAAGGCTCTAGACTGTCAGAGCAATGCAGAGAGCCACAGTATCGCTGATGTTCTAATAATGTCACAATTATTGCACATGTGACACTCCTTATCTTTGCTGTTGCAGCGAAGTGACTAGTGGTAGAAATGCTGAGCTTCCTGGATTCACCCTGAGGTGTTTTCCAGAGAGAACTAGACAGATACTGATTGGAAGGAAGGTGTAAAGAAGGGGATGATTGTGAGCAGTGCCAGTGTTAATCACACCACCCATTACTCACACAGTCTCTGTACCACAGGACATGACACGTCATGTGTACCTCCTGGAAAAGACTGCGTACCATAATGGAGGCTGCAGCCCATAAAGCCTGAAAGTGTTTATTTTAGAGTCTTTCCTTTTTTGCCACTTAGAATCTATGTCTGGATGCATATGGATATATCTAATCTATTTAACAGCAGGATACAGAGAATGAGGCAATAACAACAGGAGACTAATCTTGCTAATCTTGGTAGTGCATTATCAATAGATGGGTATACAGTGTGACTTCAGGCTGTCCCAGACAGAAGTTATTAAGTATGAGAGAAATGCTGTGACAGTTTTAGTTGTTCAAGCAGTAGTGACCAAACAGCATCTGAGCCTGAGTTCTGACTTCATAAAGAGCAGGTCCCATGCTGTGACTGCTGCAACCCAGCTAATAAACCAACCAGCTTCACATAGCATGAAATGACACAGAATACTCTGGCCATAATCACTTTGTAATGATTTAAGGATTTCAGTCAATCAGTCATTTCTGATTTCTGACTTGTTTGACAATTTTTTTATTTGTCTGCATTCTGTAGTTCGTGACATGTTGTTTATAGTTCTGTTAGTTATTATTTACATATATTTTGTAAAGCTATGATGCAATATGCATTTGATGCACAAATGCAATGTTCGTTGACATGACTTGATTGTGCCTAACATTTTCTCAGACTCATTTTGGACAGTATGACTTTAAGTAACTCTATTGTTATTACTATAACATCAATACTACACAAATCCTTGTGTAGAGTCTCTCCAATCAAACATCATTTGGGCCACATTTCTGATACTTTGATGTTGCACAACTTGTTATATAACTTGTTACTGAAGTTGAATGACCTGAAAGTAAAAAGTGGTGCCAGTACATGGAAGAGCTGGTTGGTCATTTATTATATGGTTACTGGTTCCATCCACAGCCAACTTAGAGTCAGCATTCATAGAGAAAACAGAAGCTGTAAAACAATACAAGGGTCTCTTTTAGTGGGGGTGTTATACATCAGGTACTGGTGTGACAGTGAAAAACATAAAGAAAATCAAAATACAGTAACAGGTTAATGTGTTTTAAGGATTATGACAGCTAAATTGTGTAGTAGTGTATAATACTGTCTGACAGTAAGCTATAGAATTTGATGACGTTTAATATAAGGGAATCCAAAAAGTCTTTTCTTTGCTTTTCCTACTAGTAGAGACACATCTCTAATTTACATACTGTATATTCAAACAAGAGTTTTTTAATATTACTTAGAAGTCTCCATGTTTTCTAATCTGCTCAGATTAAATTTACTGTTCATACCGTGTGGTGCTAATGTGAACATTTAATCTGTGTTTACCTGTTGTCAGGGTACATTTAGCATTAGCCACTTTTCCACAGTATTAGTACCCAACATCACAATAATTCCATCCGCTCAGTCGCTCTGACCTTTTCTTTTTGGTTCTCCAGTATTTTACCAATCTTGCATGTGCCTATTAGAGTTTGATATCCTGTATCTGTCCATCGTGAAGCCAATTGCTAGAGCTGCTGCTAAGGCTGGTAATTTCCCCTTTCTTGGGGAAAATTGCAGGGCTTTGCATTTTGCTGACGTCAGAGTGTGATATGATTCCTTTGACGTCAAAGCACAGGCTCTGGGCGTCATTTTGAGTATTGTCTGCGTGGGTTGAAAGCAGCAGCCCTGTGGTGGTCCCTAATGGAGCTGCTACTGTGTCCACTTTACTTCTCTCAAGGTCATGAATACAAAATCATTCATTTATTCTTCACATGCTTACTTTACAATACACCTGATGATTTCAGATGTTATATTTAAAAATTATGATTACATTGTTTAAATGTTTGTTTTTTCTGCAGTTCTTACGACATGTTATGTTAAGCCAAGGTGATCCAAAGTCACTGATTAGATTTCGGTGGTTCTCTGAATGGATACCGTGAATACACAGGACCTTTCCCCAGATACCTGATGAAGTTTGAACTGATTGACATATTGTTCATTAATAGATATTGCAGCCTAAGTGAGACAATGTGCCGGACTCTTTCATAGTTTTGTTTGGCTGTTCTTTCCTCTGTATCTGTCACATATTCTAATATGCATCGTGTCAGGTAGGCCTTTGCTGATAATACTATGTGGTAATGCAATATGATTCAGCACCTCATCTCATCTCAGTGCCATGCAGCTTCCAAACTGACCATCAAGGTAAATCGGTGCCTATTTGAATATTAGAGCCGTCAGGAAGGAGAAGTTTATTGTAAGGCTGGAGTGTATTAGCTGGGGCTTGCTGTAACTAATAAACTTTGACTTGACCATTTGCTAAGCTCTGTCCACCATAATTACTAATGCTACGCCTGTCAGGCTTTTCATTTTCACATAGCTCATATGGTGGGGCTTTTTAACAACAAAGGGAAGCTTCTCCTTTCTAGTTAAAGATTCTGCCTTTTGTCTGGTGAAACAATTGTAGAAGCTTTTAATAGCTTTAGCTAGCTTGGACTAGCTAACACTACTACTAAATTAAAATGAAGAATGAGGCTAAAGCTACATGTTCTAAAGAAATAAGCTTTTTAAAATGATCTTTAATATGTGTATTTTCTTTGACAACTAAGCAAGTAGAGTCATGATACTGTTTTATTAGATTGCAATCACAAATATTTTCCACAATAAAGACACCACGTCTTTTTACCAAATCTTGCAGCCCTAGTACATGTTTGCCTTTTTTATCCATGGGGAAGAGAGCTCCCCTTCTTGTCACCCATTTTGTGACATTTAATTATCTATGTACAAACTCACAATATTTGCTGGTTTGAACAATCGAGGGGCAATTGATGATCAGTTGGTAGAGTGGTCGTTGGTCGAGATTTCTGGGTTCCTACTGACCAAATGTTTCTTGGATAAGACAAAGAAACCTTCATATACTGTGTATGCAGCTACCCAACAACAGTTTCCCCATCGGGATCAGTAAATTTTATTATCATCATTGTATCATTTGACTTTGCATGCTGTTATGGGCCACAGGTGGATAAATACAGAGCAAAACAACAAGAATGTAAAATAGAGAGAGGGCATGCATTTTTGTTTTGCTTTTCTTGTTTATTTTTATAACCATGTAAAAATGAAAAGAGCACAGCCCGTCATTTTGATGATACACTGACCGAAGAAGCACTCTCCAAAGTATGAGACTTTCTACATTTCATTCACAACGGTTCAGCTTGTGGAGAAATCCACATCTTGACAGCCCTGCCATGCTGAATTTTGGTTGCTAAGCAATAGCTCCAGTATGCATTCAGCCACAAGACATATAGTGGTTTAAGGGGTGTAATCTCACATGAAAAAAGCTTGCTAACCAAATATGCATGTGATGCCATTAAGTCCAAACCCATTTACCTGTTTGCTGGATTCATAAACTAATTGTGAGAAACTCAGAAATTGCTGGAAATCACTAAATAACAGCCAGATCAAGCAAAGTGAGCATATTAGTTAAGCAATTCCTCACAAAATATCTCCTGAAAACATATGCTGTACCACAGAGTGTTCATATCTTAACTAAGTTAGCCTGTTTGCTCTGCTTAATGATACCTCTGTCTCTATGATTTCTTTTCAGATGGCATCAGTGTCACAGGCCTGCCAATCTCCAGTCCTCTGCGCCAAGTGCTAAAACCCAGACCTGAGACCAAGCCAGTCAGCAGTGAGTCTGGCAAGGCAGAGTACAGCCATATCAAGGTAAAATAGACAGAAGCCTCTTTAATGTTCATAAAAAATAAGGTCAACCCTGACTCAAGATGTGGACAGTGGATTTCTTGTGTTTCATGACTTGTAGCATAGTTTAGGAAAAATGCAAACAATGAATAGCTCAGGTTGGGATATTGAGCCTTCTCACTCTGCACATTAAGGAAGTGTACAGTGTTTGCAAGGTTTAGGTAAAACTATGGAATTGTTTACCACCAAAATTTCACTTTTGGTCCATAGAAAGAACACTGAGTTTCTTTGGCTGGCTGTAGATGCGCTCTGCTCTATGAATCAGGAATCAGAGCCCCAATGCAGGCATACAAATGAGAGGAACCTGTTAACCAGGTTTTATATAAAACTTTAAAGGGGAGGAAAAAGTGTGACATGGAAGGAAACGGGATGAGATAAAGATAGGTGGAATAGAGAAGCACTAGATTGAGCTTATCAGCAGGGGAGAAGGTTTTGTAGAAGATTTGTGGATGTCTGAGGGAAGAAATAGGCGGACTGACTGAATCTGCCTGCTGAGGGTCATCTGTAGCAAGCCAGCACACCACCTGCGAGTGTGGTGGCTGCACTGTCTTACTTTTGAAAACAGAAAAACCTCTTTCTCTCCTCTCTGAATCACCAAGAGAGAAAACAACATTGATGTCTGATGTTCAGATGTTCTGCCAAACAGTCAATTTTTCTGAGTTTCTGTGGAAAAGTTTTACGGGATGATAACTAATGGTAGGAAAAGTACAGGAGGATGTTTCTTGTTCATGGTCAAATATGGCTTAGTTAGAGACAGATTTATGTAGCAGCCCTTTTGCAAACAGTTCAGACTTTATTACACTTGTTTATATCATGTTCCAGAAAGTAACCATCCATCACTACATATTCTGCAAATCTAGTGCACACTCATCAAAAGTGCTTCAAAAGTAGCCAAATTAATAAGAGATGGAAAAATTAAAAAATTCAAGGCATGCTCCTCATGCCTGTAGTTCTGTGCAAAAGTGAGGATGCAATCAATGACATGCATCAGTTGACAGAGAAAAAACTGAAATCAGATAAATATTTATTGTGCCCAACTTTGCCTTTAAAACAGCCCCCACTTTCCTAGTTACACAGGAAAGACAAAGACTCAAGGTGAGAACTTAAAAAAAGGGTTAGGTTTAGTCATTTAATTTCAAGCCATCCAAGCTGGATTTTTCATGTGCAGATTACACAACCTGGTAGGTGTCCAGTATCACTGCAGTAAGATGAAGAAAAGACACAGGCCTTGTTAAAGGCAAGCTGTGCTGTATTATCACTGGATAGGTTTATTAAGAAGAGTTTGGCATTGGAACTGTGGTTAAAGTAAAGTCAGTTACACAAGAGCTATTGTCCTGGTAGAAGTCAACCTTCAGGCAGGTAGGGTTGTGAAATGTATCTCTGATCTCAGTTTTTACACAGTTTAGACACCAGTGATGTTGGACATACAGTAGACACCAGGGTGATTTATTTTACTGTGTGCTTAGCAAACGCCTGTGTACTGATTTTATACTTTAGTAAATGTATTCTAGGCTTCCAACTGAATGACTCATCATTGTAATGGACTGTATTGTTTAGTTTGACTCTAAACCATAGCACAGCAAGCACCTTATGCAGACAGGTGCAACATTGTTTGTCATAAAAGCAACCAGTTATGTAATGGAATATTAGGCAACAAGTGTCTATAAACTACTTGGAAAAGTAGCTATATTATGCTTAATTCATGGTTTATATTTTATTCTGGGGCTCCATTGATACAAGATTAGTCCTGTAACTGTAGTTATTGTTGTTTAATAGTTTTGTCTTTGAGAAACGTTTTACTTCCCTTCACAGTCGGAAAAAACACTTTGTGCGTGACCTCTAACTATATTTAACATGGGCACCCAACTACACAACAGTATATATGTAACTATATCGAAAGTATAGTAACCACAGAAAGTATAATATGACCCTTCCAACTGATATAAAAAAGGTCTGTTTCTTGAAAATGTTGGAGGTAACATCTTTTGGCTACAACTCACTCTGTTTCCAAGCTAATTGGACCCACTACATGATGTGTATAAGTGGATCTGTGTTTTTTTTAAATAAATGAATTAAAGAAGAAATTACTATAAAATCCATTTGATTATACTAGTCAAACAAGGAATCTTCTTTTGTCTTCTACCTGTCTGACATGATTTCTAATGTATAAAATCCATCTAATCTCAACAAGTTTCATAGTTAATTCTCAATGAGCTGTTTGACAGTGAGAACATAAACTTAAACATTGAAAGCATTCTGTTAGTTCTAGTGTTGCATGGCTTGCTGCCTGTAAACAGAATGAATTTCCCCCATGGATCCCTGTAAATCTGTGTTCTCTTTGCGACCACAATTAAATAAGTGCAAAGTGTCTGTGCAAAGACAGTGAAGAAAAGGTTTTTCTCAATATAGAGTCATTATAACCTGACTTTATTTTCAGTTTCCAACCAAAGGATAGTCCTGATTGCATTTCTTAATTTGATCTGCTAATATGTTGCATAAAGACCTTTCTGCACTTTTCTGCCCCTCTGACTGTTACCTTTTCCAGCTATGTCTCTGCATATGTTAGAGTGCTTTTTGAATAGGCACACTACTGGTGTTATATAGATCTTGATTTGTCAGTGTGTGTGCATGATAGAATGAGAGAGAATATGTATTATCTGCTAATAACTGGTTTTGGCCTGGAGGTTGGACAGACGCACAGGAAATTGAAACCCCTCTAGCCAAACTGACTGGCAGTAAAGCAGGGTGCTCTTTGCATATTGAAGTCTTAGTGGGCCAATTAAGTGTGTTTTTGACCACCTAAACCAAATTTGTACAATTTTCTGTTCATGCTTTGAGTTTTTAATGTTCTCTTTTCCATATAATATTTCTTTGCCATGTTTTGACACTGGCATTTTTTGGCATGTGTACTTGAGCTTGCGGTCTATGAGTAAGTGCAATAAATAATGACTGATCTGTAATCCGCCCAGGAGGAGGCAACATGTTTATCTCACTGACCTTTCGTCACTCAATCTTAGCACCTGTTTTTCAATCCTCTCACCAAATTGCGAATGCCTGTGGGCAAATGTGTATGCTGTCAGGGTGGGATAGATCCACTGCAGGTGAAGGAGAACTGGCTCTTCAGACGTGTTGGTTTTGCCAATTATTTACACTTTTTGAATGAGTCATCCCCTTAGGAGAGTGAGGCACTTCCACAACTTGGCTTCTTTGACAATGTCAATTATTCCGTATTACTCTTATTTAAGATTGTTATGCCTTTGTTATGTCTACAGCTTTTTCTGCGATAGTCCCTACTGGAATATTTGTGCATGTCACTGAAGCTGCAGACTTTGGAGATTTGGACCCCCAACTTCATCTGCTAAGGATTTATGTGGGGGTTGACTTGAGTGACAGACTGGGAGGATGAGAAACGAAGGAAATACAGTAACTTCACCTTTCTGATAGCCCATCAGTCACTGTAGTACTGGCAAGTGTGCAGTACTGCTCATTCACTTAGCCCACCTGAACACCTGTGTTCATTGGACAGATGTCATCGAGGGCATTTCAAGTGAAACTATGATACAGAAATAGGCAGGCCCTCAGACACATACAGCGATTATCTTCAAAAGGCCAAACGTCTAGGTGCTGCTGCAAAGCTGCATACAGTGCAATTTCACCTTCCTGTTCATAATGCCAAGTTATTGCAATCCAGAGATTGTGGTTAGAATGTAGAGGTGCGTATGTGAGGTAAGTAGTATAAAAAAAAGAGGAGGCTGTTACTGTGCTTCCTCTTTTCAGCATCAGGGGTCTTGGAGTGCATAGCTTTCTCTATGATTTGCACCTCTTAACCCAGCAAAATATGAAATTAAATAGTATTTCAGGCAGTCATTTGGAAGATATCACCACTACTGGCACACTACTACTAAGTGGTATCCTTAAAAACAAAACTTTTGCAAAATTTGGTACAATTTTAAATGTGATGTCTTTGGTCTTTAGACTGTTGGATGGACAAGTCAAGATTTTTGAAGATTCACTGTGATTTTAATGTGTGGTATTTTCTTATATTTAGTAGACTAATCATACGGAAAATTAAGAAATATTCAATAGATTAGTCAGAAATTGAAATAATTGCTTGAAGCAGCCTCATTAGACAGCTGCTACCTGCGGATACAATATACTCTTCGCTTGTAAATTTGGTTTTTAAGCTAAATTGGAAGATTTCTTTCTCAATTGTGGCTACTAGATCAAGGTCACTACAAAACACCATGTAGCAATACATGTTAATACATGTGTCATAAAGTTGCAATGTGTTAGCAAATGGTAGCACCATAGACCAAAATAGATGTGAGCATGCTTTGATGCTTAGCAGTTAGTGTACACTGGATTCATTGGCGTGTGCAGACTGTAAAATTAATTAACAAACAAATAAGAAAATACACAGATCTAACTTTGGAAATAAGTTTTTGAGAATTTGCCACTATTAAATTTTCACCTCTAATTAAATTATTAGTTTAACAGCTCCCTAATAAGAATGATGATTTGTTGCTGTTATCATTTCAACCAGCCTCTATATATTTAGATTGCTGGACGCCTTAAATCAATATACCTCCCTTAGCATGCTGGTGAAAAAAAAATTGGACTGTTCAGCAGCAAAGCTAATGTAAGCATTTTTCTAACAAGGAGGAGTGTGCCTGTGGTCATGCGCATCGAGAAAGAACCAGGCTTCCAGACAAGACGAGTTGCCACACACGCAGTGTCAGGGGTGTTGTTGGAGTGGGCAGACCTTCTTCAAGGCTAATCAAATCCAGTGGAGACAGAGGCAGAGTCGGCTGCCTGCCTGCCAGCCAGTGTGCCTGCTATTTTTAGAAGCCCAGCCCTGCTGATGGCAGTTCTGCTCCCTTCACAGATACAGATCCCAGCTCGTGATACAGATATTTATAACTGCCACAGCTGTCTGCTGAAGTGTGAAACTCTATCTGAACATCCAAATTATTTTTTTCTTAGCTCAGGACTAAAACTGTTTCTGCTCCATGCTATGACCTGTTCACTACCAATTTTGAGTTTGTTTTTTTTTCTTTTAATGTGTGTCAGTTATTGGCTGATCCTCATTGATTGAGCTGCTGATGTCAACATGCTGATTTGCAGACCTAGGTACCTGTAGAGGAAGTGGCTGTGGCTATAAATGACCTCTTATTCACTCATTCACATACACAGTCACACAAAAGGTGCTGGGAGCAGTGTCTTACTTGGGGCCGTTTGGACTGGAGGAGCTGAGGAATCAAACCCAGTGGTTATTTGACAATATTATTCACAGCAACCCACATAGAACAGAGAAAATGCACTTTTATGATTACAATCATTCTTTAAAACTTAACGTTGAATGATGTGGTCTCCTGGGGTAAAAGGTGCATTTTTGTTGTGAACTTTGCAGTTAACACTAAGCTGATTTTTTGAAGTTTTTAGTCCTCTGGAATACAAAACATATTAGACATATTTAAACCTACAATATCTTTTTACTACTTTTTTACCAGGATCAGCTGAAATCGGTTGTACACAAGACTGACATATCATCACCTATTAGGTTGATATGGCTAACTTACAGTTTTAGGATAAAGTTGCTTATTTACACATTACACCACAGTGGTGTTGATGAGGCTTTTTCACTTTTTCCATCCAGAGATTGAACCAGAAACCTTCTAGTCTCAAGTTTGCTTCTTTGGGTCTTCTGTATGCCACCATGTCCCAGTAAGCTGCTGGATTGTGTAGTAGTAAGATCGCTAAGATCGCCGGTCTTCATGTGGGAGTCATGGTCTGAAAACTATTACATTCCCTACCAAAGACCTTGAGTAAAATTCATTTGACATGTCATTCATTTGTTTGACTGTTTTATGAGTGATTTTCTGTATGTTTAACCATTTTGTTTACCCGATGCGTTGAACTTTAGCTGGTACACTACAGCTTATCATTACATACCAGTTAATCTCTTATATCTTATATTCACCACAGATCAGATATAGGGTAAAAATATGGATCAACCTCTTTGTGTTGGTCAGTACTGTGTTCTGGGCATTGCTTATTAAGTCTGCTATTGATGCAAATGCTCACTTTAGCTATAAACAAGTCGATAGCATTTTATTGGTGTTTATTCAGCATTTCACTCCAGAGACATATAAACAGAGAGGCTGGTGAAGATAAAAGCAATAATTCAGTCACACTATGACAAGGCTTGAAGTGCACCCAAACATCTTGCTTTTTGACTGGTGTACTGTATCATGATGGATAGTTTCAGCCCCTGGAGGCTGAACCACACCTCTCTGCAACAGAGACGGCATTGAGCCCAAAACACTCAACAGGACTTTGTGAACAGGCTTTTGTTCCATGATTTCCTTTCATATATAACACCTTGCTGAAGAATCCAACAGTGTAGTATGACTTCCTACCACCTGCCAGGCATGTAGCCAGTCCCTACGTAAAGGAATAAAAGCCTTCCAGAAGCTTCAAAGCATCACCAGGGTCACCATAGTCCAGTTTTCTATCACAGAGCTGCTTCTCTACCATGCCTTTGAAACCGCCTCCTTGTGGGGATTTTGACAGCCAGCTCCCTCAGTGAAAGATTTGGCCTTATTTAACATAATTGTCTCCCCTGACGCCACAGGGGGAACAACGAATGGACTAAATATCCCATCTATTCTCTCAGGGTGAAGAGCTCTGTGTAGCATGCAATCTGTCAATCTCAATGTCTATTTTTAGACCTTTGCGTCAGGTCTTGGAAAGTTTTTTAGCTCTGAGTGTCGTTCCTTGGAGGTGGCTGTAGAGAGGAGAGATGGGGCACATGAGATAAGTAAGACTAATCAAAAGGCATAGTCGTCATTATGGTAATCCACCTACACACACACACACACACACACACACACACACACACACACACACACACACACACACACACTCGGCATGGCAACAGTGTCTGGCAGTTTACCTGCATTTTTACTCTTACTAATCTGTGAGTCCTTCATTTACCTGTCACACAGTCCTCACTGATTGGGTTTTGGGTTTTACAGCTGCACAGCTGTGCCCCTCCTGCCTTTCCTTTTTCCAGTTTATCTGTTTGTGGCTGCCTGTTGTCTTCTGGCTACAAACAACATGAAGCACATATCGTGCCTTGCTGATAGATAACAGAAGGAAACATGAGTCCAGAGAAATAGGAAGATGGATGAGGTTTGAGGTGGGGGATGTGTCACTGAGAAGCTGATTCTGGCATGGAAACCCACTGGGATATGTGTTTTAAATTTTTTTCACACACAAATAAGAAGATACAGTATGCGTTGCCTCTGTGGACCTGTGTAGCTGCATCTGGTTCCATCTTTATCGCTTTTTAACAGAGATACAGTTTGCTGTCTCTTTCATGCCCCAGGTAGTAGTTTGATAAGCTCAGATGTAATTATGTGCTTCATCTTTCTTAACACTCATTATAATAGTCCATAATTTACTCAATTCTGCAGAAATCTTGGAAATATTGAGTGATATAATTTGCATGTGGTGCTTTTATTCAGCTTTTGAATATTTGCCTTGTGATTAATGTAGGAGTTGACTGTTGGTATCACATTTAACTTTTAAGATTTACTTATATGATTATTGTTAACATTTGAGTAAATGGTTAAATGATGGGCTTGATTTCACTCATGAGAGTCACTCACCAGCTTAGCTATGGCACTGACAGTCAATGCAGTGCTTTATTGAAACTTTTTAGAGAGTGCTTGAAATAGGCAGGGGGAATCTCATCCTGGCAGAAACAGCAAAAGTCTCTTTATTTAGCTTTTATCTCCTGCATTCTCTATATGCTTGAATATACAATCCACAGCAGACAAGTAAGTACTGTACATCTTATCCGTGATGATCTGTCGCTGCATCATCAGTGCAGATACTGATGTGGCACTGCAGGCTCCTCGTCTCTAACTGATGCCCAAATGATCTGGTCCATTAAGACCCTAACCCCAGGGATAACTGAGTTTTGTATTAGTCTTCCTAATTACCGTTCATGTAAAATGTACAACTCCCAGGCAGCATTTTATGAGCTGCTGTGAGACAGGCTTATTTGAACAGTAACAATTGGTACAACTAGTGGCTGTTGAGACTTGATGTCCCTTTAGAGGACTCTTTGTTCAAATAATATGCTGGTCTATAAACTTTTCAGTCACTGTTGTCAGCAATATTATAGTGATTAATCACTATGCAATGTTTTTTTTGTTGTAAAAATTAACTATGAGGCTAGACCTTTTTTATTTTGCCATAAAGATAAATATCTGTTGTAATATTTGGAAAAATCATTGTAACCTCTGACATGGTTCAACCGCTTGGGATCCTACCTATTTTTTTACATTGCGTTTATTGTCTATACATTTACATTTTTGAATCTGTTTATATTTTTTGTTTACCTACTTCAATTTGCCAGACCTCTTTCTCCACCATATTCTTCCCAGCCCTCCGGGTATCAGTCTTATAACATTACAATAAATAAAAATGCTGCAAAACCTACCTATCATGCATACAACTTATCTTCTCTGATAGATTAGAAGAGTGAGCCTTGCTTAAAAACCTTATATATTCCTCTGCATTGCTGTCAGACTGTTAAATATTACTACAAAAAAAAATTTAACTCTTACAAATAGCAGCTTTAACATAACAAATCAGACACACATGTCACATGTAAGCCACCAAAGCCTCCACAGAACAGAGCAACCGCAATCTACAACATAATTTGCGATTAGGCTCATGCCTTGTTTTTCGGTACATGTAAAGAGTATATTTAGTGTACTTATGAAAATGATTTAATGGTGAGCAGGTCAGAAATTTAAAAATGAATCCCTCCAGTGATTAGAGTTAGTCTCTTTGGCAATTAATGTTTTCAATAGGTTCAAAAAAATCAAGTCACAGCAAGACCTGCAGCAGTTGAGTAAATGAGCCTCAGATTAAAATTCTGTCGCTGGCCCCAGAAGGTCATGATGAACTTGCTGGCTTCTGTGTGTGCGTGTGTGGAATTGCTGGTGTATGCAGACCTGGTGGGTGAAATTAAGAATCAAGCATTTCATCATGCTTACTGGACTTGAATTCATGTGTGAAATCCGGTGAGCCAGGCCAAGCGTGGCTCCATATGCTACTGTGCATGATGACTAAACTGGTGTTGCACAGATCACCTTAAGCTGCACCACAGTCACCCACAATGAGATGTTTATGTGTTAATATATCACACACCTGCCTTGTCATTTGGCTGGTGTTTGTCAGTGATTTGTACAGTGTCTGTATATGTGTGTGTAAAATGTCTATATCTGTATTTATATCTCTGTGTGTCTTTTTGCATAAACATCTGCTGAGAGATCATCATGCAGTTTATTTATTATTGTTTTTATCTTCAAACTTGACCTCCTCTGTTTTGCTCTGATCAAACATGAACAGAGACATCTGTGTGTCTGTGTTTGGGGTGGCATAAGGGTGGGGGGTGGAGTGCAGTACAGTACAGAGTTGACCTCTTAAGAACAGTGTCCTTTGACTCTGTTGTTCATTATCTGGTTACTCTATGTCCCTCTCAACTACTAACTGAAACAAAGGGGACTTCCTTTTTGGTCTGTGGTCTAAGGGTGTGTTTGTCAAAGTGAAGAATGAATTGTTGCATTTTATGATGGCTGCGTGAAGTGTTAAAGCCTATTTGAAACTAGCCAGTGGTCATGATTCCCATCAGATGTGTCTGGTAATTTGGGAGGATGTGCTGTATAGTACAATCTCCAAAGTAATTAATGAAATGCAAAGTGCCAAGTGCTTGGCCTGTGGGCGAGGAGCCAAAGTAAGTCATTTCCGACTCCTGGCTACAGTGGCTTTGTAACATAATAAAGGCAGACAAGAAGTTGATGCTTGGTCTCACAAATGCAACATTTAAGAAAAACACAGATTTAAATATTCATAACAGTATCGCTCTCTACAATTCCAGCATTCCTTCGGCATATAAGGGCATATTTTCACTGTTCTTACCATTATTTCAAATGGAAAATGAAAAACATTCACCTCGTTCTCTTAAATTGAAATATGTTTAAATCCTTTCACAACAAAAACTGATGTATTTGATTCATTTAGATTAATTACAGAGCATGTAATTAAATAGATTTTTTTATTTGCTTGACAGCCCTACTATTAACATAAGAAGGATATGTAGAAGTTGAGTCATGGTAACTGGATTTCCTCCTTGTTAGGTCAAAACGTTTCACAGCTCATCCAAGTAGCTTCATCAGCCTGATGAAAGTTGGTTAGAGATCCTACTTGGATGAGTAGTGAAACTTTTGAGTGTAATTTACACATTTTCACTCTGCCTTATCATCATATCTACAACATAATGTTTTTTTTTCTACCAAAACGTGATCTTGCAGTGCAACATCTAGTTTTGTGATTAAACCTTTGTTTTGGTTGAGTTTGGGAACTCATGGCAATTAGTAAAGGTTAGTGAAAAGTTGGACCTGGCTTAAAAGAAAGCTGAATGGTGATTTTAGACACAGTGTATTAATTAACCTGAGTGTTTAAATTAACATAGCTAGCATGGCTCTGTCTAAAGTCAGAAAAAATTGTTTGGACATTACAGTTTTTTAGTAGAATGGGGTCATGGTATTTAAAAGATATGAGAAAAATTACCAGTCATGATGGGTCTGACAAAAGCATGCTATTGTATTATATCATCAATGTAGTATCAAGTGTTTTGGGCTGGCTTTGATATGGGAAGGCTTTGATGACTCTGCTGTAACTAACCAGGGAGCCATGGTTTTAAATATTTGCACATTCTGCATGCGGCTGTTTCACCATCTCCAACACTAAGAAACAGTGTGGAATAATGAATCATAAGCAGCCTGTGTGATGTGCACAGCAGTGCAGAAGTGGTTATTCTGCACTGGTGTTGGAGGGGGCACTGGAGCTGATGTGTGGTGACAATGTGGATTATGTACTGTAGATGAAACAAATCCATTTTTAAGCGACTGGGAAGTAATCAGCTGAACAGAAAGCTTCCATACAGTAAAGTTAAAAGAATGAATGTAGGCGTTAATATTTGTTTTTTCTCTGTTTGCTGGCTGGGGAATGTGTAATGAAAATGAAACAGATCATAAAAACAGTTTGATTTTGTGATTCTAGGGATTTTAATGTGGGTGTCTTCTACTCACTAAGGTGGAGGAAATATCAGAATATAGTTTTTATTGCAGTGTGCAGTGCTATATTTACTGGGTCCAAACAGATCGGCAGAAGACAGGGCAAACTGTGGTCAAGCTTGACACCTAAATTGCAATCCACAGTTGAGGGCATGTGACAGTAAACACATGGACCTGTTGATCTCTTTCTTATTTTAACTTTACAACCACAGCCACTTTTCACAGTACAGTTGGAACCTATTTGTTCACACTGTCAATTTAGAGCCTATACTAGAGTATGGGCACACACTTGAGTTTCCTGTATTTTCATTAATTTATTACCCTATGCTGTAGGATACTGTGATGCAATGGTTCTCTAATATTTTATCACTGTATATGTAAAAGTTTAGTCAGAATGAGTTTGCTTTTCAGTGGGGGATGTGGCCAAGGGTACAGCTAATTTGAATCTAAGACCTGCCATCTGGAATTGCTCCCTACAGAGACTTCTCTTGTTGTACTCAAATTGAATTAAAATTAAATATTAATTTAATTAAAAAACTTAATTTAAATACAATAGGTAGTTACTGACTTCAGGATGGAGTAATAATATAAATACAGTAAGAATATAAAACCTAAAGCTTAGTAACTGCTAAAAGGTTTCTGAGGTTTCTTGGACACACAATTAGTAACTAGTCACTACTGCCTCATGTAGCTGTCCTCTCCTCTCTGTATTCCACTGTGACCATCACATTACTGTACCTGTCCGACGCAGCCGAGTACAGTTCCTGGAGAGAATTTGTCATTCGGCTCTCTTCACATTTTCTGACAGTATTTTTACTTTCCTTCACCACCTATAATAGCTTCAGACTGACACCTCATAACCCCGTTCGTCACAGGGCCCTCATAGTTGGGCAGGTTGCTCATCCACTCTTTAAAATGTCTCTCATCCTAATTGCCACATCAGAGGCAAACCCTAACTGTGAGGGGGTGCAGAGCGTGACATTCTAAACGCTGTGGGCAGAAATGTCAGGACCATCATTAGATGCACCAGCTCCAGGTGGTTCCAGATAGGCTTTTGGTTTTGGGATGGTCTTGGAGCTGATGAAGTGAACATACTATGCAAACTTCTGTGCTTCACTAGGTTCTCTCCCTTAAACTTCCTTTTCCCTGTCAGCAGTGTCAGCTATTTTGGTCTGCATGCAGCCTGGTTGTTACTGAGCAGTTTTAGATGCTCTTACCCCCTTCAGCTGTCAAATCAACACAGACTTGTTCACAGCACTCTCGCGTCTCATCATCCAGCGATTATTGCTAAGTCATTACACCGTGGGACCGATAGAGAACATATTCGCTCTTATCAGTCCTCCTGCCCTCTTCTCTCATGAATCATCAATTGCCAACAAGCAGAATCATGATAATGCCAAGCTGTCTCAGGCCTACAAATACCATGAAAGTGCCTCTTAGAAGCTGAAACGCACACAGGCACAGCTAAAAGAACGTTGATCATATCCACCAGTATGCTTTGTATAAAAGACATTGCAGTGATCTCATTTGCTGATATCATTGCGAGTATATTCCATCATGTTTGAACCTTTTAGAGGCTGTCACAACAAGACTCCAGGAATGAGCAGGAGTTCAGGAAGGAATGCTGGACTGCCGTTTCTCCCACTTATGTGTGAAGACAGCAGACAACTTAGTCCTGTTCAATACTTGATTTGTATGTGACTACCTTAGCTAGATATAAAACTTTCTTCCAGATGCTGTTTAACTTCTCTCCATTTCTCCTGAATTGGGAACCCCGGGGTGCACAGCTGATTGGCTCAGTGATTGACAGCCAGGTGTGTGTGTGAAAGCCAGTCATAGCAGCACTCCAAATGGACACAATGTATTTGAATGCCCTCAAGGCTTTTCTGTGTTTTCCGCAGAAGCCGGGCCAACCAGGAGACTAAGCGGCTCTCCTAGCTGATGGCTCACTTCCCTGCCACAAGGCAGATGCAGCCTAAGCAGGGGTCAAGCCTCTTTTCGAGGACAATTAAGCTCACAGACTTTTTTCATCTCATCATACACTGTGAACCTCTGTCTATCCATCATTCAGCCACCTGTGCCTGTCATGCAAGAAATCCTCCTGAAATGAGATCCATGGATAGATAATAAAAAATAGCGAGAAGTGTGCAACTTGAGTGGAATCTTTTCTTTTTAAATTATGGTTAGGCAAGTGAATGGTTTTTGAAAGAGAAATTTTTGTTGCAAGTGTATCTCCCGGTTACTGGGGAAGATGATGTTTCACACCACTGCCTGTTACTGTGGCTTTTGTGATGCTGTGTAAATGGTGTCTATCTTTGTGTTTGCAATTATTACCATTATTAGCTGTGTGCAGGAAGACGTTGGAAGAGATAGACTGCACTTGTGCCAGAAGTAAAGGACTTGTCCCTCAAGTATTTGTGCTAAGCTAAGCTGAACCGTCAAGAGGAAGCCTCCGTGTTGACTGTACTACTGTGAAATCAATATTGATCTTCTCATGTTATTCTTGTAGCTTGCAAGTGAATTTCCTAAAATGTTGAAGTATTCCTTTATCAAACACCTTGGCAGGCCAGTGCATTGGTGCCAACAAAGAGTGGTTACTAAAACGTGTAAGCTTGTGCAATTTTAAGAGCCCCCTGTCCCAGCATGCCTGTCACTGTGATGCTTTATCTTAGTTTTCCTGTCAGGAGACATGTGGCCATGCCATAATCTCCACAGTTAGATGTGTCAGAATTTTTATCTCTCTGCCAAGATGTTCAAGAAACCTTCAGATTCTTTCTTCTTTGTCTTTTTTTGTTCACCTGTCATGTGCAGGAGTGACAGAGCCGTCTGTGACTTTCAGTATTCACCTATGTTGCAAAATAAATATTGTGTTTGTGTGGATGGATAAGGAGGATAGTCAAAATAGCCAGGCTAAAGCTGAGTGTGCTGTCCATGTCAGGTATGTGAAACCTAGCAGCTAAGCAACCAAGATAATGTACTGTATGTTTTCTTACATGTTTCTTCTTATGTAATCCAATATTAGGAATAATACATTCAGTCCATGTCTGATGCAAATTGATACTTCTTCTGACATGACAACACCTTTTTACTCCCATTTACATTGAGCTCTTCACCTGTGTTACACAGCAGTGTTTTGTACAGACAACCCATATTTTTACACACCTTTAAACTTTTGAACTTGTTGTTTTAGTTCATTGGTGGCATGAATCAGCAAAATCACTTACGATGCAATGCCTTTATGTATGGGTCTTTTCTCCCAGTCTACTCATAATGAAGATCTTTCTGTCTGATGTAAAGAGGTAATCTTTATTCAACTGCAGCTGCACTGGCTATAGTATTCTCATAGTGCTGCGCTGTTATCTCAAGGCCTGAATAACAGAAGAGATGAGCTATTTGTAATTGAAATACTGTATGAGAGGCCTTCGTGTTCCCACAGTGTCACAGTGAGCTTGTCTTTGAGGATTTACTCCTTTGTGAATCTTAGCATAGAGGGTTTTTTTTTAGTAGTGGTTTTAAAAACCTCCAAGACAAATTTGTGATTTTTGGCTTTATAAATAATATGAGGCATGGTGTGATTGTTCACTTGTTGGCACCTTTGCCTCACTGTAATAAGGGTCCTTGTGCCTGTATGGGTTTCCTCAGGGTACTCTGGTTTCTTTCTGCAGCACAAAGACATGTGAGAGATAATTAGAATATATCCCCAAGTCTCCCTCAGTGTTACCTGGGATCTGCTCTAACCCTCTGCAAACCTTTACAGGTGTAGTATAGCTAATGGATGGATGAATAAATACAATTACAATGAGTGTATTTACATGCATTAATCTAAATGTGCAAAGTGATTGTCTGTTTTATTGTAACACGTTAGGCTTTTGACATTTTTACAATAAACAGTATGGTAAGCACTTGTTTTAAGCACATGAACACATGTAACCACAGTGGGTGTAACCACAGTAACAGAGCTCTACTTTTGAATAGTGATGTACAGACAATTTGAAAAATACAACAAATGCTAACTTTTTACATACATATGCTCTTGGTTGTGTACAGCTGGGGTCTGCTGATTCAGATGTTGTGATTCACAATGAGAAATTAAGGAAATAGAGACGGGTAAAGCTTGAAATAATACAAAAAATTGATTTGAAAAAGTAGAATTTATAAGTCATTATAATGTACCATTGGTCATTTCGATACTGGGCTTTTGCTGCTACAGAGCTAAAAACTAGCATTGTCCCACACATTTCATTTTGACAGTTGTTTATAATGTATAATTTATATATCAAATATATATCACACGCTGACAATTAGAGGTCCTCATCATTAGGAGTCTGTACAGTTGTGTTGATTGTTATTCTTAGTAATTCTTAGTCATAGTATATGTTACTTTATGAATTTTTTTTTGGACAGCTGTGTTCTGCATCAATATCAGGCTTTAGACAATATCTCAAGAAAAATAAACTCATTGATTTTGTCTTTTCATGGGATTTGCTTCTGATAATTAAGTGATAAAAACAACACCAGCCTTATCCTTTAATAAACAGGAGCCAAACAACAATAGGAGAAACATGCTCACTAAGAAAAGATGGAAATCGCCCCCACCCAGAGTCTTTTTAAAGGAATCTGAAAGATTTTAGTCCATTAATTCAAATGACATTCATAACAACGTGCTGTTCTTTTCGTTCTGTTGCCAGCACAGCATGAGTCTGGCATCGAAGGGCTGCTGTTCTTCCTCCAGATCCAAAGCAGACTGGCTCCATGGTTTCCCTTCCAGGGAAGACAAATAATGAAGAAAACAGTATTCAAAGAGGATATGAGGATTTAAATTTGCATCATAATTTATTTAGTATTCCATCATCAGGGCACTCTTGATATGGGTCATTGCCTTCATATGACCTAGGCTGTAGAATTACACTTCGATAACACTTTGATTTATGGAAAATGACAAATCATTATTTGTCGGCAGCTGAAGGGGGAACGTTTTCTCTGCACTCACCTTAGAACCAAATCCATACGTTGTGAAAGAGGATGGTTTGTCACATCAACTTGTCAAAGTCTGTCATGTGTAACTTCAGTCCAGCTGGATTTTATGACCCTTATTTGCACATTCATACATTCTCCTATTTAATTAGGATTTTTAATTTGGCGACATAGAGTAGCTGTTAAGAATTTTTAACTAGTTATCGCAATAATATTTAGGACAATATAACATTAGAAACAAATTCTTATTATAAGCAATGTACTTTTTCATGTTATAAAATTTGTGTGGATATTCAGTGCTAATGATGGACTGTATGGTGAAAAATAACAAAACTCTGAGAGCAAGAGTTACGGCTACACCATTCCTTTATGAAGATACAGCAGTGCTTTGAGCTATTTAGCACTAAGCACAAAGTACATCTGAGGCTCATAGGAATGTCATAAGAGAGCATTTCTATTCACTGACTTAGTAGAAAGACAACACTAAAAAGTTTTTTTTTTTTTCCATTTCATCCTCTGGAGAACATGCATGTGTGAACTGCAATATCATGACAGTCCAGCTGATAGCTGTTACTCTACTGTAGTTCATTCTGAACTATAGCACATATACACAGTACTGTGCAAAAGTCTTAGGCACCATTTGCTTTGCTCTTTTATGAGGATTGACCAGTATTTATTTCTCTCTCTTTTTCTTTTTTTTTTTTTACATTAGAAACACTAAAAGTGGTTTCTTGGCTTTTGCCTTTCCACAAAAAACATTTCTGGTCAAGCTTCTTTAGGCTGCAGAAGGACAGATTTGGCATCCACATGAAGCTGCCAGATCCTGAACCAGGTCCTTGCTCGACTTCTGATCTCTCAAAGAAGAAACTCTGGGAAACTTCTCATCAGATCTTCCACTTCTGTTTTTGTCCTTGACTTTTACAGATTCCTCTACATAGGTCACACTTATTATTTAACCACATAATGTTAAAACAAACATGTTTATTCTGATATTTTTGTGTTTTTTGTTATCACTGTGAACATATTTCCTATGAACACTAGCTGTATTCTAATCAAGTGACTACAATATAAATAGGTATGTAGTTATAATAGCACTGCCAAACCAGTAATGTATGAGCAGTAATGCTGAGCAGCTCAAGATATGTGAAAATTTAAAGTGAAGGTGCTTGGTCTACTACTATTAATAAACTCCTAATGTTTTCATATCTGTGTGTTATTGGGTTGTAATAGCCTAGACATTTAGCCCACAGGCTCCAAATCATATCACATTGGACCTGTGCTCCTACCTACGAGGATAAAGAGTGAAAGTAATCAAGGAATCAGTATAATTTGTTCTGGAAAGCCGCAGCCAATGTCTCCATCAGCAGTATGTGGAAAAAATGATACATGCCGTGCGGAAGAAAAAAAAACAAGACCTTGGATGCTCCCTTTACTATGCTTCAGCCCATCGCCTGAGTCAGCTAGTGCTCCCTCACCATAAACTGCCACTTTTAATTTCCGCATCCCACTTGGCTGCTTGTCCTATTCCTCCCCCTCTACAAAAGACCTCTGAGTAATTCTCTGTGCCCTCCCTCTCTCTTATAACGTTTTAGGACGCAACATGTCGATTCTGAGTCATCTGTTTCGAGCCACCTTTTCTCAGCCCTCAGTCTTTTCCACCATTATACTTCCATTTCATTAAACAGCACAATAGCTGTGATGTGGTGCACTTATTTTTTGGCTTTATTGACATTTCATGGATTGATCTCAAATCTCAAATACTGATGGAATGGCTGGGCACAACATACCCGTTGTGACCTCTGACCCCAATCACACTCAGTCTTCCATACAGATATGCCCTTGAACACCTTCATAGTTTCTATTCTTCATTTTAGCCGGGATATGTAGTGTGATGTACAGCTTGATCTGAATGGATATCCTTTCTCTTTCATTTTGCAGACTTTGGAAGCAGTGCTGAACTTCAAGTACTCTGGGGGAGCAGGCAAAGTGGAGGGCTACTACAGAGAACTGTCTCTGGGAGTGCATGTTGATGTGGAGCCTTCTGTGTTTTTCACCCGAGTCAGCACACTCCCTGCCACAAGGTAACACACAAAATTAGCATGCATTTCCAGTTGAGATAATAGTAATGTCTGTTTCTGTTGGCTTTGGGCACTGTTTGCTTATTAAGGGTCTTCTTTCAATAAAAAATAAGAATTTATAAAAGTAGATTAAAATGTAACGTGTGTTCATCAAACAATTTCTGCTGCTGTTTCATACACAAAATACTGTGCTGTCTCATAGTTAGTTGTAGTAAAACAACACTTAAACTATTAGAATATCTGTATGTCTATACAGATGTGTGTATATATATATATATATATATATATATATATATATATATATATGTGTGTGTGTATATATATATATATATGTGTGTATATATTTTATAAATATTATCTATATATATATGTATATATATATCTATATGTATATACATATATATATTAATATATAATATATATATATTACATATATGTTATATAATATTATATATATATATACATCATATGATATCTATATGTATACTAAATATCTATATCGTTGATGTATTCTATATGTCTTGTATATCTCAGCTCATATACCATGTGAGTGTGTGTTAAATAAATATATATGATATATATATATATATATAGTATATTATATCTTATATATGATATATCCATACCTATGTTAGTCTCATACCTATATTATATATATATCTAGCTATGCTATTACTATCTATACATCTCATATCATTTGTCTCTATGTATATATGTAGTGTGAGCTGTTTGTCAGCTTCAGTTCCAGTGAGGTGTTCAGAGAAAAGAGTGTAGGCCATCCGTATGTGTAGCATTCAAGGACAGTAAAGCATGGGTCAGCCATATTTTGAAAGTGCTCAGAGCCTGAAGTGTTTCATGTTCTAAATTATTGGTGATTTAAGAAAACCCTGCACCACTGAACCGTGGATTTGGAGAATCATTAAACACTCAGACCAAATCACTGCACCTAAGCCCGATTTTTATGTTGTGTTTTGTTTTTTATGGTGAAAATGCCTGTTTACATGTCTGGCAGACACTAAGCAACATTAATGTTGATTTGGAGTCCACCTGGCAAATGGAATTGTAATGTAATTACACTTCACTAGCTATAAAAAGCGTTGCAAATTTTGTCTTTCATTCAACTGGTGCTGGACAGGTAGTGCCTGGTGGGTTTATAAGAGTTTCTTATTTATTTATTTATTTTGCCCAAGACAGGTAGAGGAAGTATGATTAAAAAATGTGATAAAATGTTCTCTAGAGAAGAGAAGAGGGTTTTTTCTTCTGGAGCTCAACTCGGTCACTCAGCCCAATGTTGCTGCCTCATTCATAATTAATGATTCTTGCTCACCAGTGTCAGGTGAAGTACTGCTGTGGACAAAAACTGCGTTTTAGTGCTTTACTTCAGAATAAGTTAGAGAAGTAGTGTTTGCCAAGTGACAACAGCAAAAAAAACTTGCTTTTTGATTCTCCTCTTCAGTATCTGTAATCTGAGCATTTAACCGTTTACGTTGGATCTGACATTTTAATTTGATCAATTAATACCAGTCACTTTCAGATAAAACACCACTTGACCTTCAATCAATTACAAGCTGAGAGTTCTCATAGCTGCTCTTGTCCTAGTAATTGGTAATACATTTCAATGCTAAAGCTTCATTTTATCCCATGTGTGATTCAATTTTAGCTTGATTTGGTGAATAGATGTTCATCTTGTCTCCAGCAAAACTCTCACTGAGATATTGTTGCACCAAAACCACACCCAGAAACCATATTCTCACTGACAGGTCAGATATTGGTGAATGAATATTGAATGAATATTCACTCTTTACTTATTCTTTCACTTGTCTCTCGCCGTCACACACTCGTTCCCTGTGTCTCGCTTTATACCACTTTTCAGCTCCCTCAACTCTCCTGGGAAAAAGAAAAAACTCCAAGCAAGGGAGACAGATGTAGCTGAGTAATGGCCACTTGAGGTGAATCATTAGCTGTAATAATATCTGCAGTTTAAACCATCCATCTTGGCTCAGTGCTGATACAGTAGATAATGCTGCACTGGCTGCAATGCCATCACCCTATCATCGCACCATGCAATAACCCACAGTTAGCAATGTGTTAGACTGGTGACCTGTCTGGACTGTTACCTACCTCCAATGTCACCTACGATCAGCTCCAGTGCCCTGAGGTTTTAAGTTTTCAGCCATATTTGTTCATTTGAATGTGAGCCCTATAAATACTAGTCAAGTATAGTAAAATGTGATCTTCTTGTGGTTTTTGTCAGTCAAAGTAGTTTGAGGTCATTGAGGTTTTTATTGTTCTCAATCAAGACATGAAAGTTCTGATTTTTTTGTTTTATTTTTTGAAGCATATTATATTTGTTAATGCTAGACTACTAATCTATACTCATATAGATTAGATGAAGAGCAAATCACGTTTTATGGCATATTATTGCGGAAAACCATGAAATTCCAAAAGGTTCACATACTTTTTCTTGCCACTGTGTATTTTCTGTATAATGCTGCATTATATTAATAATTTGAATTGGATCACTGAAATTGAAGACTTTGGATTCATTGTTTATTAATTAATACATAATTTAAAATAAGTTCTGTCTTATTCTTTCTTAACTGAGTCTATAGTCTCTGTTAAAGGTAAAGTGCCTTAAAAAAGTATTAAAACTGGGGTACCTACAACAGTAAATGCTGCTTACACATGGATGCACCAGTATTGTTTAGAATATATATAGGGTGAATTATAGTGACTATACTGTATATAAGAAAGGACGTGTGAGCTTGAACAATGATGCGCCTTAAACCCTGGCAGATGATCCTCTATATATGCATGCTATGGGCCATAATGATGTGTATATGTGTAGATGTTGGTGATTATCTCTACAGGGCTCCAACATCAGACGTTTACATGACTTACAAAAAGCTCTCACTTAAATATTAGGTAATTGTAGACATTCATAAATCTAGTGGTCAACTTCCTATGCTTTGTACGCACACAGACAAATATTCATACATTTTTAGTTGTGATTTTCTTTTTCATATCCCCTCTGGAGAAATAAACATTAAAGCCCTCTAACACATTTGACTTGTTGAGATAAGTACTATTGAATTTCTTCTTGGCTGCGAGTTAAAAGAAAATGTGGAAGTGGCTGAACGACGTTTCTCAATAAAACAGCAACTTATCCTGTTTGTGTTTCTCTGTCCCTCCCTCTCTGCTGAACATTGATTTCACTATTTTTTTTCTCTTTAAAAAGTACATTTTTTAAAAGTCATTTTCCTTGTTCCTCATATTGTCTGATTTACAGCTGTGCAGTCCTTGGGTCCTAATACAGTACATACAGTCATACTGTAGACAACTACTAGACAGGGAAACAAAAAGCATTCTCTCGGTATTTGTCTCCCTCATTCTCCTACTTATCCATTTTCCCTCTTTTCATGGTCTCATTATCTTGCCCTACCTTCCATTTCCTGTATCTTCTTCTCCATTTAACTTCCTCTATATCTCTTTCATTCTGAGTCTTTTGTCTACTCCTGCTGCATTTTTCTTTAAAAAATCATTTTTCTTTAAAAATGCAGCCTTGTAGAACCATAGGTTTTATTCTCTCTGCCTCTCTCCGTCTACTGCAGCTTTTTGTCCCGTTTCTTGCTTTAACTTTGTCTTTACCTCTTTTTCACCGACCTTTTACTGTACATGGACAGTAGTATTCCAACTATATATAGACTGATGCTACTGTACTGTCTGATTTCTTAACTGAAATAAGCTGCTGAATTAATTAGTACATCAAAAGAAGTTAATTGTTTAAGTAATTTGGAGGATTCTTTTCTGCATATTTTTGTCTTTTGTGACAATAATAGTTGATGTTGCTGTTATGTTTATAAAAAAATGTGATGGACATTTTTCAAACGTCTTCTGGCATTTACTTTATATATACATCAAACAAATATTAAACAGATTAATAAGCTTTGAGTTTTCATAAGGAATGCGACAGCAATTGACTTAGAGGTACAGGTTGAACATGTCATTAGACGAGGGACCAGACCTATAAGCAGTCTGCCCTCAACACCTTAACTCAAATAGTCTTTCATAGGGATGTGCAATCTGACGATCTTTTATCATGATCCTAAAAAGCACATATTCTCTCATGTCAGGTGAATCATGTACTTTCCCACACTACCTATGAATGCAAATAGTCCACGATGGTGGTCCACCTGAGACATTTTTTTACCTAGTCAAGCCCTGAGGACACTAGTACCTATAAAATACATAAGTACAATTAGAAACAAGTAAGCATCCCTTCTCCTCCTTCAACGAAGGCTACATTTGCATTACAGGCTTTAATACGTATTTCCAATTTTTAAATCAAATTTTATGTTGATGATCCACATTTACAGTATGTTTGTAAGCTGTCCAGCCGTGTCCTAAACTGACATGCACACGCAGATGTAACTGAAATGGCTGCCATGTGCTTTAACTAACAACATAACCTTTGCAGCCATAATCCAGGGAATAAAATTGTGAGGGACACTTCTTTGAAATTTTCCCTTTATTTTCGTACTCATCATTGTAATACACTGTTTAACACTCAGGAGCAATCACTTTGCTTCTCTTATTTCTTATTGAAGAACACTGCTCTTCCAGTCGTGATATACTGCTTGTGCTGTGATGGAGTGGACATGTACAGCATAGAGCAACTTCTCCCAAGAGGAAGCTTAGATACTTGTACGTAGTGCAGATGCACATAATCGAGTGTTTTCAATTCAACCTTTACAGTTTACCTAAACTGACCATCCTGGTCTTGTTTATGATGCACGAAATGTTGATTTTATTACACATATTATGATGCTGTGAAATTGAACCAAAACAGTTATTCAAACAGAAGTTGTTCTGCAATCATTATGTTGTTAATCAAATGGTAGTTTAACAGCTACTGCAGCTAAAAATGTTGCTTCTGTATGTGTTTATGAACAAGAAAATTGATAACTATGGAGTTGGTGATTTGAGTGATGTAAAGAGCAGAATGTTTTCTCTTTTTTTATGTTTTGTCACAGTCGGTCAGTGCCATATAGCATCAGCATTGTGCTGCTTATATAAGATTTAATCAAGGTAACTGGTGGATCTGATGTGTGTAATCAGGCTTTGACAATGCACATCACTCCAATTAGCATCTGTGGATTGAACACACACTGGCCACCTTCAGATGGCTGTATTACGAGTTAATCAGCTGCAGGGAGGGGCTTTCATACATGCCAGCTGTTGTGCAAGACAGATGCACAGACTCCAGTATTCATCTATTCAGTCTCCCAGGCTACAATTAAAGTAAAACTGCAATTACATTTTCACTGGTTGGGGAATGTGTGATGAAAATGAAAAAGTTGAACAAATCATGCATCAAAATATTTTTGCAATTTTTTACGTTTGTGTGTTTGTACCTTCACCAATAATAACAAATTTCATGTGTGACGTTCTGGCTGCTCTGTCGATCTGCTCCAGGCTCTTGGTTGTTAAAATATGCTTTATCTTTGAACCAAAATTGCAGTGTATGGCCGTGGCATGCCCCTTACTTTGCTACTCCTCCAACTAAGCTGCTTGGCAAGTCAATAAAGGATCAAATTGATCCAGACGAAGAAAAAGTCACTGGACCTGAGGACTGTTCTAAAGGATGGGGCTACCTATCCCACTCTGATGCACTGTGATGTTTTTTCTTTTTTTTGTCTCAGTGTTGGTCTTTGTACTTTTTACATTTTTCATTTCAATTTTTTCAATTTACAAATTGTCATCAGCCCCAGAAGACAACATTGAATGTGTAGTTTCTATTGAAGTAAAATGATTTTTAGTTTAAAATGCTGATTAAGAACACTTACACTTTTTTCTTTTACTTTTTGTCTCCACTTTGATACTCAGTTCTCTTTATTCGCTTCTTCCTGGTTTTATACTTGTCTTCTTTTCTTCTCTTAAAATATCTCAACATCTCTCACACTAGACAGAATATTTGACAGACCTTATAGTAGCTTGCAGTACTACCATCTGCTACAAAATTACCATACAAGGTCTTAAAGATAACCCTCTTTTAATTAATAACTTCCTGGAAAAGCTATGAACGTGAATACGTAAACAGACATTTGAAGTATCAGATATTTCTTGCAGTGCTAGTGCATCATGCCGTTACAGGTAACCACTCTCTCTCATTTCTAAATAGACTCATTCTACGGTTTCTTCAAATCCCCTTTTTCACTATTTCTTACAATTCTGCAGATTCTCTCAATTTTCCTCCTCATCTCGTTGTTTCTTCTCTTCTGCCTCCGTCTATTGTTGAAATGTTTAAAGTCCCTGATCCATAAAAACATACTCATATTGTGTACTGTATCTACAGTATAAGTAAAATGACAGATAGTTGTCCTTTCTAAGGAAGATATATTTTTCCACAGTGCCGTTAGCATCAACTTTAACCTTCTCTTGTGATGTTTTATGAGAAAGGTCAATAGCCATCTTCATTTGGCATGCGGATGATCATCTTTAGGGGTTAGGCCATATGCAAGGTGACAGACCTGGAGAACCAGAACGTGTGAAATACCCAGTGATCTATATTGTACAGGCACAATTTAACATCCCATTCACTCAGCATTGTGTTGCCCTGGAAAACTGCATTGCTCTGCTGGGGGAAATGAACTGATCCTCTGATGTGTTTTTACTGTTGTGTTTCTTGTGTAAAATCTATAGCTTAGTGAGTAACTATTACACATTGCAGCTCATATATGAAAGAAAATCTCCAGTGTGCTGCTGTGTACAGCTGACAGATGTTAGTGATAACACTCTTCATTAGAACCACTGTTTACCGAAGAATTAGCCTCGACAAAAAACGTTAACAACAGTTATCAACAGTCAGCGTGTTAACCTGCACTTAAGTAACCTGGTTCTAGTCAGCTTTCTCGAGTAAGCCGATGTCTCAACTGTCTGTTTTAACAGTAAAAGGGAAACCTGGTTTCCATAATCTGTGTAGGGGATTAGAGAAACCTGATTTCCCTGGGTAGAGTTGGTAAAATTGTTCTTGTGAGTGAGTGAGCACATCCCAACATTTTTAGCAGATTTTTAACTCACCAGCTACATATTTAAATGCAGTCATAAATGTGGAGCCACTGTCCCTTGGCCTCCATATCTAAAAATAGCTAATCATGGGCAGTACGCTAAACCCAGCCAGTCCAATTAAGGCCATTACATTTGGTGTGTAAGGAATATGTCACGCTTTTGTGACAGAGTAAGCCTGCAAAATCAGCACTTATTGATCGCAGATTTGCAGAATTGACAGAGGTGTGGGTCTAGCTCTATTGATCTTCCCATGGCGTGTGCAGTTTTTACCGCCCACTATCCCACAATAACAATGTCCCCGGTCTCAACTAATGTCCAGTCAGTGTCACACCCCACTTTGGTCGATCAATATGTTTTTTTATTGTTTGTAAAGCAACAAAGATGATCTGACTGGGCCCCTTTGTAGCGGTTGTGTTTGTTTTGTATTGATGGCTTTTCCTGGTCTTGGCATAGATATGTGTGGCGCCAGGTTTCAAGAATTACTCTACTGCAAAAGAGTCCTCTTCAGATCAATACTAGCGAACTGCTGACCTCATGGTTCATTTGTTAGTGTGGTAGAGTTCTCAGAAATAGACAGTGGCATTCATTAACTTGCTTTTACCCTTTTGGCATTCAAGCAGCTGTAATAAAGGTTGTGTTCTGTGATCATTTCTGTCTCTTTAAAATGAATTATCACTTCACATATCATGGTAGTTATAGTATTAAAGTACTCACTGACATGCCCTGCATGCACATTGACTGCATGCAGTACATGCAGCAAGGTTATTTGTAATCCGGCTTTGCTAAAATTAAAAAATCACAAGTGTGAATATTTCATTGGTGGATTGCTTTGTACATTGTGAGTGAGAAAAGCAGGTTCGATATGCATTCACTTTGAAACACTGGGGGTAACCTTCTTAGAAAGACATTTAAAAATTCACAGACTGAAATGGAGACAAATAGTTTGAAACCCTATTGGCGGTTTTGAATTATTTATTTAGCTTAGATCTTGGTGCCCTGCGTAGTAGCTCAGCAGAATACTTATCAAAAATGATTCAGTGTTATGATTCAGTCTCCTCTAGTTCAAAGCAAAATATTCAGCTTTCGTCTACAGACTTTCTGCTGCAGGCCCAGCAACAGTTCTTGAAGGAAGTTGTCCATCATTGTTCAGTGTCTCTTCAGGCTCATGCTGTTGTTTTCAAACTCTAAACTCTATGAATCAAAACTAACAAATCCACATTGTCTCTCTACATCCTTGGCTCTGTTCTTTTCAGTTTATCTTAGGTACTTAGTGCGTGAGCACTGAGCCAGTGTTTCTTAACTGGGTGGTCTGATTGATCACTTCAGCTGAACGCCCTGGCCTATAAATCAGTACCTCGCCCCACTCAACCCGTTAATCACATCTACCAACAAAGACAACGAGACAATTAAAGAAACATGGATAGGCTTTAAAAAATCTGCTCTTTTAATTGCCCCAGCAGTTTATTGGGTACTTGGGCAAGCTCAAGTTAAACTTCCATTAACCCTGAGATTTAAAAGGCAAAGAACTTGCTGGGAGGGGAGCTTAATGCGACCTGGAGGGAAGATGGGCAGCATTTATCATCAGATAACTTTTTACATCTGTTCCCTGCTTTCCCTGTTTAATTCCACTTATTGTAATTGCTTCGGAGTATGCTATATGTCCCTTTTGCTATTGCATTTTATAAGCTATGTAGGAAAGACTTACCAAAGGATTAGTCTGAGAAATGTTCCAAAATATAAAACTATCCAAATTGTGCATATGGAATGTGTGTCTTTGCCTTGTGAGACTCTTCTGCTTTGCATCTACTTTCACATCCATTTGTGAAAATGTATTTATTTTTCCACCTTCTGTTCGTAACCCCTGTAATATCTTCAGTATCATGAATGTCATCTTTAGGTTCACAACCTTTTATCCAACACTATGTACTGTATATATAGAGTTTTCTCACATTTGTCTTGTTCACCCCCAGAGATATTAATGTACAGCATGTCGGCCGCTGTGGACAGTGTGTTCTGGTTCTGTTTTGAGCTATCCAATCCTTTCATCCATCCTTACCGGGGACAAAAACAACTAGTGGGGGTGGGTTAAAATTAATTCTTTGAAAATCCAGCGTCATCTCTCCGGTCTTGATCTAAATCACAAATTGGCCCTCTTATGATCTGCATAAGAAAAGCAGGCCTAGGGTAATGTGGAGGCGGCCTGCTCCAGCCAGGCCTGTGGGCCTGATGAAAGCACCTCCACCTTTGATGTTATGACAACGATTGATGAGTACTTCACACCGTGTCTCCTCTTGATCTCTTGCATTCTGTGTGCATGGCTGCGTATTTTTAGAAAGTAATTGTAACCTCATGCATAAAGTATAAAGTCCCATACACGTAAACAAGCCATTATGCATAGGTTATATGGATAGACAGATAAGAAAACAGAGACACCTTATACGACAGGCTTTTGTGTATAATGCATAAAGAAATGTGCATTTCAAACAGTGGTCGGGGCTGCACATCACTACGAGGCCCTGAAAACCAAAACACACTGTGTTACTGTATATTCTCAGGTTGGAGGTTTGGTGTAAACAGACCTGTTCTTGGTCCTATAGTCAGTTTTTACATGCTTGTCTTTCCACAGTACTCGCCAGTGTCATCTGCTGCTTGACATCTTCAACCCAACAGAGCACGAGCTCACCGTCAGTGCCAAGAACAACCAAGACCTGGTTCTGCATGCCAGCGAGTGCCAGAGGTGGGTTATGTCTGTACTATTTTAAGCAAAAAAAGACAACTTTCTTTGTGTGTGGCTAATCTTGTATGATTACTCTTTATTAAGGATCAGAAGCAACATCTGGGAATTTTTACATGTATTTCATATGTAGTGCAGAATATTGACTTTTCGTCATATGGGCAAATCATGTAATTTTATATATATGATCATATATAAATATATAATATATTTATAATATCATATTGTGTTCATAAATAAATGTAACCTATTCTAGAGTAAGTGTAGTGGATAAGTGAATCGCAGCACAACACAAAGTATTCATTAACAGTCAGCTGTTCCCATTAACAATATAAATACCAGTATTGTTCATCAGCAACAGATGTGAGCATGGCTATGTTACTAGAAAGTTCACAAGCTCTGTATGTTCATACTGGGGATGAGGGTAGCCTATTGTGCGCAAACACTAATAGTATAATAATAACCACAATAGATCCACCATAAAATGACTTTTCTCTGCAAATCCCGGTGCAAAATATTATATGATTTAAATCCTTTTCATAATACTTCTTGCTCAGATAATTGAGCATTCATTCCTGCCTTCAAAAAGCAGACTGCTAATCATAATATGCATTATAAATTGATAGCGAACTGTGTTTACACCCAGCCACGTTTGTCTGACAGCCTCTGAAGGAGACTGATGAAATTGTTTTGGCTGTGACACCCCATTGCCTCATGCTGCCTTTGTCAGGGATAAAAGTGTTGTTTAAGCACAGCTTTACAGCCAATGGCCAACTAGCCTGTACATTCTGTGTCTGTGTGCGAAGAGGTACCTCTCCACACCAGTGGGTGGCAGTAGGTTTTATTTACCACTTTCAAATGAAAGTAGAAGAGCTGGATCTGCAGATAAACACTGCAAACCAACCATCGTCACACCACTCTCACTCACCACAGTTTCAGTTTCTTCATTCCACATCCGGACCATGTTGTTGTAAGAAATATTCTTGTGTTAGAATATTGTATCAAATTAGATGATGATGAAAACTGAGAATAGTCTTCAGTGTGCGCGTTCTTGTCCACATCGTTTGCTTTGTATCCGTCTATTTTCTTAACTGCTTGTACATTCAAGGGTCATGGGAGTGCTGGAGTCTATCCCAGCTGTCATCAGGCGAGAGGCAGGGTACACCCTGGGCAGTTCGCCAGTCCATCGCAGGGCTTGTCTGTTTTCTATTCCATTCTAACACATTTCTTTGTCTTTGTCTATGCAATGATTTGCAGAGGTGAACAACCTATAATAGTGTCTCTCTTACTGAGTCCACCATTGATTTAACCAGCTGAAAAATGTAGAATGGGGTTCTACTAGTGGCAACAGTGACACGCTGCAAAAACAAGCCCAACAGCTGCTTATTGATGGCAAACTGTCAGCTCACTGTGTCACGACCCTAAAAGCTGCAGTATACCTTCCTGACTCTTCCTATAGGAGCTGCTAATTTACCAAGTGTGGGTTTGGTTTTAATGTTCTCTGGACATCTAATTGCTTTTTGGAGTTTTCCTCTTTGCCAAAGGGGAAATCCTGCATTTGTACATAAAAATGAAGTGTCCCTCCTTTTCACTTTATCCTGAGATGCAGAGATGCCTCCACATGTGCACATACATAATCTCACACTCATCGTTTCTGTAGATTCAGCCTCTCTCTCTTCACTTGCCTTTTCACTGGAAATTGGCAAATTATGATTCCTGTCAGCGCCGTCTCTCCAGTGCATCCTTGGCCACAAGTAGAGGTACACTGTTGGTGACTCATATGCCTTTCTCCACAGGGGTGGAATGTTATTACTGGGGGGAATTAGGGGGTGGAAAGTGATCTTTTCAGATGGAGCCAAACAGCTCATCCCTCAGCTCACTCCAAATAATCTTTCCTGTGCAGAAATGAGCTGTTAAGATGATCAAGCTTGCCAGCATTTGAAAACTGTTACTGTCCACAAAAGAGTCAGAAAAAAGCCTCTGTATTTGGACATGCTCTTTTATTTCCTGTTGTGTTTTATGTATTAGCTTGGTGCAAGGAGCTAAATGTAAGAGCAAAACTGTATATAATAATAAAAAAAAAAAACTAATAGTAAGTAGTAGCAAGTAGTTTAATTGCATGGAATAATAAGTAAAGAGAAAAGTTAATCATCACACCCTCGTCACTGTTTGTAGTAATGGGCAGTAGTGATGCTACATGTACTAAGAACAAAGTTTGTCATGATCATCACTTGCTGTATGATCTAGAAGTTTAATAGCCCCAGTGTTTAAAGTTTCTTTTTTGCTTTAAGGCTTCTGCAACAGCACTGCCTGTGTTTCTGTAACATACTGTTTTGCAGTCATTTAAACTGAGAGCAGATTTTTCCCCAGCTGTACACTCTGTACTGCCAGGTCAGGCTTTGATTTAGTGTGAGTGGTATCATACCCACAGTGGAATCACAGCTTAATGACTGCTGGCTAAGTACACCACACTCCTATTTTCACCATGCTCATTTTGTACTGTGCTTCTTCAATTTATGAATGTGGAGTATTTTTTGCGTTTAATGCGAGTGTCTCTTTAAATAACAAATCATACTAAATAATAAATAAATAAATACCTGTCTTCTGAAAAGCACAACAGTGCTGCTGTTTGGCCTTTTTAAGGAGCGTCTTTACAGAGATTTTCATCTCAAGTCCCATGCTGGATTTCCATTTACCACCCACTGTCCTAGGTGTGAAACACAAGCACTAGGTCTCTGCCAGACTGTAAGTACTATAGAAAGTTATATAAAGACGAGCTTATATGTAATACACCATTGTAATTATTTAAAAAACTAAACATAAAATGATCCTTTGACGAAATACAATCTGGAGCTTGTGGTGAAAAGATACTAAGGAGAATTACAGCACTTAAATGCAGCTTTGTGTCTATGATTACTGTTACCTTTGACACTAACTAAAGTAATTAATAAAATTAAAGGCTTCCAAGGCTCACTTTACTGATTTCTCATTAACACAGTCCTAAAGTCAATGTTATCTAAACTGTACAGTGGGAATTTAAGAAGAGGTCAGAATGTATAAAGCGCCTGCTCTGTAATTGATGAAAAAAAATGCTGCTTGTCTAGAAACTGATACAATATGACACTGTGCACCTCTGAGGCACAGTATGTCAAGTCTGGCAACAACTGCTGATGTATATATAGACTTCCATGTCTTTTTCTCTCTTTGACTGACATTCCCTGTAGACACAGCTGTTGTGTTGAATCCACCAATCAGCTTGTCCATCCTTGTGGAGAGAAATCTGTTGAAGCCTGACAGACACATTCAGTAAATTCACTATCAGAAGATTAACTCAGATTCTGAATATTGATCTTTTTACAACATACAAAATGTCTGCAGTTACTTGTTGAGAGTAGTGGATGAAGCCTCACTCGCCTCCAGCGCCAGCTTTGGCAGCATGCTGATCATTTTCTTTGACTTGCGCTCAACACACGCACACATTATTGAAAGTGGGGTAGGATTTTGCATACAGAGAGGAACAGGGCCACAGAGTCGCACAGCTCCGTCTGCTGAACCATATTGTACTTGTCTCTCCAGCTCATCCTCTCTCAACATCAGATGTCCCCTTCATTTTATATTTCTTTCTTGTTCTGTGATGAATGAGGTGTCAGGAGCAAGATGTTTTCTGCAGTCTTCATCCAGGACTGATGAAACTAAGTCTTCAATCCGACAGGAGCAAAAATGACTCCGTCTATCATCCACACTTTCCTGCTACAACAAATGATTTTTAATTGTTTCCACTGAGCTTTTTTCATGGCTGCGCAAATAGAAAGAGGGGAAAAGGCCTTCAGGCATAGAGGGAAATACAGCAACTTCAGCCAGAGAGTTGGTGTATGAAAGGAGGCTGTTTCCATCTTCTGGTACAATCCAATGAGAGGTTTTAGATAGCGACAAGAGATAACTTCCATGTATTAAATCCTGCTACTGAAAAACAAAGCACTTACTAGTTGTGTTTGAGTAGTAAGTTTAGTCTGTGGACTGTGTACTCTGCCCATGTGAAGGTGACACATGGAGAGGGGAGGGAGAGCAAGGTTAGAGTGCTGCTTTCATCTTTTCATATCATTCACAGACATGTCTTTTACAAGGTCTTTATCCCCTTGATGGTGTGCTTTAATGGCGACTGAAGTGAAGCATCTCAGAATGTGAATGGTCACTTTGATGTTTGGGAGCTCGACAAGGTTCTCAAAGACCGCCATGACACCAAACAGTGATGCTCAGACTTTAGTTTTTCCATGTTTGCTTTGAACAGAGCAGAACAGAGAGGTGTAGACATGCAGACAACTTGTATGTTTTAGGTCTTGCAGATTTCCAGATAATGTAAGACAATACTTTATACTATTTTATTGCTTTATCTACTGAAGATATGTGGACAATGTGTACGTTTTAGATCTTCGCAGATTGATTGCAGATGGTCAGGCACATCACAAATTAATGTAAAACAATACTTTATACTACTTTATTGAATACTTTATCAATGTTTTATAATATTAACCAATATTAGAAATCAAACTATAGGTGGGGCCTTTGGTTCCCAGAACTAAACGGGTAAATTAGGTAAATGATCAAGACATAAAAACATGCTAAACATCATACAATATAGTAGTATAACTTGTATAACAGTGTATATTTGAAGTGCTAGTCAAGTTCAGAATGTCAACTATAGCTTAAGCAAATAATCTAGATACATAAAGGATCTAGACATTATTAGAGGACAGAAATTACAGCTATAATATTTTAAATCCAGCTCTGACTGACTGACTGAAGTTCAGAATGAAAATGGCAGCCACTATTGATTAACTTGTCATGGAATTTTGCAGCGACATCCATGGTCCATAGGAGAATAATCCCTTTGAATTTGATCCTTTTCTTTCATCAAATTGTCTTTCTTTCTTTGATCTTCCTTTGTACAATGCCACTATGAGGTTGACATTTGTGGATTTCAGCGAAGTTTCTCTTGTTTTAATTGCCCCAGGATTAGTTATGATAACTCTGATAATTTCTTGACATTGCCTTTGGCATTATCATCAGATGAAGACTTCACTTTGTCCAAAACTTTAGTTTATGATAAGATTCCTGCAAAACTAATGAAATTCCCATTTAGCTGTTTTTTGTGTCCTTTTGTGGGGAACAAGAGAATCTAACCTATGACTTCCATGATTAAAATAGATTTACTCCTAAAGAAGAAGACTTCTGACTCCTGTTTTGATTTTGTTGGAAAGTGTAGCATGTTTCAACATTAGCGCAGTGGACAGCTCCTTGGCCTAGACTGATGTTATTAATAGGTTCTGTTAAACCTACATTTACTCATCAGTATGCTTCACCATTCAAGTCAGAATTCTTTTTTTGCTAAATGACTAATTCACCCTACAATTATTCTTTGGTGGCTGTTTTCTAACCACCTTCAGCTGAGTAAAATGACCAGGCTCTAATGGTCACTACTCTGCATAAACAGCATGTAAATGAAGATCATTAGCATTGCTCCCATTTTAGTCTTGCTTTTGAGGAAAAATAAGTGATCTGGTGTCCCCTTAGATAGCCCTGACCTTTCTACAACTGACTCTTTGATCTAACGAGCAAATTATGTTAAGATCAAGAAAATTAAACATTCTGCTTTTTAATATAAATTGAAATTTAGGGAAAATGTTCAAGATGTCACAATGAAAAGTAATTTACATTAAACAAGTTCCTAAACGTTGTAATTACATGGGTTTGGCTGCAAGTTAGTCAAGTCATTTCCTGGATGATTCTGGGTTTGATGCAAGTGTTTGAACAGTTATCTAATTATCAGAATTGAAGAGCAGAGACCCTAAAGCCCTCATCTCGAGCTGTCAGCTGTATAAATATAATTAGTGGGAATACTTTTCCCTTAAGTTTTCACATTTTATATAAGAAAGGATAATCACTTTTGAATGACCTCTATTGGCATTAAAACAGAATAACGAAAAAGCTTCACTTGCAGTCTATTTGCGGGAATTGTTGCTTGTTGATATTTTACAAAATGCCGTTAAGTTGGTAAGTGAAAACACTGAAAAAGATCAATATTGGTTCTGGCAAATGGACAAAACAAGGATTTTAATTTGTATATGACTTTAGAGACAGTCCCAACTTTATATGGAGCTTTCAGCAACATTCATTGATCTTTCTCAATAAATAGTTAATAAACCCAAAGTTTAAAAGTAAAAAAACTGCTTTCAAGGTTAAAACATTTCAAATAAAAATAAAAAAGTAATAAGTAATTTGAAATAGAATATAACACACCACAATAAAATATGATAAAAATAACATCAGTCCATCAGGCCAAAAGTTCAATTACAAATTTTCGTCTTGATAACCTCTTGTTATAATGCAGATAATTGTATTTTTATTTGGCCAGAATTTAAGCTATCCACCTGCTGCCTTTAAAATAGAATAGTTTAGAGTGTTTTCATGTGCTAATATAATTAAAAATTAATATTGAAAAAAACAAAACAACTGCAGACTTGTGTTAGTATTTCCTAGGTTCACAGTCTGGAATTTATCTACACTAACTATGATATTGTTTCTGGAACGCAGTCTCCTTTTCTTTGCCAGCAGCATTGACTTGATCACAACCCCCTCTCTGCATCAACACCACAGCTGTGTCTCCCAGGGGATTTAAACAGGCCTTTGGAGGTTTATATCACAGCATCAACCCCCAGGCACTAACTAGTTGCCAGTGGCATCTACCATTGCCATTGCAGAGACAGCTCTGTATTACCCCCTGCAGTAGAGCAGGGACTCAGTGCTCAGTACAGCAGTTTCGCTATGTCTCCTCTCCATTGGCCATGCCTTTTGGCTGTGCCGGATCGGTGCGCAGAAGAGCAGACACGCCTTATTGCTTGAGCTTTTCAAACAAAGCTTGTTTCCATGGTGACCACCTTTCCCCTTCTTGTGCTATTTTTTATGGCAGTAGACCACATAATGCATCTGCAGTCAGTTATCCCATCTTCAACAGTCCCAGCCTCAAGTGAATATTACCATATATAAGTACATATTTTTTCCACAGCCTGCATATCCAAACAGCCTTTTCCTCCTCCATGGCAAAAATGTCCACTAGTACATGTACTGTGCATTCACCCTACAGTCACCTGTAACATTATCACTCTTAGTGTTATGGTTAAGACCAATGCTGCCATTGCATCATTTGATTCATTTACAGTTACATATAAAGTAATTTACAAACTGCAGAGCTCTTGGTTTAATTCCAACACATTCGCATATCTGTCTCCCCATGCCCTGTCTCTCTATACTGTGTTGTCTAATAATTGCAAAATGCCCCAAAAAAGCTTCTGGGTTTCTGCAACAGAGATAAAAATAGCTCTTTTTGTCAACCCTAGTAATAGTATATAAAGCCCCAATTTTAATGGCAGCACATTAGAGCATTGTCTGCACAGAAGCATTCTTTGGTTCCTATTCGCATACAGTAAATGGCTCTAAGGATTTATTTTTACTGCAGCTCATCAGATTAAGCGAGACGTAGATGATGGAGCACCAGTGCCTCTGCAGCCGCTGCAAATAAAGGGTTACACAGAGTCAGCCGCAGTCTAAAAATAGACTGTTGCTCACGCCTGCCTCTGCACAAGCCTCTATGGATCTGCGCCCTTAAGCTCTTGCACGTGAGCTAAAAATAACCCTCTTTGTGAAAACATACACACACACACTCTCTCTCAGTACGTTCTTCGCTCTCAGCTTCTCCCTAGTGACATAACACAATCACTGGCTGTTAAAAAAAAGATGTAAAGGGGCTCTGATAAAGTGGAATTTGAAAATGTTTTGTTGTTCTGTTGCAGCCTGTGAAAGGCATAATTGTACACAATGTTCACTGCAAGGTTCTAGTCACACACTAGAGAAAACCTACACAGGTAGTTTAAAAAAAAAAAAAGACTACAGTAAAACACCTCCCACAAATACATCAAATACCTGTATTCTCTGTAGCAGTAGCTGTGACAATGCAGGTTCACTGTTGAGTTTATAGATATCACTTTTGAAATGAGTCGAGACTGTGCAGTGGTCACATGAAAGCGACCCCATATGCCTTCGATGTGATTATCATGTACTTTTGGTCTGAGGCAACACAGCATTTAATTAGGAAGGGGGTCATTTCCATGTGACCGGCTCATCCTAAGCCAGTGTTATTACTGCCATTAAAAAAGGCTTCACTGCCACAGCTCATGGCAGGATGGAGGTAATTAGCTATGTAGTGTCAGAAGTCACACCCAGTGGACACTGTGATATTAAGTGGTACAGGTCTGGTTGCACTTTAGATGTTTTTTCAAAGAAATGAAATGGAAAGACATTTTGAAACTCTCCTCTGCTACAATCCAACATACATAACTGTAGCTTACCTACCCATTTGTTCTGTTGTTCCTTCGAGTCCAGACTTAGTTTATTGTACATCTTCCAAGGGTTGAAAGGTTTCTACTGTGTACTGTTCAAACAACAGTTTGTTAGCACAGCATGTGTGTCTTGATTTCATCCAACAATCTGCTCTACTCTTAAAATTCAAAGACATGGATGTCAGATGAGCTAGGCTGGCTAATTTAGCCCTGTGTGAATAAGTTTCAGTGTGCATGTGTGTGCACACGCGTATGTTTTAAATTGCACGCAATGCAGGCTTAACTTTAGAAAAGGTGAATAGGAATGTGGAAGATACTTTTTTGGCAAATCCTCATGTTTGCTAGCTCTCTAAAAATGCTATCTTGTCATCCCAGTTTAAATAGATTTTTTCACCATATTAAGGCAATTACAATTTGCTTGTGATTATTATGCACAAGGATACAAGTTGTCTCATGGAATATCTGTAAGCCGCTCCCTGATATCTACATTAAGGGAAAAAAATAATATTCTAATTGTGACCAAATGCAAATACTATTAAAAAGTAGTATACATTTTGATCGACAGCTCGATTACTTGTGACCTTTTTACAATGATGCAAAACCACAATGATTCTTAAACAAGGATTTTAGTATATGAAAAGGGGGACTGTCAGACTGGACTACTATGCTCCATCTCTGTACCTCACTCTAGACAGCAGTTCTTTAGTACTATACTATCTAAAACATATTTTAAATGAAGTACTAATGATTTTACACAAAACTAGGTAATTGTGTATTACTATTATTTGTTATTCCAACCACTGTGGCAGGTCTACAATGAGCTTAATCTCATTTCTTCTTTGCCCAAAATATTACATATGGTAATCTTTAGGTAGGAACATCCATTGTTACAGCCCTGAAAATTGCACAGAACCTGATTGTGCCTCATGCTACTTGTATATGCTTTTAAAATGCTCCAAGCAACACAGTTATCTGTAAAACACCTCTGCTTTGCCTCTACTCTCACTAAGAGTCAAGTTCATTGTTAGTCATCAAAATACCAAATGCATGCAAGCTACAAAAGAAAAAAACTAAACGAAAACAAACTTAAAACAAAAAAGCCACTTGTCCACTACAAATCCCTGCTGACTCATACATGCTGACAAGAAAATAGACCGCTTTATCTTTATGCATGGACACATTTCAGCAGACCTAGCTTTCATCTTTGCATGTTTCTCTAAAATGTAACGCCAATGGATTCACAGCTAACCCTTTTGAACACACAGAAATCATTCCACTCATTCATCCAATCTCACATCTACCCTTGCTGCCTTTTTTTCAGCCAAGAAAATAAAGGCCAAGCAGACTGTTATCAGTGAGGGGCTTGAGGAAGGCAGGGAGGTGAAATGGTCTGGGAAAGAGGCCTAGAGATGTTCCAGCTGGCCTCAGCTCAGCACACAGGTTGTTATTAAAAGCCTTGTAATAGGCTAGATTAGTCTCTAGATATGGCCTAATCCTTGAAAGACTCCACAATAGAATCAATGGAAAAGGGAGATGCTCGGAGAGCTTGGCTTGTTGATGCCCCCCTACCTCAGTAAAAAGCTCTTCAAGGGGTTCTTGAGGTTTGAATGTGGTCTGTGTTGCATAACTCTGGGCTCACTTGTAGCTTATATTGCAAAACACTTATTTACATTGCTTTGCTAGACTTGACTTGCAGTAGTTTCTGGGGACTAATTTGAAAACAACATAACCATTACACGGTTATGTTGTTTTTAAATTAGGTTTTCATTTAAGTTTTTATTGAGGAAAGTGGTTAAACTTTCTTTTCAGGTCTTGTTACAAGAAAACCATGCTAATATGATAAGTTATTTGAACATAAACGTAATTAGGAAGTTTGAGATAGCGCTTAACTGTCATCCCCAGAGTCATGAAGCTCTTAGTTATTCAGAACACTGAAAACCTACAATAATCTCAATGTAGGCACCTTCCATGTGGTGTGCAATAAGCACAATTATTAAAACAACATATGTTAACCCTTTATTAGCACTGTACTGATTTGACTAGGATACTAGCCTTTGTTAGCCTCTTCATTTATAGATCCAATATTTGCACTTAGGGCTGATGTTCGTCTGCAGCAGGAAAGTGTAAAGGTCGATTACTCAAACGCCTAATCTATTTCTACATGGAGTCAGTGTTAGAGTCTGCTGCTGTGCTTTTGTTTGGATTTATCCCTTAAAAAAATCCTTAAACAATACTTCCTATTTGAAGTGTCAATTTAAATGTGCCCATCTGGCTTTTAGTAATTACCTGTCCAAAGAAAGCCAGTTACAGGCCTTGCCAGGCTGCGTCTTCCATTTAGCTCCCATTTGCATTGTTGTAATATGGTATTTTTAGACTTGGCATGTAATGTGTGCTTTTGAAGTCGACTAAATGAAAAGCGCCACCCATTTGAAGATGGGACTTCAGTTGGTCATATAAGCCCAGTGCCACTAATCTTCAAAGGTGGATGTATTTTAGTGTGGCACAGCAAGAGCAGGAGCTTTCCTTTCGCCTTTGTTTTGAAGCCTTAATTGTTATTTAATTTGTGTTCTGCTTTGTTTTAAAGGCTCTGACTTGATAATTGAATTGCCTTTTTTTGCTCTAAATCACTTTGATATGGGTGCATGTCAGGACTCATCAAGAGATTTTCTTTCCCTCATGGTGTAAATTAATTAATAATTCTCTATTACTCTATGTACGGTTAGACAGGTAAGGTAACAGGTCACCTGCAATTTAGCTATTATAAAATTCAAAGTAACACAGGGATTGAACAGACCTCTAAGACAGGGGAAACTGTCACAGACTTTCTGCCTTAACTCAACTGTTATATTGTAATAGGATAATAGGATGTGTGTTTTGCCAGTTTGATACAACGTTCATGTTACCTCCAGTCATGTGGTAATTTGTAATTTCAAACATCAATTATGATTCCTATTAGGATAACACCACAAAACCTAAGCTTTTTGTGCAGCCAACCTGTCCATCTGACTCTCTGTGTAAATGACTCCCCGGCCTCTGACTTGAGTCCAGAAACTACAGATCAATACATGGATCCAATATGTTTTATCTATCAAACAGAATAAGAAGCTAAGCACATGCACCCTCAGCTCTTTACTGTATTCACTGTGAAGTCATTTTCCTTGGTCAGCATGGTTCCTGTCAAAGCTGTGATTTGTCAAGGCTCGAAAACGGGGAGTGACTGACTGAGAGCCTGCTTTTATAAGAACCTCTTATGGCAAGCTGGCCTCCTGTGGAGGTGGATGTCCTGGTAATTTGCACTTAGCTGCCTACCTCAAAGTTACATTGTGTCATTTCTGTAAGAATGCAATGATAGGAGTACTAAAGGCATGAAAAAGTGGACTGGAAGTTGGAGTTTTTGTTTGTTTTTCTTGCCCTGTGTCAAGTTGATTTTGACAATATCTGTCTCACCAGAAGGTTCTACGGCATTAGGCTCAGGCTTTACTGTGCAGGTTTTATACATATCTATGTTTTTAAGTAAGCTGAAGAATTGCAATATGCTTTTCTTTCGCCCTATACTATAAAACATTTTTTATTCATGGAAGAATTCAACAAGCAGAAAAACAACATAGTTGTATGTCTTTCTTTTGGTACTGTTTTATCTCCACCAGCTCTTGTGGGGTGTATTTTTTTAGATGTTTAAAGTTCTTAGGCCAGTAGAAATAAACTATATTCTGTGTAAAAGTGTTTTTGTATTTGAGAATTTTTTTGTATTTGTTATGCCCACTTTTGCTTCAATAACGTCATACACTGGAGTGGGCCTAGACTCCACAAGCTTGTGCAAAACCAAAACTAAGGTTGAGAAAAGGTAGCTGTGGAGGACAGGCCGTGACAATCAGCAATTGACAAATTCTGGGTCTATACTGAAGCTGCTTTTCTGTGTCTCAGTTAACAAAGCTATGCTATGCTATGTTTTGTCAGCCTGATTCTAATGGATACAACTGTGTGTGTTAAAGTGCATTGAACTGCCTCCATAGAAACCTTCAGTATAGGCTTTGACACTTTCACTTAGTTCTCATGCTGCTGTTTCCTGCTATCACAGTGATGTATATGTCGGTGTGGATTCTCAAACATCCAGGTAAAGCTATGTGGAAGCTGAGTCATAGCAACTGGACTTTATTTTTTATTCTTATGTATTGTATGTACAAATATTTAGTATTTTATTTATTGCACATGCAAATAAATACCTTCTCCATAAACAAAGGTGGAGGCCTTAGACATAACCTGCCTTCTATTTATCATGCTGTCCTTTCATCCATCCCCAGAAAAAAACTAGGCCTAATTCACCCATCCACCAGGTTGGCCACACCTAACAGCCCGATTTAGGGGGTAGAGGTGTGCCTATTGCATATTTTCACATTGTCCACTTTCATTGTGTCAGCTAGTTAGCCTATTCAGGTCAGGTGTAAAGTGTAACCAACCTGGAGGATACATTTGTGGTCTCTAACCAACTTTCCTCAGACTAACAAAGATACTTAGATAAGTAGTAAAACTTTTTGACCTAACAAGAAGGAAGTCCAGTTACAGTACCATGACTTAACTTCCAGATATCACAGTGATATTTAATCACCAATGTTCTGTTAGAAAATTGAGGCACAGCCATATTTGAACAATGACTGTAGGCTGACTTGGCTAACAGGTCTGTGATTATTCAAATCCATCTGCCACATGAACATCTGCTTCAGCGGATGGGAGCTTCAAGGAGATTGATTTTTTTTGTTTTAAAATGGCCAATGCCAGAAATAAAATCGATTGTGTCCTGTTCCATTCATATGTCCTAAGTTCTTGTCATTTCTATGTGTATAACAATACTTAGTAAATATTAATGGAGCTCTGTATATGCTATTTTTCACTAAACATATTGTATGTGTTGTTTTCAAAGCATGTTTTACTGCTCCTGAATGTCAGGAAAAAATAAATAAATTCAAAGAACTTTCAAATAGGTCTTTTGGTATTTTACTGAAGCAGAGCAGTTGTTAGACTGTGTGCTGCATCACACAATCGCTTTCTCCTCAACAAAGATTTGTGCAGTCAGAGAGAGAATATTTCCAATTGATATTTTGTCTTTGAATGAATGACTTGAATGCTGTGGGAGTAATTAGAGGTGAGCTTTGAGGTGGTTTTAATGAGCACAGGTGCAGTCTCAACTTAGTTTGTTACACCTACACACTGGATATGGCACTTGATATAACCTTAGGCAATGAACACTCTGGCTCTTGTTAATAAATAAGGTAGAAACACCGTCCGAGTAGAGGGGGCAGCTTAGACCTAAGGGTGTTTGTTCAGACTAGATAAATAATTTCTCACTTGCCATACAACACAAAACAGTCTGCATTGATTGTCATCAAAGGCTAAGGTAGAAATAGGGTAAAGTTTGTTTTTAAATATTGACTTGAACCTCTTGTTATTATTAAGTTTATCTTCCTATTATTAAGGATAACTGTAGTAGAAAGTGGTGTATAGTGTACTTTCTGTCCAGTCATCCGGTTTGGTGACATGTTCTTACCTTTTAAAACTTCTTTGTCATTTGTTGCAGTTAACCATCATTTAAAATGGTGATGGGGGAAAAATCCATTAAATTGCATCTCTTAAATTAAATCTAAAAATTTAATTAAATCTATATGGAATCCCCCCCATCAATTGTAAATCTGTGAATGATGAATGATATGTGTACTGTACATAGTAAATAGACAGAAACAGCACTTGTGACTGATTAGTGCTGACATGTGGCATGGCTTTTGTTGTTACCTACTTTACACTGGTTGTCTATGTGAAGTAATGTATAATTATAGTCATGTGACGTTTTCAGATTCTACTTTTTCTACTTCAGGTTCTACTTCAATTACATTTTTTCTTTTCATTTTAGTTATTACTATATATATGAGCTGGTAGCTCATCTATTCTGCAGTTAATACATTTTTAAAAAAACAACTGATTGATAAATGTGATTTGTGAATTGATTGTTTTTTTTTTCCTAACCTTTGAAAATCCCCAAAGCTCTTTTAATGTCGAGTCAGAATATCAGCAAGGAATTTCAACTTGATACATTTTAAGCCTTAAAAACCAAAGTCATCTTATTTAAAGTTACAGATGACAGTTACATAACTGTCTTTCCCAGAGTCAGAGCTGTGGAATCTGTTGTTGGCCTGTGAGAAATTATATAAGCAGAAATATATAACTGTAAGGGCATCTCCCATTTTCTTTTTGTAGGATGGCCATCCAGGTTGACAAATTTGACTTCGAGAGTCTGCCACAGCCGGACCAAGAGACAGCTCGCTTCACTAACCCCAAACAGCTGGAGGAGGAGCGACAGCATGCCCAGGGCTGCCAGATCAACAGCAAGCTTGGCATCTGTTGGAACATCATATCCTTGTATTTGCCACATGTAAGGTAGAGCTGCACTATTTCAGAGAAATTATCCTGAGCTGAGCCTTTCTAGCAAAAGATAGTTGATCATGGTTTCCTTAGATATGTAAGTGTCCTTGGAAGTCTTTCATGTCAGCAGATTTAGTCAGTGTTTCGTGTACTGAATAGTTTGTTTGTTGCAGTAAGTCAGATCCGTGATACAGGACATCTGTATCTTACATCTGGAGGCCCTCTGGCCAGTAGGAGATTTGTTTGCCTGCACTGACAGATGGTATAGCATATGGTGAATTACTTGCCACTCTGAAACTGTGAAGTGATGTCATAGTGTTTGTCTGTGTGGGTGTGTAATTGTGCCACATATGATAATAGCATATTCCTCTTATTCCTTGTCTGTGCTGACAGTAGTCTATATAATACAAACTATACAGGACTTTTTCCAGGCTGCTTTTGGAAACTTTTTGAAAACTGGATGTGACCTTAAGTCTTAATTTAAAGAATCAAATTTTTACCTTCAACCTTTTTACCATGGTGCATTATACTAATAAATCAAATAAATTTAACAATAGTACCAATTTACCTCATTCTGCAGCCATACACACACACACACACACACACACACACACACACACACACACAATGCTTTGTCAAAGTATGTTACAAAGCCTTGATTATAATGATGTCATGATTAAAACCAACGTGCATTTACTGAGTCTAAATGAGAAATTCTTTTTCTAGATTCTGAAATTCTACACTAGATGTAACAGGCCTCACTTTCAATACTGTAGACTAGGCCTTTGGGCCTTTTCAAATCAGAAGCTTTGAATGTTTGTACATATACACTCCAGACTACGCTGTTAGTTGTGTGTTCACACATGTTTTACACAGCAGGAGAAAGTCTAGCAGACAAGATCTCACTTTGATTGAGGAACAAGGTGACCCAAAAAGTACACAGCACATATCCATTGTGTTTTGTTTTTCAGTGCATCAGTAGAGCAAGTCACATGATTAGAAATTATGCTTTATGTATATAACTCCAGTTTCCTGAAGAATAGAAGCACAATCCAGCGACAGAAAGCCTGGTCTATATCACTATACTTGTGTTGTGTTGTGCTGGCTAGTTCTCTGTATTATCTGCTGCGTTCACTCCTGGGCTCAGACGGAAATTACACAGACTTTGTACTAGTGGCCCCGCAGGATAAAGGCCGGGTAATCTCCAAGCTAAGTAACTCAAACGTTTGAATTCTTACACGCAGCTCACCCAGGTGAAGTCCAGACTAGGTCAGGATGTCAGTGCATGTGTGAAAGCAGCTTTAGGGTTAAGGCCAGAAGCCAGGTTCCTGCAGTAAACATAATAACAAAACTCATGATTTTCATGGAAGTTCCTATTTGAAGTAGTCATCATCCATAACAGCGCCTCGCATCAGCCCATAAGTCATCAGTTGGCAGCTACCGGTGCACATATTTAGAGATTTCAGAACTGCCTGTCAGATTCTTTTGGGCATGGTGTGCAATTAATGATGAATCCAATCTCTGAGCTACTGAATTTGCCACTATATTTTTCCTTTTTATGAAGGTCTACACTCCCATCATTATGTACATTGTTTTATTCACAAGTGATTTGGCAGCGTGTAGGCAGGAGAGAAGAAAGAAAATGTTTCCAGCAATATGTCTGATAGTGCTCCCTTTAGTGTAAAAATAACAGTCTGAAGCTGCCTGTTGTTTTGATCCAATTTGGATCCAATTTGGTAATTTGTGATTATTAAGTTGCTGTTGCTGTCTGCTAAACAGCAGATAGACAAACTTTATAGTGTTTACATCATCAACAGACAAATCATGTAACTCCTCAGTAGACAATGGGACAAACCAGACCAAAAAAGAAAACACCCTTTCAATGAAAAGCAGAAAAGCGAACAAAAGTGAAATGTGATGTTTCAGTATTGTGACCTTCATGAAACAATTTCTCTGTTGCCCTGTGTCTGAAGAACTTTCTTCTGAGTCAATTAAATAATTGTCAACAAACTGACACCAAAACTGTCACATGATGTTATCAAGTTAAGTCTTGATGCCATTATTCTCAGCATAAGGAGACATTGTGTGTGTGGGTACAGTGACTCAGCTGTCTAAAACTACTGGAATAGCACAGTGTAAATTCAGCTCCAGGGTGGATTTTCTCTTTACAACATAAAAAACTGCAGAAATAAAAGATTTGATTACACTGCTTGTCACACTCTGAAACACTCACTGGCCTTGAGCAAAGTAACATTCAACAGTTTAATTTCTAATTTATGAGTCCCCTACAGTGGTAATGTTGATTGTGTTCATTTATAGTGATTCACTCATGAGGACAGGATTTGCTATACACTGTGCAAAATAGAAGACATCTTCCCGATTATTGTCTCAATAGCGGCCTTATCCAGCAGTAACATAACTTTAACTAGCTTTAATTTGTTGTAACTAGCAGTTTGCATGTTCACCCCCTTTAAAATGAATGACCAAATCCAACAGAGGTCCACATATTTGGTGATAATTGTCCCACAATTAGTGAAATGGGGATCACCTGAGTGCAGTGAATGCATCTCAAGTGATTACAGTATAAAGACACTTGTGTCTGAAAGGTCCAGTCACTGGTTATTCAGTATTCCTGGCTACCATTACAACATGAAGACAAAAGAACACTCCCAGCATAAGTCAGGGGATGGATACAAGAAAATCTCCACTGAACATCCCCCAAAGTTCAGTGAAATCCATCATCAAGAAATGGAAGGAATATAGCACATGTCTAAATCTGCCTAGAACAGGCTGTCTACACAAACTGAGTGAAGGAGACTAGTGAGATAGGCCACTAACACACTGATGACTAGTGCCATAATTTGGGAAATTATTTATGAGGTGCGATGCTTGATGGTCATAAATATACTTTATATGAACCACTACAGTAGAATTTGGCTGGGCTGTCACTCCTAGTTTAGTTGCTTATTCTAATAAAGAAATCTAGTTTCCCATAGAAAATGTTGCTCCATTTTTTCTTTCTCTCTTTCTGTTTCATTAAATTTATGATTTACAAATACTGTAAATATATGTTGTCTATGTCAGGACTTTCCCCGGGAGTAGTAGTAGGCATAGAGGAAAGTGGTTTAGTGCCAGAAAGGGGATAAATGGATCAGTGTAAAAAGTGTTTAAGTTGAGCACAGTTTTTGACCACTTGTTTCCAATATGTGCATTATTACATTGTACTCATAATGCAGATGGTCCTAATTCCTGAGTTGATATAGTGAGACCAGTAGACTGTGTATATGCAGTGTTTTCCAAACCACCAGACAAGAGGAGAGGGAAAAACAGTCATGTTTGAAGTTCACTGTAAAAGTTACAGTAACACATACTGTACTAGCTGTCTGGGTTATTTAAATGCTGTACTAAGAGCCACTGTCTTGTTCTTCAGAAGGGCAAACATTCACTCAGAGCTTAGTTACTGCCAGCTACTTTGTATGCATTCAAAGCGCTGTAACTTATGCTGTTGTTGGATTGTGTCATTTACCCATTGTGTCCAGACACAGAGTGAGCCAGCTGATGGGTTGTCCTCAACCTGCTTTGCAAGCACAAATCACAAATGCAAGCAGTCTTGTGTGCATTTCTGATGAATTTGGGTTAGTAAATATAATGAACGTCCCTACAGTATATTGTCTAAGTGTCACAATTACAGTTGACTTGTAAGAGGGTATAAGTGTCAGAAAGTCAGAGGCTCAGACTACTAATCATCATAGCAGTAGAGAAGATGTACTGTAACTGCTAAGTGCTGTTCTTACCCAACAGTTCCAACAAAGCCTTGAAGTACAAATTCTACACGCATATGTTTGAACTTATCAATTGTTCACTATTGTTCTTTCAAACAAGATGCAGGTGCATTTTGTCATGTGATTCATTATGAGTCAGATGCAAAGTGCAGAGAAGCACTTTATGTTTGTAGATTGTGTCTCTTTCTCTCTCCTTCTGCAGGCATATCGTAGTCTTCCTCAAAGGCTAATGGACACAGGTTTGGTGCTCTAGGTGCTACTAGTCTTACCCATTATTCCAAATGTCAGCTGTGTAAATGATCAGCAGTGTGTTTATCACCACATTTTATCATGGTAGTTGCTCTTTGACAGTCGTATTTGTTTTAATGCAACAGTCATACATAGATTAGTTTAGTGCTGTGGTTAGGTTACAGAAACATGACGTCCATGAACCTTTGACATCAAAATGAATTCATAACTCAAATTACAGAATCCACACAATGTTTTTGGGTGTGGAGGGTTTCATTATTCACTTTTGCACCATGTTAAAATGTGTAAGCCACATCTTTTTTTTAACAATGATACCTCCTTGACAAATGGTGTTAGTGGCTCTGTTCTAAGAATAAAACAAAAAGGTGAGCAACTGTGTACTGTGATACAAGTTTCAGACCTGACTGACTATAAAAAAAAGCAGAAATGTGATTCCTTACAGCTGGCATTTTATTTGAGGTGATTTAAAATAAAAAATCTGAAAAGAATGTTTACAAAAGGTTTATGATTATTTATGAAGAAAGTATAAAGTTTAAGCCACTTATAAAGCACAGCAGTGTTATGTTGTTACAAGTAAAGCTTTTTTTATATGTCTGAGGAGCTGAGTTTTTTTTACTGTATGTCAGTTTCCAAGCTGTTGTCCTTAACCCATCGCACCCTTCCCTGCGACGCTGTGGAGAGGCCAGCGTGGAGGGAGTCCTCAACCAGCTGGTCCTGGAGCACCTACAACTTGCTCCTTTGCAGTGGGGTGAGTCCTTTGTATGTGTGCGTGTGTGCATGCAAGCCTGTGTCTCTCTGCATGCATGGGAGATTATGAAGCGTGATCATACAATCAGAACACACTCATCAATACTGGTAAAGTTTGTGAACTCCATTACAAGTTATATAGACTTGTTAACATTCAGTTTTTATTTAATGAAAATGTCTTATTTGTCAGTGCAATATGAAGTGAATGAAATGAAAGCTGTTTAATCATGCGGTTGTGGCTGTTGTATGTTTTCTATCCTTTTTGAGGTTAGACCTCTTAGACATTTTCTATGAATAGAGAATTATCTGACAATTACAATTATCTAGGTGGTTATATAGTCATCTCTTTACCTGTCAGTTAGTGCATACAACTCCAGAACTGGTCTCAATCCATGTTTTTTATTTGCATTCATTATGGTCTACATGCTATTTTGGAGAAATGTAGACAGCAGCTTGGGAAACGCGTGAATCACTGGGGACACAGAAATTGTAGGAGCACTCTTTGGTCGCACCATCTGTGATCATCGTCTGAAATCACTTTTGATTTACTGTGGGTGTTTGTTTTCTGAGATTCCTGGCCTCTCTTTGGGCACTGCCAGCATTTTGATCAGTCAGCTGGGGCTGCCCTGCATTTGCAAGGAGAAAGCAATCTGCAAAATGAATCGACAAAGCAGATCAAGCATGGAAATACAACAATCTATTGAGACAGAAATAGGTAGGGGGCAAGGCAAATACTTCACTGGATTCACTGTTGCACAGATATTTCAGCATTTGATGTGCGCCCCCTTTAGTGGAGAAACATTTGAGCAAAAGTGTTCTTAAGACCTCTGAGATATAGCCATCTTTAATCTGACATTCTACATGACGTGTGCAGTCTCTGTGCAAGGATCTGCAGTTGTTGTTTTTCCCAAGTGTCTTCTTTTCTGTAACAGTAGTGTTGCAGTTTCAGGTCAAGCCTTTGCAGGCCTGGCTGATTATGAGCCAGATAATTTGCCTCAGCCCATTAGAATGTCGTTATCAGGCTTGCTAAGACTATCACAGGCTCAATTATGGATGTAATTTAAGCATTTTCTCTTTGTTTGAAATTGGTATTCCAACTAGATTCTTTTAGTGTCATTGTGTCTGTAACCCTAACACATACAGAGAGAGATTCTGAAGATGACTTAAAAATATTTGAAAAAAATTCCATCCACATGTATAATTGCTGTAAATTTTATCCAAAGCTTTGTGTTTTTTATGGTTTTTGCCAGCAGTACAACAGTTCTCTTCTTCATTTCCAATTTTAATATAGTTAAGATATTAGTTTTACTTTTTACTCAGCCCACATCCTCTGTTCTTTCACCTCTATCAGCTTTGGCAGTGACAAGGTCTTACATTTTCACTACATAGTAGAAGCTGCTTCAATCATTTGCATACTAAATGATAATTTTATCTGATGGCACCATGAAATGACACAGCACCATGACATTATACATCTTCAGCATAGTAGTAATAGAATCCTTGTTAGAAATTCTTCAAATTAACCTTCCACTGTTTAGCAAAAATAAATTCAAATAAGAGGTTGCTGTGACTACTTAATTTGCATCCTATAGAACACTGTAAACGTCTTCATTTACTCGTCCTCATTGTGAGACTGTTACTGTAGGTGTTTACAGACAGTAATATCTTGAACAGATTTAATTTCCTTGTGCAAATGACAAATGTGGAATGCTTTATGCAGTACATTCCTGCTGACGTGTAAAGGTGACATGGGCTTTGCCCTATCACAAAATCAACTTGTTGTACTTGTACTTGTGTAAAGTTGAGTGATGTGTGCATGTCAGCCTCAGCTTCTCAACTATGAAATAGAGAGAGAGAGTTCTAAACTTGCCAGCAGGTCTTCACAAATCCAGTACATGTTATTGACAGGGATTTGACCACACTCATGAGCAGTGAACAAGTACAATTACTGCTCCTGAATGTAGAGCTGAGTGGATTTTAGTGTGTTGCTGTACTGTATTTGTGTTGGTGTGGATCTTTTCTGGTTGTGGTTCCTTTTCTTTCTATCTGAATTGAGAGCAACTGCAACAAGTCAAAACAATTTCCCTCTGGGATTAATAAAGTTTTTTATATCTTGAATCTACAGACTGTACTTGAACTTGTGGGATTGGCTGTGTTCATGATTCCTTATCTAATCTAGAAAGTCCACATCCAGCCACCAGGCGCATGGTACACACAGTATTTTCTAAGGACCTTGATTCTGTGGCTTCTTTTTTTACTTTCCTTCTTTTCTACAAGTACTACTTTAAATAAAAAATAATTAAACATTTAATTAAAATTAAATCATTTCTTCCAATGTAGCTCTCAATAAAACTGTATGAGCACTAACTGTGACCCTTCACCAGTAAAAACTAGACATCTCTCCCTTGCTAGCAAGAAAAACATTTGCAGATTTAAAGGAAAAAGGGAAATTAATAAAGCAACATGAAAAATGAGAAACTTTTAAAGAGATTTTCATTTTCATTATTTACCATCCAGTATGTTTATATTTTATGTCTAGTTTAAAACATGGAGAAGAAGGACATAGAACATGAGCTAAACACAGTATCTGAAAACAAAACCATAAATATACTGTACACAAACTCACCATCGTGAGTATTTATTTATAGATACTGAGCCTCAGGCAGAGGATGTAAGAAAAAAGGCTCTGACTGAGTCTGAGACTGACTGAGTCTCTGTCTGAGCCCAGTTAGTTGTACGGCACGAGAAACTTGATACCTCTTCGTGATTTGCTACCATAGAAACCTATGAATATTTGATCACACAGGTTCCAGTAAATGGAGATCATGGAAAGTGCCAGAATCTGTTTTATGGCTTTGTGTTTGTTTACAAGCTCATTATTATTATTGAATGGGGAGCAAACGGAGGCCATTAGTAAATGATTCTACCTCTGGGCAGAATGAGCACCACAGTCACATCAGTAGCTCTGCAATAAAGTGAGATCATATATGGTGGCATTGACTACGTAGTTACAAATGAATAATGCAGGTTCTTGTATATTATTTTCTTTTAATTAGTGGCACATTCTTTTGTTTCTGCTGAATTTTCTTTTTTGAGGTTCAGAAGAAGGTCTGTAATACACTCAGTAGGCAAGAAATGAAAGCGGATTACAATTATGTTTATGTGGTGAGTGTACACACACATTTAACCACAAACACCAACATAGATGAGAAGGTTGTCTCTTCTTTATGCTGTCTAAAGATTTTATTGCGTGTGAAATACAATATGTGGACAACTTGGAACATTATTTTCTGTCTGTGTTTGACTTCACAGAGGCTGCAATTCTTCAAAAAGTTTGCTGCTATGTTTGTTTGGAAAGAAAATAGCATTAATATTATCAACTTGTGGACAGGTTTTAAAACCTTATAAAGAAGATTACAGCTAAAACCCATGCAATTGGTAGAATATGAGTTAAATGTTTGCTGCTGGGTTTCTGTGCTTTTCACAGTCATTTTCTGTCCCAGCAGTAAAAGTCTGTCTGGAAACTGTTCTGTCATTCTGTCCAGCACTGAATTGTGCGCGTTGACTGTGTATTTCACCGCACTGTTGAAAAGGGTAGACACTTTTACAAATAGTGTAAATGTCAGCAGAGCAACTTGGGAGATTCTCAGCTATTGTTTTTTGTAAGGTTACTGGCTGACTGGTTAATCATCTGTGACAAAATGTTATTGCTCTCCCAAAAACTACAAAGGCTACTTGTCCTCCTTAAAATTGGTGAACTCAGGGGGAAGAAGTTCTGGGTTACAGAAGGAACCTCTCAGTAGGAGCTCTCCTACTGTACCTATCAAATTTTTCTCAAGAATCACTTTACTAAGCTCCTGTCACTATAACTAACTAACTAACTATACTTTATAAATATAATTCATTGTCTAAATAAGACAGCAGGCCGACTGAATTTAAAATTACCATAATACTCAATTCCAAAGTAGTAATACGACAGTATAGATATACTTAAGTACAATTCAATTCAGTTCAGTTCAGTTCAATTCAATTCAATTCAATTCAATTCAATTCAATTCAATTCAATTCAATTCAATTCAATTCAATTCAATTCAATTCAATTCAATTTTATTTGTATAGCGCCAAATCAAGGCCAAATCAATCAAAGGCACTTTACTGTGTAAGGTTTAAGACCTTACAGAGAATAATTATACAAAAAATTATACACAAAACCCAACAATCCCATTTGAGCAAGCTTTAGGCAACAGTGGAGAGGAAAAACTCCCTTTAGAGCAGGGGTCTCAAACTCGCGGCCCGTTGGACGACTGGGGGCCACAAACATTAACCAAAAGTACCGAAAAGACAAATACTCTTTTAGTAGTAGTACATTATTTACTTCTGAAATGTAGAAAAGTTGAAATATGAAAAAGAAGGAAATGGAAACACTCAAATGAAGTGAATACAATTCCTCAGTGTACAGTACTTAAATCAAAGTAAAATGTGCATGGATTCTTTCCACCACTGGACTATTGACATACTGTATCACATCACTCCCAGAACGTTCATGAATAGTGCCACTGTCATCAATCAGCATGTAAATATTTACTAAAAGGTACAAAATGAACTATTCAATAGATGTTTAGGTTTCTTTAAAGGAACACTCCCCTAATTTTACACATTAAAGTCTTTTTACAGATGTTGTGAAGTGCTACTGGGTATGCAAGGAAAATCATTTATGACATCTTCAGTGTCTTTAGAAGGAGCTGTTGGGAGTCTGATGTCTGTTGTTGTCTGTTGATGTCTGTAGAGTTTTATTCTGTTGCTTAAGGATTACAATTTTCCTTCTCATTTTCTATGATGACAGTACAGTTGGTATGTTTTTTATGCTTCCTTGCAATATGTACATAGCCACATTGATTATAGCTCCTCGGGTGTCCATTTTATTAAAGGCAGTGGTTCAACCCATGAATACAAGTTGCTGTGTCAACTTAATGGAGTGTTGCTAAATACAAGTACACTTGGCCAGTCAAGCCAGAACTCTGAGTTCGTTGACACCATTATTGCAGGTTACGATACTGTGTTGACGGAGAGCATCAGTGCGGTGTCAGACAAAAAGTGCCCTGACATTTTTAACAAACATTTCTAATGATCCCTGTAGTAAAAATAGTGATTTTGTAACTGCAAACAGTAGGTTACTGCAAAGAACCTAGTAATTTGATGTGTTCTCTTGTTCTTACTAATAATATATTGAAATATTATTATAACATGTAATAACTTAAATATATTGTATTTTGTATATCTTACATATATTGTAAGATATTACATTATTTGCCAGCAGTATTATATCAGATTAAATTAAAAAAATGACTTTTGCTAATGAATATTAGGTGATCAATTAAAAAGATTATCAAGCACTTGTAATAAACTACATTAATTATAAGCCATATTTATACTATTGTGGACAGGTTTTGATTTGTCTGCCAGTTGAGTGCTGTAACCAAGCAGTGAGATGAAAAACAGCAAGCCTGAATGTGGACTTTGGACCCATTCCCCCACCCTCCCACCCACCAACCACCCCTCCACCACGAGGAACCCATCTCAATGCAATACAAATTCACCCATGAATGGAAAGACAAATGTTTAGCCTAGGAGTGAGATGGAAAGAGATGACTTTGGTGGGGTGGGGGATCTTGCTGTAAAAGGGGGGATATAATTTAATAAGACAGCACTTCTGAACCAGCTCACACCGGTCCCCCTCCCACCCTGCACACAAACACACACGCAGATGGACATTTAGCGCAGTCACATGCGGCAGCTTTTCATTGCACACAGGCGATGCCTCATGGAATAATACGCCTTTAAGCTTTTGTCAGGTGCCCAAGTGCCGTAATTGCTGCAGATTTGACAAATGGTGCTGCCAAACAGCACAGACTCACCTAACACTGAAGTTCTGTTGTGGTGATGATGATTAGAAATGCTGACCCTGAGTGAGAGGATGCAAACAAATACATGGCTGAAGTAAAAGAGAAAAAAAGACTGCACCTGTAACTGGTGATATGTCCCATCTGTGAGCATACACCCACTCCAGGCTCTTATTTACGTATCTGCATAGCAGTTATAGGGCCTGTGGGAGATGGCAGTTAACATGGTCATTTAATAGGCAATTCCTTAGCATTAGCAAAAGGTATACAGCTCATTAAAAGCTGGTGTTCTGACATTAGAGACATAAAGTAAAAATAATAATCATTCTTTTTTTCCACTCAGTGTCGTAATAAAACAAATTTAACCTGTTTTGTAGTGTGTAAGAATCTAGATTGTATTTTTGAAAGTATTTGTTGTTGTTGTCATTTTTGGACCATCAACGACAATAATGAAATGTACAATTATTAGCTAAGCTGACTAACTCACTACTATGGCTACTACAGCATCACTTAGGTAACAGCTTTTTTTTTTAACATACAGTAAGACAAAAAAGAAAATTAACCTGTAAAAGTAATTTTTTACTCAACAAGGTAAATGGTCAAAAGCTTTAGTCAAGCTTTATTAAGCATGTTAAAAGTCTAATGCTGGCTTGAATTTTTTTTGTCTTCATCACTAAGACAGTTCTACCTGTTGTTTAGTTCAAACCTTTGTTTAGTGCTCTAGAGAGCAGGAAAACTACTGATTACAAAATCTGACCAAGAGGTATGTATTATTCCAATTGCTCTAGTGCATAAACACAAACACACACATTACCACCTCACATTCTGCCTGACCACCTTATTGGAGTGCAGACTTATATTTTTGCATGTGCTGCCCATTTAGCTGAGTAATGGACACTAGGAGGAGCACTGGGGGGGTGGGCAAAGCTGATTTATCTGCTTTTTTTTCAGCTCTCCAATCCACGCTCTGTTAGTCAGCCATCCTAAAGGTCTCCTACTGAAGGCACAGAAAGTCAAAGCAAGATGGGGGGATGAATTGAAGGCCCCGTCTGCAAGGCCATTGTGTGTGATTTACATAGGCTTTGCTGACTCAGAGGGGTTTGGATGGACATATTAACAGAGACACTCAAACCAGTGAAAAGTGTATAATGATGAGGTGGCTTCTTCCTCAGAGTCTTAAAATTATACTTCTTCTGAGGTAGCTTAATGGGAGTTGATTTGCTAGGAAATGTCTATTGCTTTATAGCTAGTCAATTAACCCATTGTGAGCACATGTAATGTTTTCTACACATTGTGCTGTAAAGGATTATCATAACACATGCCTATTTACCAGGGCATTAGTAAAACATTTTTGATTGCATTAGGCGAACAAGCATGAAAGAAAAAATATTTATTCTACTTTGGCTGGGATCACCAGTCATATACTGTAACTGTGGTAGCTTTAATGTGGAAATGAGAGCAGCTCACTCCACGATTGCCTACCTAGTCTTTCTTTTTTCTCTCTGCCCTGTGTGGATCTAGAGTTAGCACATTTAACAGGCTTGGAGCGTCTGTTTATGGGGCATTTATCATGGCTACAGAACAATCCAAGCTGTCAGTGCATCAGTTTGCGTGAGCCATGGAAATAAATCAAAACTCCTCCAGCCTGCCACCGATAGCACACCACATACTTGCCAATTCATTTAGTAGGATGGGAAAAAGAGGAAAATGAAGGGAACTTGAATTCCACATGCAGTTGGGGTAAATGCACAAATTTAAAATTGCGATGATTGAATTTTAGAAATATTCTGTTTTTGTAGCAGTAATAAATGTCCAGAGAAGGTTAGCCTAGTTGTGTATCCAAAATGCACAAAAATTCTAGATGAACTCATTTACTCATTTCTTTAATTTGCCTAGTTTTATTTATTTATTCATTATTAGTCAGTTCCTTTTATTGCATGACTTTGCTATGTTAGGTTAGCATCACTAAAATGTCAAGTAATTACTAGAATCTAGTGTTTTTAATGGTTTATAGCCTGAGCCCAAAGAACCCCAGCAGGCCAATTAATTTATAAAAACAGAAATGTTTGACTAATTAGACTATAATGAAAGCTCCATCTTTGAGAACTAGCAGAAACAAATATTCAGAGCACCTTTCAGTGGTGATATTCCTTTTATTATTTATGTATATGTACAGAAGTGCTGTGAAGAAGTATTTTCACCCTACAATTTTTTTACATTTGTTTTTGAATATTTGTCATGCTTAAATGATTCAAATCAGCAAACAAATTCTACAATTTTACATATAATTAGAACCCGAGTAAATACAATATGCAGTTTTTAAATGATGATTTCACTTTGAGGTTGTGTTGCTCTACTCTGAGCGGTTGAAAAGTGTTGATTCAAGTCAAGGGCATATTAGTCAGGTTATAGTTTGTCCTGTTTTCCTGTTGAAAAATTTCTTGTTTGACTCTTGTGACACTGGGAGTTTTTTTAATTTAGTATTTGGGTTTGCAAACTTGCATTTTTAGCCCTGGTTATAAATGGGATCTTCCTGATACATCTGCACTGATGCAGCTCCAAATCTGCACACTCTCACCTCCAAGTTTCAACCAGCACTTTGTACAGTAGCCTGGACCACGTTCCAGATTGCTAATGAATCTAATTTGGTTTCATATGACATCAAAGAATGTAATTCTTCTTTAATTGGTAGCATGAATCTTCCTTTTCCTTCTAATTATTGCTGCCACTATACTGTATTTCATGTTTCATATCCTTACCGATAAACTTCTTGATACCATCCTTATCAAGTTTCATCAAACACAACATCAACACTTCAACATCTTTATAAGAAGATACATATGTACATATATCTCTGTGTATAATATTGGAACTATTGGGGGATGAATTGTAGTCACCTTGTAACATTCAGTGTTTTATCACTATTTTCTAAATATATTTTCAGCTTAAACCTATTTCTCCCTCCCTGTTTTCTATCAAATAAAACCACCTCCTTTATTGATTTCTTTAGAGGAAACAAGAGTATCCCCAGTGGCTGTGTTTTCATCCCTGAAAGACAGATGACCTGACATTTCTAAATGCAACCAAGTCTAGTCTCTGGTTTCATTCAGAATGTCTCAAGTACGTTGCCACAGTATTTCAACTTTTACTAAAAAAGGGAACATTGTGACACAGCTGTTTCATCTGTTGGAATACAAAAAAACAAATAGATCAGTAGTAAATGTGTTCTCGAAGCTGCATGTGTTGAAAGCATTGTTTGCTATTCCATCCATCCACCCACACATCCATCCTTCATTCTTTCCATGCAATATTTTACTTGCCAATCTCAGCTGCCATTGGTCGAGAGGCGGTGTACACCTTGGACAGGTCGCTAGTGACAAGGCTGACACATAGAGAAAGGCAACCATTTACACCTACAGTTTATGGGCAAGTTAGAGTCACCAGTTAACTGAACTGCATGTTTTTGGATTATGGGAGAGAGGTGGAATACCCAGAGAACTCATGAGTATGGGGAGAACATGCCTCCATTCAGAAAGGCAACTGGTTAGTCGATTCAAACTCATATCCTTTTTGCTGTGAAGCAAGAGTGCTAACCACCACACCAGGGTGCCACCATTTACCATAACATAAAAAATAGCATTTGAATGTGATTATTTGTTGATATTACAGCTAAAGTATTTGTTTTTAAAATATTTTTAGCACAAATATGTTCTAAAACGTATCTTATTGTGGAGAGGTAATGTCGAGGTTTCTTGTGAATTCAGTCTCACAGAACAGCACTGGCAACAGAACAGAGATATTTGCTTTAAAAGGTTTTTGAATGAAACCAATCAGGAGAAGTCATCAATATCTGCTTGATTGCTAATATGGCAATGACTAAAACCTTAAGGTCTGTGAAGAGCTTGGGGAATTGTAGCAGGTGGTAGAAGAGCATAGTGGAGTAATGAGATGAGGGCTGGATGGAGCAGAGTGAATTAATTTTGAGCTTCATGCTAACCCTAGCTTAAATTACATTTTTAGGTGTAAATGAAAGTGAAAGTGCTATTCAATACAACATACAGTAGAATACAATGTACAGTGATTATAAAAACCATTCATTCCCTTAGAAATTTTATATTTTTTTAATTCAATTGATCATTAATTTAACTTTTTTTAACAACAACAAACACTCTTATGTCAAAGTGACAAATTAATAAAAACTAAAAAACAAAAAATGAATATCACTCATCAGTGGTTCATTCCATTGGTGTAAAAAGTCACACAATTAGTTAAATGGGGATTCATTTGTTAAAAGCTTCAGTCCACACCAGTGTTTTTCTCAACCACTCTTCTTTAGCAGATTAACTTTATTAATTATTGGGCAAGAACATTTTTTTCTTTTTCAAAACTTACCACTGTCTGTTTACAATGCAGAAGAGATATATACTATATATAAGTATATATACTTAATTAATGCTGAATGAATAACTCATAAATACATTTTGTGAACTAGAATTTATTCAATTATCACCATGTGTGATATATGGTAAGGACTACCAGACATTTACGTCTATGTCACCTCAGCCGTGCATTAGTCTACAATAGCTCAGTATTGCATCTTATGAAGTAAAATTACTAAACTGAAATATATTTACATCATCAACAAAGAAAAAATTTAATTTTATTAGTGACAGTTATAATGTTGGATCCAGGATCTGCCACTTAGAATGGCAGTCTTTAAGCATGTTTGTGTTCTAATGTTGCAACATCTGCAGAGCTTGCCAGTCTTTCTGACAGTAGTGGGATATGACATAGCCCCTCAGAGGAAACAGTTACTCCACTCCACCCGTCTGTCACCATTGATCCTCCTCAATGATACTCTGGTGCCATAGACTCATAATCAGATCTTTTTTCCATGAGTCAAAGGACTCTTGTATTGTTGTTGATATAATAGACATTCTCACAGTTTGTAGATGATGTGGAAACTGTTTATATCTCCAGAATTAAAGAGAGGAAGGTGAATATAGAAAGATTTCTGTCTGCTTGCTTTTGACTGTCCATCCTGTGGACTAGATAAGATGCAGCTGCTTGGGTTATGGATATAGTTGGGTGGATATGGTATCTCCTGACTGTGACATTTAAACAATCTTGAGATTGCACTGGTCTGTCTGTGCATGATGCTGCAGTTACAGGTTAGAATAACTAAAGTTACGTGTAATTAGTCAAGGGATTTCATCATTTCCATTTTTATATATATATATATATATAATCAGATATTCTTCAATAGATTTTTTGCATTACTATAACATTTCATCACACCTCATCTATACCTCTATCATTTTTTTACCATTTGGCTCCTAAGATGATGTTGCAGATGATCCATCATGTTTGACTGCAGTGCGTTAGATGTTGACCAGCTAGCAATTCACAGAAACCGTGGCGCAGTGACAGATGTGTGTCAGCCTATTGGTACCTGACACTTTTGTGTCAGTTTTTAGTAATCAATAGACTGATCCTTCCAACGGGATTCTTGGCCTCCATACCAGCCATTGCTGTAGAAGGACACTTACTGAGAACCACTGAGTGTACACAGTTACCCTGTCATTCACCTCTGACCTGGAGTATGAAGTGTACTTTCCAGAGAGAAGTGTGTGCACAGGACATGCTGCAAAAATAATATGTGACTGTGTGACAGCATATTATGGGAAGACGTGAGGGCCATGGAGCATCATTGCAGCATCCTGGTGTGCCCGAAAAGAACAGCAGATGTATTTTGGGAAACACTTGACAGGAATATATTGTCACATTATTTTTTCCCTCTCTCTCCTTTTTTAGTCTCTTCCACTCTCTCTCACTCTACACATCCACAAGCAAATACAAAGTTATTTGACACTGAGTTTAAAACTAGCATCATCATTGCTGCTCATTGTAGTGCTGGTAATGACTTGGGGCAAATAAAGTATGCTTACTAGAACTAGCATTGTCATAAGATAAAAGCTTTGCTGCACAAGAGATTAACTGAAATGGTGCTGGTAGACAAGATGATTAATCAGTCGGAATGATTATCATGAATGTTGCCTTTCCACATAACACTGACTACTATCATTAGCTTTTGGCCTAATTGTCACTCATTAGCAGCTTTCATAGCTGTCAGCAAGGGTGCATCACCGGATTTACTGTAGAATATTAATATAGTCTAGATATCCCAGTACTCTGGAGCTACGCTGATGCAGTGAAACAGTGAATCAACTGACCGCATTAAAATAAATAACCAAGCAGAATATATTTACTTTGACATGTAACAATCTGATGAAATCAAAAGCCTTTAGTAACAAGCATTTCCAGGAGAATGTTACTTTATGGTTTTAGTGAGCATTCAAGTGTTCATGCGATGTTGATTCAGTCTGCAGAAGGTCTAGAACACTGCTAGAAGACTTGTTCAAAGCAAATAAGATAAGATAAGATAAGATAAAGCTTTATTGTCATTGTACAGTCACACTTGGTACAACAGTACAACGAAATTGCGAACTGTCCCACACTGGTGCAAGGAGAGAGTAGGAAACAACATAATAATAAAACAGCTTACAATTACCTTTCATACAAAAAAGTATTTACATATATGTACATATATAAATATATACATATATACATATACATATATATATATATATATATATATATATATATATATATATATATACACACAAATATACACATGCACACCAGCTGTATATACAGAATATACATTCTACATTTTTCTAGAAAAACTAAACCAGATGTGTGTGTGTGTGTGTGTTCATGCTTCAATTGTGAGTGTTTGCTGGCTTTGAAAAAAAAAAAAAACAGATTAGTCTGCTGCCTGTGTTTTAGATATGGTTTCTGCAGCAGGGGGGACAAAGTGAATTGGTATCTTCCAGCTTCTGCCTGACTGAACACACCTGATCCAATTAAGCAGCAGTGGGTGTGGCAGGGATAGTTGGAAAATGAGCAGGGCCGTGGCACTGGAATTAAAGTAGCAAATGCTGCTAGCATCATCACTTAAATTGGTTTAATTGCTTCTGTTAATTACATTAAATCAGGACCCATGACACCTTTAAAATTAGCTGCAGGGTATTTTTCCCCAAAGTGGAGTACAGATTTTAGGCAGCTTTACAAACAGTGTATACTGATAAAGCATTTCACTGAACTGTATTAACACACAGTATGTAGCTATGTAACTCTCTAATATCTGAACTGTACGTACTCTCATTTGATTTCCACGCCTGGAGCATCTTTGTTTTTTAACAGCGAAAAGTGAAAGAATTGACTTTGCTGGTGGTGTCCAGGTATCCCAAGATTTTTCACAGATTTTAAGGGGGAGTCTAAATAAACACTACACACTGGTAATTGGATCACAATCTTCTGTAACCATCATGTCCCACAAACAAATAAAGCAGTTGTTGGTGAAGGAGTTTGAGGTTAGAGCACAAGACAGAATGTTTTTATTCTGCCAATCACCTTTTTAGACACATACACACACACACACACCCAAAACATGTTCTTAGTGGTGGATTCACTTTATGTCCTCCTTTATTCAACAGGGATGGCCTTTTGTTCTTCGCTTTTGTCTGCCATTGTTCTGCCCACCTAGTATTTAAAGACAATCATAGTGTGGCTAGTAATTAGCTCCAGGGATCCCACTTGCTGATCTATTTTCAATGCTGGCTTTGTCTGCAATCATAATACTGCAGTCTAGTTTTCAGATACAGCGATCACAAGAAGCAGCAGCAACTACTTGTAACAGGTGGCTGGTCTTTTAATGTTTTGAAGGCTTGACAGCAGGGAAGGGCTTCTGTTTGTTCTGCTGAATCACACAGTACCGTTTTCACTGTTTTAGAATAGAAAATGTTATCGAGCAACACTGCCAGCATGTCTGCCAAATCCCACAGGGTCTTTTGGTTGCTTTCCCAGTTCAAAAAATATCTAAGAGAGTAACTCACACCAAAAATAGTTCTGAGCTTTAACACATTGGAGCTACAGCTCTTCAGAGCTACAGTAGCACCTCTGGAAAAGATCCTAACTCACACTCTCAACTCGCCACCAAATGTTGGTCAATAGTGCTTTTAGAGTCATATGGATATATCATCTGGGAACAATGAGGCTGCACAAAATTTAATGCTAACCTTTATTATCTATGGAATTTACGTTTTTGAAATGTGTCATTAGAGAAGTGAAAACTTTGACAAAATAATGCCATTGGATAATCATATGGTCAGTGATAGGCTGGTAGGCTTCCCTTGAGTCTCTTAAATGTTTTTTGCAAAATTTCTTGGTGATCCATTCAAAAGTTGTTGCGCTAGTTCAGTCTGGACCCAAAATGTAAAACTGGCCCATGCTGATTGTATGACTTAAAATGCATATATTTATATGTAGATATTATATGTAGATATGCATAATATATTCTTTAGTGTATTATTGCAAATAATGTATACAAGTGACATTATTAACATTTTGCCAAGAAGGGGTATTGTTGTATCCAGTAACATTAGAAATCTTTACTAGAATTGACTTCAGTTAGTTTACTCTAAAATCACAGGTGGACAGGGTCAGTGTCTAGAGTGAGTGCGGAAGTGTGTTGTATGCACAGCTTGTATCTGTAGGGAGAACACCGCTTTGCAGCCCCATCCATTTATCCATTTGTCTCTTCCCCCACAGGGCCAGTGTTGTACTAAATAACGTGTATGCTCGCAAAGGTTAAGCGGTGAGTCAGAACCAGTGATGACAGGTTGACCAATGAGTCTCAGCCAGGCTGCCACGAAGCTCTGTGCAGCAGATGAGACTACACACACACACACACACACACACACACAGTGTCATTCTCACACCTCACTGGACATTATTGGATTTTTGCGCACTGTTTCTAGAAACTATAAATCTGTGCTCTGTATTCCTTCTTACACATACATTTACCTTCATGTATTACAGATGAACTTAACTCCGCCCATTATTTAGCTGTGTGTTAAAATATCTGTGTAATTGATTGACAGAGAACATCACTGGCATATTTCCTGGACATTTGCACTTTTAGTTTTAGAATACAGACCTGCAGCTTATTTGGATATACCCCTCGTTATTTGCATTGAAAGCCCCTATTTTAAAATCTGATTCACATTACATAGAGATTAATTCTATGATGATTCAGCAGTGCAAACAAAATGCATCCAGTACCCCAAAAAATGTTTCTTTTAAAAGCACTGAAAACTCTATTTTCTACACACAGCTACTAAATATTTGTGAATAAGTCCTGTAAATGCAGAAGTTCTGCCAACTTTAGAACTGTTTTGGTTATTTCACCTTTGTGTCTTTGCGTTTTTGCTCTTTCTGTGTGCCTGCTAGTCAGGTAAATCTGATAAATTCATACGCTCCGAGTCCTGATTAGCCAGATTATCTGAGATTTTGAGTGTTAAACACTTAATAAATAACACCTCAGGATGTTTTTCTCCTAACCTTCACTTTGACTTTTTCTTATTTGCTGATGAATATTTAATGTGTAATTTGTGTGTAAAAGTTTGAAGAGCCTTTAAACCAATATTCCTCAGTAAACAAAGGCTTTTAATATAACTATGCTTTTTGTTTTGACCAAAAGAGAGTTTATATGTGAAACTGATGTGTCTTCTCCACTCATTGTATAAGGAAATGTTTCTGTCCTAACCTATATGTGAAAGTGCAGTGATTATTTGTTGCTGTAGTGCAGGCAGTATTATAAGGGATTTTTTCAGGAATATACTCTTCTAGTAATGTTGGGGCTGGCAAAAGGTAGTTCCTCAGTTTGAACCTGAACGGTACTTCTTTCATTGGACCTTTGTGCTAATTTCTGATTAATCAAGTGAAAGACAAGGTTTATTTTAGATTTCAGGAGACTGAATCACAGGAGGGAACTAGTGTGCACTGAAATTATTATAATTTTACATATCAGTAAGGTTGAGAATAAAATTTTACTCACAAGAATTACACAGTTTTATAGTTGAAAAACATGTATTAGTCCCTAACTGCAATTATGTCTGATAGCTTTGGTTGGTAATGCTGGTAAAGGTTTGTTCTTATTGCTTGAAAATATCCCGTTCACAGACCTTTCAGATACTGTAACCATTTTCTATCTTTTCAAAGTCTGCTGTGGATAATTAGTTACCCAGACAATACACAGTGCTTTGCAGCATTTTATATCTTTGCTGTAATAAGCTCAGTGCATTCACAACAGTATCTACTTATATATAAGGAGATTTACTATTTGTTATAGAGGCATCAGTTCTTGGTTGAACAGAGAGAAAGAATATCAGATTCAGCAAAAGCAGAGCAGATTTATTGATTTTCTCAGTGATGGATGCATGCAGCCCTCAAAAGGTTTTACTGTAGCTTTATTTGCTGATAAATTTTCTTAACATGATCCTTCTTTATTTTCTAAAGAGCTCTTCAAAACGAACACCTTAAACCTAGAATAGGTGTGCACCCCATTTTTTCTGACTCAAAAAGCAATTCCCCAGAAACAGGAGATATGAAATTGTAATTCTGCAGGAGACAAATGGTATGTGGCGCTGCTCTGAATTATAAATGAAAGCAGAGGGGCCTTAGTTCTGCCTTCTTGCCCGAGCGTGATTCAGACAGTCTGGTTTGAGCAGGACACGGTCGCATAACAGGTGGAGACACACACATACACACATACTCAATCTGTGAGATTTCAGCATATTAAAAATGGTGGCTCCTTTACAATTAGACTGTTTAGACTTTTTATCAAAACATTGGACAGGACCAGCACTGAAATGATTACTCCTCATGTGTCCTCTACATCACCCTATATATTACAAAATCCTTTGCACTCGACACGATTATCAAACTCAGTGCAAACCTTTACTAAAGTTCTGGCATCTCTGCATCTGGTAATTTGGTTCATGTTAGCGGACAATTGCAGTTATGGTAAATAACATAATGTTGGTTTTGAGTTTAGCAACTATAACAATTATTTGTTAAGTTAATTAACTCTATCTCTGTCAGTCAGTCAGCTTTTTTTCTGTCATGTTTTGGCCGCTAATGTTGGCATGGGATAATAATACTATGCTGAAAAATATTTCAATGATTCCTATAGTTACCAGGAAGCATGTGTCCATGGAAAGATCAGGAAATGCACATCAGCACTCTGTAACATTGAGCATAAAACTGGATGATCAGTGAAAAGCTTCTTTCATGCGCTTGAATAGAACAGAGACTTTTTTAGACTCATACCCTATATACACACTGCTTTAAAAAGTCTACCTCAATCAGCTGTCAAGTTTTACTAAGGAGAGCCGTGAAGCAAACAGTGTAACAATTGTAGGTGATTCATATCCAGATATAAGAAACTTAGTGAACGAGATCAGAGAGCAGCATCTTCAGGAGACGTTTTAGCCCTGGTCAGTTAGTGGTGGCTAGTTCCAGTATTATTACCAGTATCACCTTTTTAAAAATGATGTCAGTACAACTGTGCCCTCTCTGGTTTGTGGATGTTGTGAATGTTGGGTGCTGCATGGACACAGGGTTGTTATCTGGCAGACCGTGCTTCTGCGTCACCCCCAGTTGGCTGATTGGTGCTCTGCAGGATGCCCTGCTCTGCTGTGTCACTGGTTTCAGCTTAGTGTGAACGTGCTGCTGACAGCATGCTGAGCATCTTTAGTTCTGCCAACTGCAGCGGATACTTATAACCCACCGCAATGAGCATAGCAGTTAAAAATTGATTTGGTTGAATTTGATTAGTATTTAATCAACAATAAATAAATAAAACAATAAACAATAAGACATAAAAACATCTAAAATGCCTGTCTGTACATCTTAAAGCTCTGACTATGTGTGGGTTTCATTTAAAGCCAGCAGACACTGTGCTACTTGGTAAATGTGACTGTTGCCTGTGCGTGCATGAGGACTCCCCTCTTTAGTGGGCTGACCAGTAAAAGACATTTTAATGTCATGCTGACCTGTGTGGCTGTTTACTGGATGCCCTCTACCCATCTGCCAGTCTGAGTTAGTTTCTACTCTCACTGCACATGGAGATGAAAGGCACTTGTCCTTATGGTACTTTGGAGATAAAAAGCCGTGGAAACATGCCATGGAATGGTACACATAAGTATGTTAGTTAACTCAGAAAGGGAATGAAATGACATGCATTATTCTATACTATATGCAAATTGGATCCGTTAAATCAAGCTGAACATGCATTTTGTTGTCTGGTTTTATTGTCAGTACTCTATGTGTGATCTTTTATTTGGCAGAGCTGATACAAGCCTACACTCTGTGGAAAGCCCTAAAACTTAGATAGAGCCATATAACACACTGCTGTATCATCAATGTTAGATTGATGTATGCACATTTACTCACACATTTCTCAGTTTCTTCAAATCCTCAGCCACCGCACTCATTAAGTTAAAATAAGTTAGTTAAATCATCTGGAGGTTTTGACTCAGTGGGGTCATTATTGTGGCATACTCCTGCTTAATGCAACACTAAAATTTTAATGGCGGGTTATATTTAGTTGGAACCATATTTTACCAATTTGCACATTTTAACAGCAACAGCTGTGGAATCTCCTGCCTTCCTTGGGGCATGCCTAGAGCGTATGTCTCATGTGAAGGTAAAAACGAAGTCATGAAATGATATTTTGACCTCAAGTACTCACACAAGAGTCCCAGGCATGCATTAAAATAAATGAGGAGAAGAGGGTTGTTGCTTATAAAGTCCTCACGTGTTACTGTAATATGAACCCCAGTGAAAACTATAAAGAGTTGCTGCAAAATGTGAATTGGTGTAGAATGATGTAGTAAAGTATGGTGGGTGAATGTTTTATCAGTGGGACTGATACTACTGATATTTGAAAGATTTTAATCTCTGAGATCAAAGTGGAATTAAATTCTTCACTTACCACCCAAGCTACTGGCAGACTAGACTTACCATGTTTTGCCTTATGTGTCCCACCTGGCAGCATATGATCTAGACCACAGTACCATGCTTCTTTCTGTGCTCCAAAGGGTGAAATGTTTTTCCATGTGTAGCCTTTTACTAAAATGTCACTTAGCATTTTGAAAACTTCATAAATCCTGTATTTCTTACCTATCATATCAATTCTAAACAAGTCATTCAAGAAGAGAAACATTTGTAAGACATGAGGTCTTACAAGCCACCTAGCTATAAAGCACTCATGGTTTTGACAGTTTCTCCAGGCAGCTGATGTAGCATCAACAGACACCCCTGAACAATAAAAGGTAAGGATGGCAATTTAGTCTATATTCTTATGAGCTAAAAGAGACTGAATTTGTAGATAGTCCTTATTTTGTAATGAGTAACTTGTCAACAGTACTACATATAACAAAATAAACATCCTTTGACAGCCCACTAGCTGTCAAACTACTTTTCAAGATGTTTAAATTCCCTTAACAATCAGCTTATTTGGATGTTTTTCAAGTTTTAAGATTCAAAAATAAAAATAAAGGAAATGACATCACAAGGAAGAGAGCAACTACAACAGACTACTGCACGGCTCTTTATGGGTTTATGACACTTTGATGTCATGTAAGCCTTGAACACATCAAGATAGAGAACTGCAAAATTTCAGACCTTTACATCACTAAACAGCAACACACAATGACAGTTCTGCTCTTTGAGAAGACAATGGGAGTTCAAAGTAGAGAAATCTATAATGCCTATATTGCTCCATTTGTGATCTACATTTTTGCACAGTGACTCAGAAGAGATGTATTTTTCCCTTTTCAGTAATGTTACATAGGATAAACAGTAGTGGATAGAAGAATGCTAAACAATTTAGATGTTCCATGTTACTGATCACTGTTAGCAGCCTAGGGGTCATTTAGCCCACAACAGCAGTTCAATTAGTCCTGCTAGTAGTCTCTACATCACCAAACTTTCACAACCATTTTTTTCTTTTTGGGAAGAAACAACTGTGGCATTGTTTTGTGAGTGAGATGTTACTCTCACACCCAAACACTCTCATCTGTGTCCATGTACACAAGTTCAAGTCCTCCGTGCCTCTAATGTTTGACAGCTACTCTAACATCAGGTGAAGAATTATGCAGATGTCTTTAGCTGTCTCGATGGACACAGTGGCTGGTTCTGCAGGGAGTGATAAGAATGCATACAGTGAATTAGCATGCCATGCATAAATAAAATGCTAATGTTGGCAAGCTAATGAGTCCCACAGAAATCTCCCTGTCCTGTGATGTGTCATACTGAAACCGGTGGACTTTAAGTTATCTAAATATAACTTGACATGTCCAGTGTTGCACTTGTGTAAAGTTTATTTATTTATTATTTATAGTGTATACATTATACTTATTGGTGACTTGTCATGGATGAGTTTTTTTTACTTTATCAGAGCCCAGTCACAGTAAGATACCTTATGCTCAGATGTAACCCAGGTGATTTTCTTGCTGTTTGAAACATCAGATGGAATTATTCACTCATTTTTTTGAGAGTGCTTGGGAAAAAACACATGAATAATGCAGCAGCACTCAGTGGCTGTGGCGGGCCTTAATGAGATTTTTGGGAAGATTGTGCTTACTGAGTCATCTTGGACGAGAGAAGAGTAGGAGAAGGAATGAGTGAAGGTGAGCAAGAGAGAAAGGTTTCAGGTATGTGCTCTTTAGTTTTACTTATAATTCAAGTCATGGCAGAGGCTAAGTGTAATTATAGTGTCACAAAAGCAGAGACCTGGGACTGAAGCATGGGCTGTCTGGTATCATCCTCACTGATCCACAGTGTCTTCTCAAAAACTAAAGCCTATACTAGACTCCAATTAATGGTACTAATGCTAATGCTAATAGATACACAAAACCTGGCTGATTTGCATGTCTGCAGAGTGGAATTTCAATAAGGGATGATAATCATTAATATAGTAACTATAGCGAGGTGGGAGAAGCAGCTCCTTCTGGATCTATTTTAATTTTCAACTTAACTTTTACTGATGTGCTTATTGTTCCCCAAGACAGAACTGCATGAGCCAAATATTATTGCAATATCCTATGTTTGTGATTGACTTTTAAAAATTACTACCCATGAGCCTTAGAATCCCCTGCTATGGAGAATAAGAATTAAAAAGATTCACAATGCTTTGTTTTGTATGCTAATTGCAAAAGCAATATAATAAGATAGATTAGATACAGCTTACTATATGTCCTAAATACAATTAGTGTGAAGTCTGGATTTGAGATCCAGCTGCCAAATCATAAAATAAACTGATTGTAGGTTGCATGCTAGACTGCGTAATAGAGTATAGAGTGGGTAAAAGTATAGTATTTAGCTTGTGCTCATTTAAAGCAGAAGCAATTTAATTTTAAGCTCAGTGATAGTTGCTTTCTTGCTAAAATGACCCTTAAGAACTGTATTTAAATTCCCCACTGAGGGCTTTATGTATACACGTTTGTACCTCAATTTTTTTTGTTTTAAATCAAGAACCACATTTTAAAGCAACTGCTCTTCTAATAAAAAGTATACTGTATACAGAAAACAGTATACTGTATATATTTCTGGAAGCATATAGTAACCTATAATAACAAACTAAGAAACAGGTTTGAGACATTCATTAAAAAATTTAAATTCTTCACCTTCACAAAAGTATTCTCACCCTGTGCATGTCCTGTCTAAGACAATTTCATAATTCTGTATATTATGAGACTGTATCTTCACCTGTATGTGCTTTTAGACTGTTCAGTATTCTAAACATATCACCATTATCACCCACTGGTTGAAGGGAGAATCCTTTTCACTTGCAAACATTGAAGCAATGTTTCAATAAAAAAAATGTTCAGTGCTGACAAACTCTCAGCTGCCTGCTCAAAATAGTCTTCTTCTGTTCATATCACAGCCTGCCAACACTGGGTTGAGACCTGTAATGTTATTAATTAGGTCCTGTTGCATGTATGCAGATGATCAAACAAGTAAGCTGGCTGTAGCAAGGGAAGCAGTAGTTGTATCCCAAAGCAAATGATTGAGGGTGCTTGAGTTTGTATTTGGCCCATGCTAGGACTACACATCAAACCGACCACCAACATTATATTGCTGGAGGGCTGCAGAGAAGCAGGGAGGGCTACCAACCAATGCCCATACTGTACTGAAAAAGCCTGTTAGGACATCAATTAACACTGTTAAATTGTGCGTAGCAGATACTTTCCAAAATTTTGAGATGCAGAATGATAGTGTACGAGCTATTTATAGGGTGCAAAGTGCAGTCCAGTGCATGTAGTGCAGTGACAGGCAGTAGACCTCACATGGAGACAGGGATGGGAAAGGTGGAATCCATCATTGTATATTATTAGTAGGTGTCTTAGCAAATGTTGAAAAGTGTAACCAATCACAGTAGCTCCTCTTTTTCTCTGATGTAGTTATAGTTTAATAATGGAGTGGAGCATCCTTAAGAAATTATTGTAACAAATACAGTCATATTCAGTTTTTCACACTTCTTATGTGGTTACTTCCCTGTAGTATGGTGTTGGGTTTGCTAGGTTTAATCAAAGTAAGTTGATCATTTGGTGTAAAGATTTCACTTTGACAATGCACATCACCCAAGTTAGAGTATGTAGTTAGATAATAATATATATGTTATATAATCATTATTCAAATTTTGTTTCCTATCTATGAACTATTGGATAGAAAATGATTTTTTTTCTTAATTGTTACAGCTGCTTGGTTTTAAAGATTTTGTCAACTCAATAAAATGACTATGTTCTCATCTAACATACTGCATGCTGTAGCTTACATGTAGCACATGTGGACTGGTTGGGCAAACTCCCTTGAACCCTCAAGCACCCTTTTGAGGATATAGAGCTTATCCAGTGTTCCACAGCCAGGAGGAAAGCTGCATTGTCCCATTGGCCTAATTTTGCCCAACAATCATCCAGAGACTTAAGGCACTTCTTAACTTGATTGTTTTATTTTTGGAAAAAAAAGCTTTAAGACAGCGATCCCTTGTTACAATGTCATTTAAATTGATTAAAAGTGAAAAGTACTGTACTTAGAAGATAAAAACAGCTTTTACATTTACATTTACGTCTAGTCGTTTGACAGATGCTTTTATCCAAAGCAACTTACAAGTTAGGCAAACAAAATATGGAAAACCACAACCAAGGAAAGCGGACTGAGAAGAATTTGTTTTTTTTTCACAATTTTGACTGTTTTGACCGTCTTTGTTTTACTCTCGGTATGGTGTTCATCCCAACAGGGTGGGGAGCTGCATGCTTACAGCAAACGTGCAGTGTGCTGTGTTGCATTCCCCATGCGAATGAATAAGTGATTTGTGTCCTAATTACCCATCTTCTCCCACCCTGGCCACCTGTTCAGGCTCTGCACACCCCACTAATCCTGTTAGAAATAACAATTCTGATTATTGTAAATGTCCTTTATACAGATTAAGTATCCCTGTAAGAATCTCTCTCAGGTGTAACACATTTTTCAGGGAGAAATTCTTATAGTCACAACTCTAACCTTATAAACATTGTGACTAAGACTTCAACAGCAGCTCGTGACACAAATTGTAATTGTAATGCTTAACCCTGGCTCTCGTGAATGTGAGATCTGTCTCAAATAAGAGATTTATTTTATATAATTTTATTTCCTCTAAAGACCTAGATTAAATCTTTTCTGGTAACAGGCTGGTGATCACACCCAGCCTGTTGAGCTGTGTTAGTCTTATTATAAAAAATGACTATGAATAGTTCTATGTGTGGACTTCAATATTCATGTTGATGATCCATCTAATACTACTGCCACTGAATTCTTCAACACAATAAACTCATTCAATTTTTAGCTACATGTAGGTGGTAAAACTCATATTGGTGGCCACACCTTTGATTTAGATTTTAGACTGGATTTTTTTTTTTATCAGAAGTGAATACCTTGGATTTGCTGATATCAGATCATAAGGCTGTTGTTTTTAACTGTGAATTAAAAATTAGATCTGTTAACTTTTAGTGATGCAGAGACTATTATTTATGCTTTTATCTAATCCCACCTCAATTATTACAACAGCCTTTTTCCAGTCTTCACCCAGAGGACTTATAACGACTTTAAATTGTCCAGAACTCAGTTGCCCGACCTCTGACTAGAACAGGGAGATTTTGCAATATCTTACTTATTCTTGTCTCCCTTTTTAATTCCATATGATCCTCCACGTCACCTGAGATCCTCAGGCAGTAGACTTCTATCTGTACGAAGATCAAGGTTAAGATCAAAAGTGGGCAGAGCCTTTTCCATCATGGCTCCAAAACTCTGGAATGATCTGCCTAAGGAAATCAGGCTGTCTCAGTCAGTATCGTCTTTTAAGTCTCATCTTAAAACTCATTTTTATTGATTTTGATAGCTGATTGTATTTGAGATGCTGAGCCAGCATTAGTCTGGCATGTTTCTCTTCTACAAAGGATGCATCAGAATGATACAATCTATGGTCTATGCCGTTCAATGTTCTGTTGCTATTCAAGGCTTTGCTTTTCTTCATGTTAGGTGTAATTAAAAAAATCTAATTCACCTATCACTCTCCGCTAATAGCACTGGGATCACAGGGCACCTCAAGCATCAAAACACAAATGTTGGGTGGCATACTATCAGTGCTTCAGATTTTCATTGACTCAGCTCTTCAAAAGTGAAAAACATGCCTTGGCTGATTTCCTCATTTCTGTGATATTACCCAGATGATCTTCCCTGAAATCATCTTTGATCTTGTTTTCCTTTTCTTTTTTTAACACATTCATTTACCCAGTCATTAAATAATTTTCCATCCAGTGTTTTTTTTCCATTCATTTTATCTTTCTAGCAAAAAAAAAAATCTAATGTGTCTGCTCAGTTACTGGCTGTCTGCTCAGTTCCTGGATTTATTCCTGGATCTAAAACCCTCAAAAGAGAAAGGTGATGCTGGCACGAGCATTAGTACTAGAGCTGCAACATGTTAATGTCCCTAGTATCATTCTGTGTTGATATCAACAATACATATTTAATTGTATGGCTATCTCACAAAAAGCTGTTATTTACATTCTTATCCATCAAGCTTTAAATGACTGGTTTTACTATGGTACAGATTCAAGTGGATGATGATTCACATGTCGCCCTCTATTGATTAGTCAGTGTTGGATAAAAGTGCTAAGGAGGTGAAATAATTAAATTTCTTCTTTGTTAAGCTGCATCGTTAGCCTATAGATTCATCTGAATACGTACAAATATGCAGAATTTAATGAGATGGAGCATCTCGGGTCACAGGAAACTGAAACTCATAAACAAACATACATTGTTTATGAATGAAATGAACAGAAGAGTCAACATAACCTACTATGTATCAGCCTCTGGCTCTTATTGCTGTCCTTTGCTGCACAAAAAACTTAACTGGTTTGTTGCACAACCTTTTCTAAATTAATCATGTGTAGTATGCAAAGGGGCATGAAGGGTCATTTTACTGGGAGCTAAACTCCATGGAAAATATGTAGTATAGTCTATACTGTGGTTTTTGTATACTGTATGTCTGCATATACTGTGTTTGTTTTTCTGTTTTTTTTTCTTTTCTATTTTTTAGTTGTTTCTATTTTTTACGATTGTGTTGGACTCTTTTGTATTGTGTATTGTATGCAGGCAGGCAAGCCAGGGGACAGGAGTGAGAACGTTCCTGCGAGATTCATTTTAACCATGTAGAGAGTCTATGAATCACTGTTTTAAGGCCTCTACACTAACTCAAACTAGAACTCTTGCCAACAGCAGTGCTGTGACCAGAATGTGACTGATGGCAGTCCACTTAGTCTAGCAGTATGTGCCAGTTAAATTGGAATGTTGCTTCTGTTTTACTGACTTACAGAACATAAACCACTACCCAGTCACTTGGGGTTCACTAGCAGATACCATTGTCCATCATCATATAACATTGCCATGCCATTTTATTTTAGTGGCGTACTGCAGTATGCCCTCTTAACTAATGTTAGACTGTTGTTCTAAATGACCAAAACGCTTGCATGATACAGGTAACTTTAATTTTAATGTGTCATAAGCCAGTAAAACAGCAGTCACTAAGCTCACTGTCATTTGACACAATTACTGTGCCACATCTTTTTAGCATATAAACTATATACAATAAACATTCAAAAACCTGCACTAATTAGCTCATGAATCATCTTGCAAAAAGTTGTCTTTTACACAACGCCACCCAGGAGTTATTCCACTGTTGCAGTTATTATTTATTATTAGTTATTATTGCCTTTACCATTTTATAGAAAAGTCATTTGCCAATATGGTATTTCTACTAACAGCATTGTATTTATAGCAAGGGAGCCACCTTGAACTTCAGTAGCATCTACCTTTAGTAAGACAGGGTGTAAAGATAAACTGTGCATGTATGCGACATTGCACACTGATCGGTTTCAGAGCTGGAGGACTCTTGGGGTTTTAAAGTGAGAAATGACAATGTTAACTGGCGCAGTGTGTGCTCCTTCAAGAAAGTGGCATAAGCCACCTTGCCTTTAGGGACTTTGCTGAGCTGTAAACATATTAGTCTTGTAAGACAACTTAAAGTAGCCTTTGTTAAGAGACCGACCACTGGAGTGGTAAAGTCCCTGACATTTAGGCTACACAAAGGTGGATTATCATTCAGTATAGGAAAAATAGTGTAATGCACCTTTGACATTACATTTTACTCCTTTACAACTAGTACTGGCTGTAATAATAAATCATTTATAATAAATAAATAGTGAATCAAATGTGTGTTACATCTTTTGTATTGGATTTAATGACTCACAAAAATGTTAACCCGCTTTCAAGTGGTACTCTGTCCTCACCAACTGCTCTTCCTATGACCAATGTATGTGTGACAAGCACTGGTCTGGGAGCAGATGAATCACAGCAACACCATCATCACTTTCTCTGTTGGTGGCATGGGAGGAGAGCATTGCCTCTCCAGGCAGGGTTTTGTTTATACATATTCACTTATATAGACATTATGTAATCAGATATTTCCAACATACAACAGGTGTTTCTGGATTTTATTTCAGTCAGTAACATGTTCTTGAATCTACTCCTCCAATACTACTCCTTCAACACATGGAAGTGATTAGGTTGTCATTGCAATAAGAATGGCAATTAGGTCATATTATGCCATGTCATTATGTCAAGTGATTTTTTTATATAAGGTTTGTGACTGCTCTCTATGATCGGTCTGGCAGTCCTGTGACTCTGAGTCAGTGACTTTGGTCTAGTGTCCAAGGTCCTTTCCCTCCATTGTAGTGTTCACCTCTGCTAGTGAGCTTCCTTGGAATTCCTCTCTAAGAATATCTTGCCTTCAGTGTGTACTAAAAACAGTAATGTAAAAAGAGAGATGTAGTAGTCAAAATATTTTCTACACATTAAAATGTAATTTGGCACAGTTCTTGATGTGTTGACCCTGTCCACATCAACCATTTGATTTCAGATACCTGCTGTGCTGACTGCTATGTTGTTACCCTTATTAATAAAGCTGTGTCACAGAAATATCTTTCCAAGCTAACTGTACTTGCTAGCGAGACTGTCCTCCTATAAACTACGACTAAATCAGTTGTTTGTATGAGCAACCAAAATCAATATACCTAAAATATATACATAATACCATTTGATGACATCTAGTAGCTGGTGTAAACATCAGAAGGCCACCTAGTCTTTGGACCAAAGGTTGTCAAGAGGACGTTGTGGTGGATGGATGGTTCAGCAAAATACAGGACTTGCCCACAGGTGCCCACAGTATGAGGCTGGTGTGAAACAACTGTTGCTGTTATTGTAACCAGTCATATGATGAACGTTAGGTGACGTTAAGGAACCGGTAATTTCTTACACATACTTTTAACATTTTCAGTAACCCTAACCATGTTTATTAGTGCCTAAACACAGCCAAACCACTTTGTTTGCACAGTTGTAGTCCAGCATTTCTGACTGTTTAGGGTGGAAATTAGTTTTACACCAGCCACCATTCTGGTGTCATTCTCTTGTGAGACGGTGTCTCACCAGGCCCATGCTTCCCTATGTGAGTGCACTCTTACAATAAACAATCAAAAGGGTGGATAACTTGTTGACTATATTAAATGTTTGGTCCATTGAATGTGAAACAGTAGACTGAAGATATTTTTATGACCTCATTTGGCACACTTAACCGTTTGAACTGTAGTCCAGGTTTTTGCTCTGTAAATATCAGGTACATTTGTACAAAGTGGGTACATTTACTTGGAAACTATGATGTAGTTCCAGACACCGAATGAAGCAGCAACAATTTCAGCACTAAAATACCACTTCAGAGATCTCACAATCTTATGAACAAAAAGGACAAGTTTGCAACATATCATCTCCTGCTGTCACATTGCAACTTGTGCTATGTTGAGAATCACACCACAAAGGTGCTAATGATGATGGCGATCGCAGCCAGTAACCACAGGCAAGTGCAGCTATTCTTAGAAGCAGCACGTTTTATTTAGGAGAGGAATGTGCCGACGTTGGCAGCGTCAAACCGCCTGTTCTTTTTTCTCACTTCATTAATCTGTTCATTTATTCAGTGGACTACTCCTAATCTCATTCCTGTCTCACTCATTCATCATACTGTTTCCTTCCTCAGTCTCTCTGAGTCTCTCTATGGTTGAATAACAGCCCCAGATATCAGTCATCAGCAATGACAAAAAGAATAACTCATACATCTGCAGCTAGATCTATCAGCCTGTCTGTTTATCTTGACTCAGCCTGGAACCGCCCCTTTATGGCCCCTGAATGACTGACACGCCTGCAGCAAGAGCATATCTAGGAAGATGCTGTAAGATTGTTTATTTTGCCAGGAGCAAAGAATCTAGTGCCTAGTTTTGCCTGAATGTTTACTTTGAACCCACTCACCTTCAACACAAACAACAGCATCCAAGCAAGTATTTAATTTAGTCTCTCATCTCAAGTATAAAGTTGTATTTGTGACCACAGGGTCAGCAGTTAAACCACACAGATCTGACGGAAACAACTTGGCAGAGTGAATGAGACACTGACAGCCATGTTTAAAATACCAAAGTAGCTTTACACATTGATAAACACTGAGTGAAGAGCATACATAGGACAGTGTTTTGAAAACTAACTAATGTAGAGTTAACACCCTTTGCATCTTCATGGTGTAGAGATAACACAGCTGGGTTCAGAGGCACTATCCTGATGATAACATAGTTCTATTACACACAACTTCAAACTACACTTGTTTCAAGAGTATCACAGCTTACTGATTCTGGCAGGTAACGTCAACAAAGACCTGTTACTAGTGTATACCTTTCATCCCCGACTGTGAACTAGTCACAGCAACATGCCACCCTTGGCCTATATGTTTTTAAATGTGACCTAGGCATGTTAGACTTTCAGGGACAGGACCGTCACATCAGCAGGTCCTGGCATCAAGTCTGCTTTCAACTGAACACTAATTTCCAGATAATTTGCCGAGCGAAGCCACAGGGCCCAGAATGACACAGAACATTTTAAGCAATCCTTACAGCCACATTGACAAATTAGATCTGGGCTCTGCTGTCAGCTCTTAGTAGATTTAGCTGACATGCTGTCAGAGAGAGTTGTGTCTTCCTCCTGTGTCAGTTCTTGCATGGCCATCCATGCAGACCTTAATATGCAGTGCCAGACTTCTCTCACACTACACTACAGGTCAGAGTGGTGGATACTAGGAAAAAAAGTACAAACGACATAAAAGATACGTAGGAAGCGGGTCACTGCCCCGACTGTTTACTCCTTCTCACAGGTTATTTGATTGGCATACCGAAAAAGGGAAACCAGCAGACCTGCACTGACTGAATGAATGACTGGATGATGATGTATCTATTTGGTGTGATTTTTGTTCTTTCTTCTACCAGCTGTCTTGTGCTTTGTTCCTCCCACATGGCTTGTGGGTTATTTACATTTAAAGCCCTTCTGAAGCACTACGTGTAACAAGCAAATTCACAATTGTGGATAACCTACAAGTAGACTATATACTTTAAAGTAAGATTATTGCTATTATAAGCCAACTGTTTTTATTGTTGTTATATGTTTATATCTTATATTATATTATAAAAATGAAAGTTTGGATGGCAAAATATACTTCTTTAATTAAATTTTATCAGGCTAGCTTTTTCACAAGCCTCATGTAGTGGCTATAGTCTAGCAACCTAATAATAGTGACTTAAATTGGTTATTTGTAATTCAGTCAAATCATTTATATTCTAATCTGGAGCAGGAGAACTCCTATAGTTTTATCATGTATTTATTTGATTTGTGTGCATTATGTAGTGTCATGGGGTTTTTCAAGACAGGGAACGTTTTCATGTGTCTGACCTTGGTGTGGTTATATTATGAGTAGAAGAAGAATATTACGTTCAGTAACCACAGGCAGTACAACAAAACAAGGGGCCCACACCACAATGCTATGTTTAGCAGTCGCAAGTATCCAATAATCACCATTGTAGTCGTGCATGTTAGCAGGCTAGCATTCGAGAAGCACAGAACACAGAGTACAAATGAGGCTGATTCTTGTCCCAAACCAAAATACTTGCCAAAATAAAGTGTATTTCATAAAACAAATAATGTCAAAATTGTTGAATAGCTGTTGAGCAGTAGGATTCATCATTCTGGGAACATGAATATGTGTAAAAGCTTTGGTGTTAGTCCATCTTCTAGGCATTGTAATTTTAGTGCACCTGATACTAGATTATTTCGTGTCACTGAATTTAAAGATCCATAAGGAGGTTTTCTGACTCATCCTTGGGAGACTTTGAATGTCAGTACATACTGTAGAAAATTAATATAAGCCTGTTATTTCAAAAGAAATTTCAATCTGGACTACAGTGACCAACCAAGTGACAAAGCAGATGCTATTTTTAGTCCCACTCTGGTAACACAGCTATAACAGTAGTTATTAATAATAATAAATAGGCTTTTATCAGCTCATCTATAAATTTCCCAAATCAGACTCATGACAGCATGTGTGTAAATTACCATATTAACAGCTAGAAAGGTTCTATATGGCATATTATCAACAACATTATGTCTTTGCTATAAAGACAGACTCCTAACACTAAACTTTTTCTCTGTCAGTGTTAGTGGACAGCACACAGTAGTATTAAATTAGCCAGATAGCCCATCAGCCTCTACCTCTCAGCACAAACTCAGAGAAATACAACAAAATGGGAATCTTCATAATGTTTACATGCTTCTTGTTTTCTTTTTAGCACATAAACTGCTAAAAATACATTTCTGGACTCCTGATACTGTAAGGTTTTGCTTACTGTCATTGTGTAAAACCAGAGTTTAGGTTGAGGCCGTTAGCTGCCTTTTTAATTAGTGTGTGCTAAATGCAAAGTAAGAGTAAAGATACTCATCATTGTGTAGCTGACAAATGTAAACACACACAAAGTCATAGAAAAACAGCTAAGAATGTACATCGTTGAAGGAATTCTGTGTTGATTTTGTGTATCAGCATTCACACATTGCAGTTTGTCTTTGTCCCAGTAAAGTGAAAGATTAAATTATGTTTTGTCTTTTTGGCTGTCTTCTGGAAAAATACTGTTTGGACCCATGTTTCCGTGTCTCTGTCCAGACTCTCAAAATACATCCACCTGTTTTTATTATTACAGAAATCCATGAATCATTCAGCAGGTTTTGGTAACTTGGTGCCCTCATTGGCTGTTTTTAGAAGTCTGAGCTATTTCAGAGCCAGCACTTACACAGCTTGTATTAAAATTGAATAATTCAAGGAAAGGAGGGATGAGCAAAAAGTTAAATGGATGGGAGAAATAACTTATTTTTATGCACCACTTATTTTCTTTGATATCGAGGGGTCTCACTTTATTTTCTTCCTTTATCACCTAAATTAGAAATTTTGTAGATTTTTCTTTTTTTAAGTTGGTACTTTATTTTTACCTTCTGAATGACTTGTCAGTAATATGTTTGTTTAATTTTTGTGAATTGTGGTATTTATTTCATCAAAGTTATATCATTACCTTCTTTTAATAATTGAACTTTTGTGATTAACAATGCAGCAATCTAGTGACAGTGATGTATTACAAAGAAGGTAATGCAGTGAAATGCTGGCCTCCTAATTAGACAAGCCAGCATCTGCATACACACTTTATTATATAGGGAAATGACTCTCTACATCAAATTACCAAAGTAGAAAACTGAAGTGTTTTGGATGATGGTACTTCATCAATAGGTTGTGTCTGATGCTCTGATCTCAGTCCTCATCAGCGACACAGCCTCTCCTCTACCTCTTAATTATATCAAACACAGGCAAACCTGCTCTATGTAATTAGACCTTGACTAAGAGGCAGAGAGGTCTTACTCATTCCTTCTTTATAATTGCAACTGATATTCACTCCCTAACAAGATTTTCCTAACCCTCTATTGACATTTGGACAATAAAGTTCTGATCAGAGGCACAGGAGTTGCAGAGCTCAATCAAAAATACAACCAATCCAAAAAAAAAAAAAATACTTATGTTGTCAATTGACACCACCTGGTCACACTGCCTTCCTTATTTTGTTTCCAATCAGTTTCTTTATAAGCTTACTGAAAAATGCAATCCAACGATTTCTCCAGCTTCAAAAATTACTGCAGAATGGAAACCTTTCTCTGTCTCAACAAAGATTAATATAATGAGTTTGATTTATTGCAGGGTTATTGCAAAGCATTACATTATATGACATTGTACAGGTGTTCAGGAATGGCCAAAACGAGCCCCAATTTGCTATAACACTAGTTTAGTCCATGCACAGATGGCAAATAAATAGCCAGATGTTTGGTGGTTGTGGATAAAGTTTGCTTTATTCAGTTTCTGTTTTTGTGTAAAGAGAAGATTTTGTGAGTCGTGAGGTCAGTTTTGCAGTTTAACTGTTTTACATGTATCCAGGAAGGGGTTTGTTGAAGTTTTAACGTCAAGGATATGAGGGTCAGCTGCTCTGCTGTATAATAAATGTTGAGATTAACCTTGGGATTTATTCATTTATCATCATTCTTTCATCACCCAGCCTAGGGCAGCACATGGAGTTTTGACAGGAATCAGCTCTAGTTTGGCAGCTGTTCACTGTTGGGTAACCTCAGATACCTTAAAATTGACCGTACTTTGTCTGAACTGAATGGAACATCATTAAAACTGCAGTACATTCATACTGTCAGTCTTCTTACAAGTTATGTTGAGTGTAATCACACATGGAACTGGCTGACACATACTTTTAGTTAAGAACACGAATCTTCTTCTGATTAGTACTAGGATATCTTCTACACAACACACAGTATCAATAACAAGTTAGGATTTTATGAGAATCTTATCGTTAAGTATCATCATTATTCCACTGCTAATTATTGAAAGCTGGATTACAAGGTCCCTGTTTGACACAAACCTAAAATGGCTGAGGGGGGCATTTAAACAAGAAGAAAACTTGCTATGAATTAAATCGGTTATATCTATAATCTGGAAGTGTCCTGTAATGAATGAGGCTTAACTGCTATGTGGCTTAGTGTGACACTCTTTTTAACCCACAGACATTGAAAAACTATGCATCTTGATGAACTCTAGCGCTATTTTACTGCACTTATCTGCGACAGAGATAACTGATAGCTCCCTGCATTTATCATGTACTTCCATATTAAATTCTTGTTTAACTCCCTGACTCTAAACCAGTCAATAGTTGTAATTCATTACTTTTATATGATTTGCTGAAAACAAGAGCATTGTCTCTTCAGCTTTTTAAATATTAATATTATATTAATATTAATATATTGCCAATATATTATGTACTAAAAGTGTGTGTTTGGGTTGTGTGTGTATTTTTTTCCAGTAAGAACCTGGCAACAAAATTGTGTATCCTTGCTATTTATTTTATTTTATTTTACAACTTATTGCTCCCTACAAATCAATTTGTGTTCTTGAGATCAATGCTTTTTTTTTTACACATTAACTTTTTAAATAAATAAAAAAACATTTCATAACAGCTTGTTAAAATATCACCAACTGTAGTAAAGCCTGTGCCAGATTTAGAGGAGATGGCAAATGGGAAGTAAAAGAAAGACAGTAATGATTGACTTGGCAGTGGCAGTGCTAAATAAAGGAAACGCTTATAGAAAATGCTGAGGTTGGAGGATGATGGAGAAGAAGTTGCAGGGTTGGGGATGAAAATTAACAAGAGTGTGTTGAAGGAATCGTTTTTGACTTCCCACAATGCTTAGTGAGTGGGGATGACAGAGTGGATAAGTGACAAAATGGAGATGAATCAGCACTGCTGGCCAGGTATGGAGGATCTTGAGAGTTTTAAGGGCTAACTGTGTGATCTTGGAGAGGTGGAAAAGAAGAAGGGAAGATGGAGCCGAGGCTGATGGAGTAAGTGCACCAGCCTACATGCTACAATTGGGTAATTGATGGTGGACAGGTTAGAGATGTATTGCAGTTCAGAGGCTAGGAACCTATATTGCTTAGCATAGGCTAATTCTGTTTGACCCTCCTCACACTGTTGGAGAGGCTTGGCATTTTTATCCATTAATTATGTTGAGTTGAAGATGATACTGATAGTGATCACAGCTAGATGTTTTATAGATTGAAGGGTTGAAAAATACTGATTAGGAACCCACTAATCAGTTTAGTTTAGTATATCTTTATGCACACATACAGGCTTTCCCAAAAGGCAAATTCAAATACACAAATCAATAAAATACACAGCTAAACATAAACAAAACAGAAGCAAAATTGCTCCTTTAAGTTGCCCACTGTTGTCAAATCTACAGAACAGGAAAACTTTTAAGCATCTTTAAACTGTATAGTCAATACCAAGAAATGTGGACATGGATATAATACAATAAAATTAAGTTTGTCAAGTATTTTTCACCAGCAATAGTTCAACTGTTGGAGCAGAGCTCCCCACTCACATTGTACATGGTGATGGCTGTTGGCAGAAATGACTCCCTGTACCTTTCCTTATCACAGTGGAGCTGGAGAAGTCTCTGTCTAAAGCTGCTCTGCTGTTTGACCAGCAGGCTGTGGAGAGGTTGTGAGCTGCTCTCCATGATGTTAAGCAGTTTGTTCAGCATCCTCCTCTCCACAAGATGCTTCCAAGGGTTCCAGTGAAGTCCTGGAAGCAGGTTGATCAGTTCCTTCCCTGATCAGTTTGTTTAGTTTGTTGGTGTCACTGAATCTGATGCATCTGCCCCAGCATGCAGTTGCAAAGAAAACTACAATGGCTACAACAGCCTGGTGAAATATTTGTAGCATCTTGTTGCACACAATAAAGGATTTAAGCTTCCTGCCCCTTACTGCAAACAGCCCTTGTGTTGCACTGCTAGTCAGTTGTCCAGGTGAACTCCAAGGTATTTGTACTCCTTCACCACCTCTACCTCTCCCAAAATGCAATGTTAAAACTGTCTCTGTTCCTCCTAAAATCCACAACCATCTGCTTGGTCTTTGTCACATTTAAGGTCAAGTGATTGTTCAGACACCATTTTCCAAATGGTCCACCAGGTCTCTGTTGCCCCCTTCGAGTGACAGGCAAAGATTTGAAGGCATCATTGGAACTGGCTAACATATTTCTTGCCAGTGTATCTAGAAATATAATGTGTAATAGTTGTGGCACAGTTAGGCATTAAAGAAAATATATTCTCATCCTTTTCTCAGCATTGTTTTTAAGCTGGCTCGCTGTCTCACACACTAAAATGAAGTGCCTTCATCTTCAGTGTAAGGATTGTAATTAAAATGTGTTAAAATTCAACAGTGCAGTCATTACAAGAACTGCAGTGAAGCATTACTAAGGGATCACAACAGAGACAAGAACTCTGGCCATACACAAAAATAATGAACCATTGCCATGTTAAAGAACTTGGAAATCCAGCCTCGTCAAACCTCTTCAAGGTCATTATTTATTCTGAATGCTACTTAAACATTAAACTCGTAAGTAGTATTTTTTTCCAGTAATGAGTGCTTTGTTTACAAAATAAGATAAAGAATCTCAATGGTGTGTATGTCAGTAGGGATAATGGTAATGAGAAGACTTTTTTTATTACATCAATCCTTGTTGAATCCTAGATATCCCTGCAGGTGACTGAAGCGACTTTTCTGAGACATTGATTGCCATTCGTTGTTTGGAATAAATAATAACATTGCAGGTAGCTGTGCAGTCTGTAGTAACTTGTCCCCCAATGCAGTACAACAGGACAGCTGATTACCTTTGTGTTACTGCTTTTCACTGATAATAACATAGGGCACTTTATTGTCAGCACAACTGCAAGGCACTCTTTTGGGCAGCAGCGGTGAATCTCGATATAGATTAAAGGAACATTACCAGTAGAATAACACTGACAAACAAACCTAGAAAATGTAGATGAAGTACATCTATAAAATGTAAATATTGTAGGGGGCTAATAAGAAATGATAGTGGTAGGGGTGCATTTTAATGGATATATTCATTGATATTTACTGTACACTCAAGACATTTGGGTTTCTCCTGAAAAGATAAATGTGATCAGTGTTTGCTTTTACCCGTGCTGTTGGTGGCTAAACTGCACTGGGGTAGGAGGAGTGACAGGATGACAACCTGGTGCAAATTGCAGCACACTACAGTGAATTTGCTTATTTAATCTGAGTTTATCAAATATTTATGACAGATATACTCAGCAGATTGCATTAATATTGATTTATGGTATGTGACTGTATGCACACATTAACAGCACGCTGACTTTGGTATGCCCAATTTTCCAACAACTACCTGTTTTTATTGTGAATTTAATTCACAAAATTAATTATTATTCTTTTTAAAGTTAGGACATGCTATATATTATGTTTTGTTTTACTTACTGTAGCACCACAGCAAAACAAAAGAAACTAAAGCCAAATTTTTGCTTTAGGTCTCTTCCTCCTCTTTGGTCTTCCTTTTCCCTTAGTAGATGTTAATATTGTTCTCAACAGTCCATAAAATTTTGTTGCAGACCTTCTTTGTAATTGTTGATGTTGCAGACTGACTTTCACAATGCTCCTTTCATCAGCTGTTGTTTTCCTTGGCTGACCTGTGTATGTTGCTCTGTGCACCAGTGGTTTCTTTCTCTTTCAGGACATTCCAAGTGGTTGTGTGAAAACAACATTAAATCACTAAATTGATTCAAAGCTGTTTATCAATGTCTGTTTAGGTGCAGCTAAAACCAGCATTTTGCATGGCCATAACATAATGTACAGTACATGTAAGATTAAAAGCTACAGTACCTCTCTCCACTTCCTCTTTCTCCCCAACAGCAGTAATAAAGTTTGTTGCATAAACTTTTTGTGCTGTATGTTTTCCTGCTTAGACAGTTTCTTAAAGTATAAATAGATAATTATAGACTTCCTTCCATCCGAGGGATAATTTGTCTTGGACATAATTGGACACATAAAAGTACTGTACCGCACAGTGCGGTGTGTTGTATTATCTACTCAAGAAACAAAAAAGCAGCAGCAGGAACATCGTGCAGCAGCAGACTGTGTGTGGGTGAGCAGGAAGGGATTTGTTGTTATGCTTCTCTTTACATAAGAAAGCGACATTCCCCTTCGCAGCACTTCTTTGGTTTATGCCTGGGAAATCCTCTTCTAGTCACTGCTACATCTGCGTCATCAGAAGCATTTTTTAAACAGGTTTCAGCCTCCCACATGATGGCAGGCTTGAAAGAAGGCAGAAAGGGAATGAGAGGTGCATCCCCTGCTCATAGTCTGAAAAAAATCTTCATTGTTATAGTTCTACCATTTATTTTTTAACTATATAATTTAAAATTACTTGTGAAGATATGTGATTGAAGGAATATGGAAATAGAATGACCTTTTTTACATTTACCTTGTTCTCCTTTGTTGCTTTAGTCCATACATTTGTCACACAACTCAGAGATAATGTGTATGAAACAAGAATCACAAATAATTTCTCCTTTCATCAGTCTCACAAAAGCCAACCGTGTCAGCTGAGGTTTTGCCTCATTAACCAATGATCGATATAGACATTAGCAAATCAACAGCGGCAGTTTCTCTTCCTCTTCTCCTTTTGGCAACAAGGAATTCCACCACCATGCCTGAAGGTATCTACACATATTAGAGTTTTAATGTTCAAGGTAAAGTGGATTCATTTGCATAATTAGTGTTGGAACATACATGTATTAAGGGAAGAGGCATAGAGGCAGAGCAGAGTAATGAGGCAGGGAAATGAGAGTAAGCGTGCGGCCTTCATATGACAGCAGCCATGTTTAGACCTCACTACAGTGAAACCTTCAGGGGGGGTGTTCACTAATGAGTCTGATTTTTCTGGAGATGAGTCAGGACAGTCGTCACCACCTCCTCCCACTCCCCCGCTCTAAATCTGTCCTCCTCAAACAAGCACCTGCACTACGTGTTGATGTTGCAATTTGTAGCGTAGAGTTGACACAACAGGCTATTGTACAGTGGCTTTGTTTGGCTTTCCATTCTTGGAGATTATGTCAGAGGAGGAAAAGGTGGATACTTGACAGTGCAACATGTCCCTGCAGTATCCAGTGCCGTGCCATTTCAGTGAGCAAATATTTGATAGTGATAGAGGCTTTGTACTCCAATGAAACCATTTTCAAGCAATGTGCTTCTCTTGTAAGCAGCATTTGAGATTGTTGTTGTTGTTTCCACACTGCACCACACTGCAGATGCTGTTCTTAGAGGCTCTCAACTGCCTATTATTCTCTGAAGCCACATATATTTATATTTCCATTGGTTGTTCAGTGCCCAGTTTTTCTGATTATTTCGCACATGAACAGACACAAAGAATTATTGAGGTTTGTAAATATTGTAAAATGCTTTCTTTTAATTCACTTCAAGCTGCTTATGTGTTGTAGAGCTCCCTATGGACTGCGTGTGCAATGTTTATCAAGCCAAATGAGTCTCCATACACCCCAGGAGCATCTGCAGCCTTTTCCAACACCAACATGAAAGATAGCACATGATTAATTATAATGACACATCTAACAAATTGCCAAGTAATTCAAATTTAGTCAGAAGTGATGTGCATGAGTTTTAATCCTGAATCTAAGAGCTTGAAGCCCACTGTGTATCTTTCTCCCAATAGAGTAGAATCATTTTCTAGATTCATATAATTAAGGCTAGGTTATTGTAAGGTAATTTATTAATAGCATTGTTGCATTATATGGCTAAGACGATGACGTGTACAGTATATATATATACTGCATATAGCTTTTATTATTTGGGTATATACCCTTATACAGCCTAAGTCATGATTACATCACATTGTTAGCTGGAGGCAAAACAGAAAAACAATTTTAAAAGCTTTGCAATTAAACTTCAAGTTGGAGCCATTACTTGAGCCATTACAATTCTGGCATCTAGAAACATCCAGCAGTTGACAGCATTACTGTGTTAGTACGTTGTCAGGAAATGTAGTCCTGTTGGTTGATATGCACTTTCTAAAGTAACACTCCTGGTCCCACTGCACATACAGTAGCAAATACACTTTATATTTTATTCCGCCTTTGTTTAAATACAAACCAACAGAACTCACCAGGCAGTGTTAGCTAACACGTTCAGAAGATCCATTTGAATTCAACCATGCTCCACCCACAACAAAATGTCTGAATCAAATGTCAACAGTTGAAGCGTTGTTTGCTTATGTTACCAGATAATTTCTAATCACTCTCTGTTCTAATGAAGTAAATTAGTTGGATTTAGTGTTTAGTTTAAAGTAAATTATATTAAAGGAGTTTTTTCTTTTCTTTGACTTAGATTGTTGCTGATTTGTTGGCAAAAATATATAATAATAATATTTATAATAATAAATGGTATAATATTTATGATTTAAAACCAAATATTCAGGGAATTTAAAATAACAGAATAAACCTCCACCTACTAATACAAAAACTGAAGTGTAGAAATGACACATTGTGATTTTACACAGAGCAATATGAGGGGCCACCTATTATCCATCTAGGTGCAGAGAGTAAATGTCCCTGTAAAACCATCTGAAAGAATAGTATTGGGCAATAATGAGTTAATAATAACTACAGCTTTATTGTGGTTTTGTTAAAGTCCGCACAGCATTTGACTGAAGAAAAACTGATTTAATAAAATAAGGATTACATTAACAGCACAACGCAATGCAAAGGGAAAATTTAGCAGTACATGAACATCATTTCTAGTAAAAAAGTTGTAAATGTTGAGCTTTAAAATAAGGTTAGATTATGTTACTTTTGGACAGAGCTAGGATAGCTGTTTACTTATTTCATCAGTGTTCTTGTCAAGCTAACCAGCCTTAACGCTATGGCCATATACTCTATAAGAATATCAATGTTTCTATATAACTCAGCAACAGAGTGCATTGTTAGATTTCCCATAATGTCAAACTATTCTAATAAAATCTAAAACATAAAATGTTTTCTGTAAGTAAATGAGAATGTGGATATTTAATTTTAATTAGGGAACAGTGACAACTATCTCCACAAACTCCAAACCAGTAAATCAAATATGTAAACCATCGCTTTATCTGCACACACTTTCTGGAGTCACTCTATTGACAGTGCACGGATGACTGACTTTATGGACTGTGGCAGAGTCAATATAAGCTGAAGTTTTTTAATTAAATTTTAGTTTGTGACCCTATTCCCAGTCTGTTTGAAGTAAATAAGCTGATTTTTTTTCTGGAAATTCACCTTCACTAGTTTCTTTTTTCTTTACATCACTGAAATAAGACGATAATGAGAAATCTAATTCTACTAGGGTTCAAATCAGCATACTGGACTATCAGATTAGACTTTATAGCAGCAGCAGCTGTTTTTTCTGTCACTACACTCAGGCTATCATCATGTGCTGGAGGAAGATAGCTCTAATTATTTTTCATCCATATGGGATTAACAGAGATTTGCCTTTACATTATATACTTAGTATGCAGGCCTATTGAACACTGATCTTGGTCCATGTCTGAGCTGAGAGATCAGACATGGACCAAGATCAGTAGCTTTAGAGTCCATAAGCTCATGGCTGACTTCAATGCTCTGTGGGAAAACGAGAGTATGAAATTACTTAGTCTCTTGAACGTCAGCCATCCAACCCATCCTCCTCCTGGTGACTCAGTTTGACATTAAGAAATACATTCATTCAGATAAAACATCACTTCGTAACGTAATCCAGACAGTGATTACGAGTCTCTTTTTACTAACTGTGTTTGAATTATAACTTTTCCTCTGCAACTCAAATTTACAAATACATATTTTGTGATATTGCAGAAATCTGGCAGTGTGGAAGGTCAAAGATGTCTGGTGTCGCTACTGTATCCATTTATCATGTACATAAGCATCCTGTGAGAACAAATGCAAAATTGCAAATGTGGCCTGTTGCTCCTCAAGCAGAGAAGTGCATCCATTAGCCTTACACTTGATTAGCCTTAATTAATTAGTTTAATAGTTTTCTGACAACAATCCCAAACTTACAAAACATACATCAGGAATATAAAAAAAAAACAAAAAGAAACATCACTGTTTCAGTTTACTATAATACTTTGTAATCGCATCTAACAATGTTTACTAGGAAAATCAGATGAAGATGGAATAGCAATTCAAAAAGTGAATGGGTTATTCAGAAGTTGATGTCTGAGAGTAACACAGGCCCATTATAAACATCAGTGGAGAAACCAACTCCATAATAATCCCTAAATCAATTTTATTTTCACATACAAATCAACCATTTCACAGATTTCTGGCACGTTGAAGTAATATTTTCCTGCTGCTTTAATACTTGTTGTTCCCAACTTTGACACCAGTGTCGTTCTTGATTTCTGAATCTCTTGTGTTTGTACAGAGCACAAGGGTTAAATAAAATATATTTTAGAAAGTACATAACTTTCCATGGTTCACTTTCTCCAGTGCACTAGATATAACTGGTTTTTACAAAATTGCTATAAATGGCCATAACTGTTTGTAGTCTGACATAACGCTCTTGAATTTCCAGCAGGCTCTAGTTATTTGAAGTACTCTGGGCCATGAGTTGTCCAGTTTCAAATATAAGTAGATGGCATAGAGTTGAAAGGAAATTATCTATGTTGCAACTCAACCATAAAACTAGAAGATGGTTTTTAATGATAATAACAAGTTGCATTTTGTGGCCAGGCTCTTTCTCATCTAAATGAGCATGGTGTTTTGAATCTAATTTATTTCCTTTTGATCAAGTAGACATTGATTTTATCTTGGAGGAACTCAGGAAGCTGCAGAGTATTGGATGGCTGTGGTTTCCTTAACATCAAACCAATACTGTCAAAGTGCAAGCTCAAATCTGCTCACCGTCCATTATCCCTATTATGTATGTATGAATTAACATTTATTTCCCCGACCTATTTGCAAAAATACTGTGGACCGTTATAGATTCTAAGAAGATCTATAATGTATCATTTATATACTGTATGAGATTGTTGGGAATTACGTTTATTTGGTTAGAGAAACTGAATAAAACACAAGAATGGAGTGGTGTATTGTAGTTTTGATTTAGGGCTTAAAGCGGGAAAATAAGGACTCCACTTAAGTCAGTGCCAGTTGACTCTGAAGAGTGGTGGAGTTGATGAGTGACAGAGACCTCTGTGGCCCACTCCTCATCGCTGCCTGAAACTAGCAGGAATCATCCACATTGTCTTGTGGGTAATGCCAAGTGAATGAATAAGAATTCATCTTTGAATTCCCCCATACACTGTACTTCAATGAGAATATCACCTTTTGACAGCCATTGGAGCTGGGAGATGACACTCAGATTTTCAATAAAGCTCTTTTCTGTAGGTTAATTCCGATGTACGTGCTGCAGAAAGGCAAATCAAATTGCGCCGGAAGAACTTTCACCTATGGGGTGGGAAGTTGCTGGAGCTTTTGTTGGAAGAGTACCTCAAGTAAGTCTGCTGTGGATTCCTCCACGAGCTGTTCAGCTGCTGCTTCTGTTTTCTCTTCATGCTCTACGGAGGGCACTCAATACAGCTGTGAATTATTTCTACATTGTGCATGAGCCACACTTAATAAGAGCTTATTAGAACACACAGTAAGACCTTTGTGAGAGATTTATAAAAAGTGAGAGGTGACTAGCAGTCACAACACAATGTAGCTGATGGGAGGTCATCTTGAAGAAAATAGAGCGCAGTTAGTCATCTCATCTACTGTCACTACTGTTGAGTCCAAATCATCATCATGCAAATGATGTTCAATTGACTAACTGAATTTCAGTCCTCATCCACAGACTGGATACATATTATTGCAGAGGTTATAATGTACGTATAATAGTGATTTCCCTGTTGTAATATTCCAAATGTACATTTAGTTCACATAAAGAGTCAAGTGAGGGTATTAACTATAGAGCAGGAACCCCCAAGTCAAGACTGCAAATTCAGTATGGGGCCATTAAAGTGTAATGGCACCCAGCCACCACCCTAAATATTGATTTACTCTGTATTTGTTCTATTTTTGGAATTTGCTTTTTAGCAAAGATACCAAACGTAAAGTTTACTTTTTTTCTAATTAACTAAAAAAAAACATTATATGTGCAGGGAGCTATCTTTGCAAAAGTTTAAATTACATATGTATCTGTAGCATGTTCAATTAAAAAAACCCATGTAAGGGCAGTAAAAAAGTTCTTGTTCTTGAGAAAGGTCAAAAACTACTGTATGTGCAGGTTCTGGATATGTTAAGGATCCACTTCCAAATTTAAAGCATATTTTATTCAGCTTCAACATCCTGGAATCATTTCAATGATCAATCAATCAATCAAGTTTCTACTGTGTCTACTTAGCCATGCTAGCAGCCATGGCAGTGGCAATCTGTTCCAAAAGATCAGGATCTACTTTTATATTGTGTTTAGAAAACATTCACACCCATTCAAACTACAATAACAGGAAGCTGACAAGCAGGTGATTAGAAACTCAGCTGCCCACAGCACTCTACAACCTGTCAACACTGATGTCTGCTGTGACATCAGTGTTGAGTAGTTTTAGAGGGTAGAGGTTTGATGTGGACTTTACAGAACAAAACCTTGGACGACTCCTTCTACGTGTTGACAGTACAGACTGGTCCAGACAATGTTTGAATGTTTGTGGTTTGCTCCAATATATTATGTACAAGGTTGTGTCATCTGCATAACAACACACCAGTCAGTCTCTTCTTTGGCAGCGTATTAGTAACATAAACAAAACATTAGAGATTTCTCCTTTTGTGTTATTTCATATTTCTATTCATTCAGTATTTCTTAGTGTCTCTTATATGAGTCTCTTCAGCTATTTTGTGATTCCCTTTTAAAGCCCTACAGATTGCACTTCCACTTATCGTTGTCTGACGTGTAACAATAAGTTGCATTGTTGAATGTCTCAGTAAGTGTGTATAAGCATCTTAACCCTTGTGTTCTTGCAGCATTGTGCCTGCTTCTAAAAGCCTGTTTGAGTGGTGCTGTCAGTAAGGGATAAGGATGCAAAACAATGATAACCTTTTTCACTACCAGGCAAACAGTGAGCCAGCAGAGTACACTCCTGTTCTGGAAGAGGAAAACAGAGCTCGAATGAAGGGTGAAAGAAAGGAGAGAGGACTGTTATTTGAGTAAACAGAAGTCACAGAGCCACCAATAGGGAATGAAAGTGATGCTGAATGTTTTGGATGAGTAATGCTGTTGTTCCTGTGGTTATGCTGCTCACAGAGCATCGATGCATCGATGAGTTTGTACAGGCTGGAAGCAGCTTAGCTCAGTTAGGTGTCCTGTATGGAGACGAGCCAATATTAGTCTATCGAGCTACAAACTGTTGCTGCAACATAACCCCCAATCTTTCTGTCAGAGGCTTTTCACGCTGATTGAAATTATAGCAGCCGAGCTGGTCTGCTTGTTCTGGGTGAAGCTTGTTAAATATGTTCCTGCTAACAGTGAAATAATTACACACAGTCAGTGTTAGATTTCTAAGTGAGACACAGATTGACATCAATTACTCAGACATTTTCAGAAAGATGCTGCGGTGGGAAGAATTAGATCTGCAAATGTCTGATGGATTTACATTCCCTTTACCCATTTACTCTTCAGTAGACTGCACGTGTTGCTGTAGAACAGTAGCCGAGTTTGAAAAATATAGATAAATAAATGCATTCATGTGGAAATGTTTCATGTCCGCATCAAGTCAGTGGAAGAAGATCCACACATGTTGCTGGGCCGCTTTTCAGCAGAGCAGATGGCATCTTTAAACACTGGTTGAAGGAAAAGACAACAGACATCAAGTGAGTGGTTGTTATGGGGATAATTATACAAGGGGCAGATTGCTTAGGGGGACATCAGTCAGGCTGCCAGGTTATTTTTAGACTTACTGCAGCACACCTCAGCCTTTTAAAGCACATCCTCTGGCTCCATCAGAGCATTCATCAATGACCCTGGCTGGCTAGTGGCCGTTGGCCGGGATGAGCTGTTAAACCCTGATGACCTGGTTATTTAGGCTGTTGTCAATGTTCATCCTGGAGGAAAAGACGCTGCCAATGGAGTTTTCATTCTCTCAATGGAAACAGCTGTATTTTATAACATAAACCTTTATTTTAGAGGTAAATCCTGATTCTTCTTTAAAAGTAGGAAATTCAGATTTCCACCTTCATCCAAATTTTCAATTATAAAGTCAGTCTGAGCAAACGACCATCCAATGTCTGCATGTTTCACAGAGTTCTTGATCTTACCATCATCATCGTCTTGGATCACATGTGCCCAATCTACAGACTGAGAAAAAAACCTGCTGTTTTGTGCTGGGGCTGCTCAAGAAGAGTCTGCAAGAGGAATTTCAATCGATGAATCAGGAACACTGTAAACTCAGTGTTATATCAGTCTGTTCTCACCTATCTATTGTTTGATAACGTATGTGCTTTATTTTAGTAACTTTATTTATCTGCAGCTTCTTTTATGCTGTTGTCCTGGTCAAAAAACTTATTCCAACCCCTAGGATGATTTTAATGTCGAAACAAAGGTTTTATAAAGTAAACAATACATTTTAATAATAATATTACTACTATTAATACTAATAATCATTTTTTTGTGGGTCTAATGTTGTCCCTCCGTATTTTTGCAAGGTCAGAAATTTTTTTGGCTTTTCAAACATTGGTCTAGAAGTGGATACGTTCACTTAGAAGAAGTTGTACTCAGGTGTGAACACTATCTGCCATAAACCTTATGCCATTGATTTTCCTTCACCATTCATTCAACATTAAATAGTGACATACTGCCGATGTCATCACTTTTGTAGCAAAGTAACCTCCTCTTTGTTTAATGAGCATTTCCTACACTCACAAAATGTCATTTTATATGAGGTGCGATGCACACAACATCTATATTTGTTTGATCTGATATGTCCTCTTCCCCCCTCTTGCTGCACAATATTTGTGAGTGAATCGTAATGAGCTGAATCGACACCCAGTGTGACGTACAGCATAATCTTGTAAACACTGGCATATCTGCCACTGTCACTCGTCGGCTTTATCCTCACCTGCAGTTGCACTTCACGGGTGACAGCGATACGGCGAGGGGCGGAGAGGCTTGTTTAATCTCCGAGACGTAGTTTGATCTGTGGCTTTCATACTCATAAAGCAGGGAGATGTCATCTCTCTCTCTCTCTCTCTCTGTCTCTCTCCCTCTCCCTCTCCTGGTTGCTGTGGTGACGCCTGCTGCAGCGCTTTGTCTCTGCAGACTCCAGCAGGAGCGTCCAGGCAGAACTGCGTGTGTGTGTGTGTGTGTGTGTGTGCGCGCACATGCAGGCATGCTAACATGAATACCAAACCCAGTTACAAGTCTTACATAAGATGCTGTAAGTACTGTACCTTCAGTTTAGCGCAGGCCGATAATGAATAAACACATAAATTCCTCTCATTTTATTGAATGTATTATTGAAGCCGTCACAGCAAAATCATTGAAAGTTGAAAATGAGCTGACTACACTCGCAGGGCAGTTCTTTATACAAACCATCTTCTCTCACATTAGCCCTGTGATGTACCTGTTGCTAGAGCAGCGTTTTGTGACACTGATATTTCTCCCTTTAATCTTTCCTCTCTTCTTTCTGCTGACATTGACATATTAGTACACTAATAAAACCAGCTATTTTACAGCACTAATAGCATCAACATTCATTTTTTTGTTGTTAGAGCCTCTGAAAAATGTGCTTTAAAATGTGCATCTCAAGGGTTATAATTATATCTAGATTGTTAGGTTGCTATTTTCAAATTCCAAAGCAGGTTTTTATGTCTTATCAAGCAGGAGAAAGTCAAAGTAACTTTTCATTTCACTGCTTTAATGTCATCTGTGATTGGTAAATTTACGCTGCTGTAATTAAGTTTTTGTGTAGGAGCAGTTTTATATTAGAGGAAAGACCACACAGTTTGGGATGTTTGTCCACCAGCTAATCATTAAACATAAACTCTGAACATGTAGGTCACCAAAACACAGATGCTCTGCACTCTGCAGACTGTACAGTGACATTAGCTTTATGTTGACACCAGAATACAGATAGACTATTTAACTTGGACAATATTTGAATGCAATTAGGTGCCGAGATTAAAACAAAACCACAGTTTGAGTCTCTGATAAGCTGCGGAGTTGATGGGCTGATGAGCACGAAATGCACGGTGCAAGACTTTTTTTCTGCTGTAATGTGAACATGCTGCAATGCCGTGTAGCTTTTCAGGTAGATTTAAATACATTTATTACATTTATTTGTCCTTTTGCCACAAACTGGAGGATGTAATCTGTGCAAAGCTTATTATTCTCCATTTCTCAACATACCTACTGTCAAGACAGATGTGGAGGTAAACTAAAGAGCATGAGTGTAGTGACAGGCAGCAGATGCCTTTGAAAAGCAGTGTTTTGTCATGACCACGTCTTCTCTGGGGAGAGGCAGATATGTTTGCTGAGACCCCTTAAAGAGCCACAATGAATCAGAAACCTCTAGCTCTCCATTCTTAGTTGGTTGGTTTGTTTTGAGGGTTACATAATGGAGGTATGATCTAACATGTCGTTCTTAGCTAGTGCCATCTCGTCTGTGAAGAAAACCAGTTGTCTTCAAAACAAAAAGTCGCCTATGTGTTTTTGACCACAGCTGCAGTTTTGTTCGTCAGTAAATCTTCAGAAATCAGTTGAGTGTGCTATGTTCTCATACTGAATCCAGGATAGCAAATGTTCAGGTTGTGGGTGTGTGTAACTGAGGCGCGTGTGTGTGTGGGAGTTCATCAGCTCATTACAGACTAACCATCCTCTTTTGTTCACTTTTAATGTGAAAGAATTTGCTTTCCAGTGTTAGAGCCGATATTGGCTACCTATAATTTGCACATCTCCTAGCAACAAGATTTTGAACAAACTAAATATAACTACTTGCTAAGGTGTCACTATACAGTAGGCGCAGCGCTAATGGCTTTGAAAAAGTTATGTTACCTGTGTCTGGGTCTGTATGTATACATATGTGTGCGAAGGTGTTTAAATGCACCATCATCAGAAGTAAGTAAGATTTACTACAACCATGTACTGAATGAGGTAAGAACATATAGTACTGTCACTAAACAGGCAAGACAACATTAGCAGTAACATAATGACATCACCACCTGCTTCACACTTCGCCACTTGTCGCATGTTTACAGACGGTTTGAAACAATGACTTTCAGCTTCTTAGAAATTAGTTCATGTACTGTGTGAGACAAGGTGGTTAGAAAACACCAACGCTGTTGAAATAACAGTATTTATCCAAGCGTGCAGCCATGCTTTTATTGCAATTAAAGGACTCATTTACATTTTGTAATTTGGATAGGGGAAAAACACATTACTGCAGAATGCATTAGAGTTGGATTGGTCAGACAACATCTCGAGGTGATCAGACTAAGCCTGTGATTGGGTCTTAGGCAGGTGTAAACACGGTTTTATCAGTTCTTCACTGAAACAGTTTAGAAGATTTTTACTCTCATTTTTCTATTTCTAAATGGATAAAACTGCAAAAATTAATAAACCCAGCGAGTACTGGACATAGATATAGTACTAGAGAGTTAAAGTGTGATGTAGATATACATCTGCTTGGTGACAACACTGTACATAAAGTACACTAGTAAATACACTAAATGCCCTGTAATGTGATATTTCACCTAATAACTTAATGAATGGCAGGATATTGTGCAAAAAAACTGCTTTGAGCATTAACAGTGTTGTCATCATGGGAGTTATTGTACGTGTTGTATATAGTAGGATATGATTTGACTTCAAGCTGATGAATACTTAATGTGCATAGAGCACTCCGGTGTAAAGAGAGGACTGTTTGCTGACTAATAAAACCCTTTTTTTAAAAAAAAGCACAAATGAATTGATTCCAGATCTAGAGAGACCACTTTTTTCTAACTAAAGTCTTGAAAATAAAAACCTCTTCTGAGCCACTCTGAGTTCTGTCGGTTGTCTGTGTTGAGTGAAGTGTGTTTTTAATACAGTTGTGGAGCTGAATGTCACCCTCCTGTAGCTCCAGCCTCCCCAGGGCCCTCTTACTGACTGTGACGGCGCAGCCTCAGTCTCCCACACCTACCCTTGCCCACCCCACCCCCTCCACACACACGTGCACACACACTCATGCCACCCCTCACTGGATCTAACAGATCGGCACAGCTCTGCTCTTTCATCAGGCTGTCACACAGGCTCAACTGCTCTGACTCACAGTGTTTATCACAGCCGCGGGCCTAACACTGGAAAGCGTATGACAACCAGTATGTGCGCGTGTGTTTGCCTCTGTTAATCTCACAGGAGTCATTACTCGGGTGATCTCTCGGTGCACCCCTGAATCCCCCATGTTTGGAGTCAGTCTTCTCCTCAGCCCACCAGGAGCGTGTGGGAAATCAGTTCACGGAGCTTGTTGTTCAAAACAAATGATTGTGTCTCCCTCTGCACCTTAGCCAAATAGAGGCCACGTCAGGAGTGACTGACCACACATTAGCGGAATTGAATTGAACTCACTCAGTCACTCTTGGCTGGTTGTGACAGTAGAGAGGGAGGTATAGCCAAGTGAGTGAAGTGCAGTCAGGGCTGGGTGTGTGTGTGTGTGTGTGTGTGTGTGTGTAGCATGGTGGGATTGTTCCAACAATCTCATTCGTCCCTTCTTGACAGAAATTAGTCATGCATGAGATTACCAGGAGGGAATTCAGTCTAATACCCACGGCTCCGGCACTCTTCACTGATGTCAATAAAATGTATTTTAGGACCAACAAAGGCTGTTGATCCTCCTGCAGAAACACCATGAGAGGCCATTAATGGACAGGTCGGGTTTGGATGAATACTAATGAGGTGCAGATTGGATGACAATCCGGTGAATGACCGTGCGCCAGATTTAAATGTTGGTTTGAAGGTCTTAATTCTTTTTTCTCGGTTCCATTGATGTAGAAATGGAGAAAGGAACCGTATCAACTAGTCCTGCTAATCCCCTCCGTCTTTCTTCCAGATGTGTTGGTGAACGGGAAGCCATGTGACTGTGACGCCATTGCCGACTGTAAAGTGGGTGACGCTGTGACCCTGGAAGTGAAACTGACCAATCGGAGCAAGAACTCGGTGGGACCCCTGGCTCTGACTGTGGTCCCCTATCAGGACTATCAGAATGGAGTCCAGAACTATGATCTGGAGGACACGGTGACCTTCATCGGCTCCAACACCTTCTACACCGACACGGTCAGTGGGGACTGGAGAGCCACACAAAACACAACACTTGTACTTATAACAGGATTAGTCTGAACAGTTCAGTATGTTTTCCAGAAAAAGTCTCACTCAGGCCAAAACAGGAAGTGTTGTTTGTCCTGGCAGCTCACAGTAGCAGAGGTCACAGAGACTAAGAATGACGGATATTAGCTAAGTGCTAGTTTCAACACATTTTTTCATCAGTAACATTTTTGCTCACAGCTGATGAGCAGTCTTAAGTTCACCATGTGTTTCAGTGAAAGGTGTTTTACACAGGTTATTCAGCACTCGCTATGTGCAGTGACTCTCTGCATCTGGGCTGTGATAAAAGACAGCACTAGAAACACGAACACACCAGTAGTACTAGTGGAAGGAGAAAGAAAACTACAGTAGGCGCACTGGAGCAGTGCCTCATGTTGTACTACAGCAGTGCTTTAGCAGAATATCATTTATTATGTGTCTACACAGCAGCCTACACTTATGATTGGTCACAGATACATCAATAAACACACAACATCTGCTTACAACAACATAATACTGTGTAATTATCTATAATGACGTGTTTGTATACTGCTTATGAATGCTAAACAGGAGAACCTTGCTGCAACATTACCTGCAGCAGTAATAGCAGAACAACTGTATCGACATCATATGTCAGTGCTGTGCACATTTAACCTATTTAGACCAAACCAGGTATATTCAGTATTATTTATTCTAACAGTCTTGTATGGACATTAAAGAATGTACAAAGTCTGATCTAAAAACATGCACGCATTTGAAAATGTGATGATATTCATAACAGCCAACAGAGATTGATCATGTCTTTAAATCTACTGTAAATTCTATCAACATTGAGTACTGCAGTGCACGCTGTAATATAAACAGTAACATACTGTAGCTTTGAGAAAACGGCAGAAGCAGACATGACTTTTGCTTAGATGAATTACATTACTCAAGCATGATCTAAGTCCCTGAACATTGTAAGATGAAATGAAGAGAAACATGTACACCAGAGCCGGAGTGATGTAGGTTCAAACTACAAAAATACACTGAAATCTTTAAATTAGAAAGAACCTCACCAGAGACAGGATCCTAACAGTGATTCAGTGTCTGGAAAAATCTACACTGAATGTTGGCAAGCTGGTGGCCATTACTAAACACTGAAGAAGAAAGAGTTTACAGTCTTTAAAGCAGATAAAAGCATGACTGAATTCCCCATTTTCCTAAACGCTAAAACTGGATAACTTTGGGAACTGGTCTTAACATAAAGAGGAAATGATGCACTTGTCTGTTGCTTCACATCAAAGCCACAGTCGAGCTTCAAACTTGCTCCCTGCTGGCTTTGCTCTGCCTGTGAAACTTCTGAAAGGTGGCTGTTAATGATTCTCTCTGCTGTGTCTCTTTTCCATTACCAGGTTAAACCCAAAGAAAGCTCTGTCTGCGTGGGTGCCCTGCTCTTCCTCTACACTGGAGATTTCTACCTTAATATCAAGTTTCAGGATGACAGTGGTGGACGAGAGCTTCCCTTAGCCTGGTTCACTCTGCCCAGTGTCCACATAAGGGCTCTGGATACTCCCTTACAGGCTGGGGCCTAGGAGCCCAGGGAGCACAGCATCATGAGTCTGAATGAAGGATAGAAGGTTTTATTGATGCCTGTAGATACATAAAAAACTGTCTGAAGAACCGAATCACTTGTAAATATGATTTTGTGAAGTTACAGCATGTGAACAACAGGGATTAAAAACTTTCCTTTTTGTTTTTTGTTACAGCCCACAGGCGTCCATAAATACATAAAAACTTAAAGCCAATGTTAGAGAACGTCTGATAGCATGCACAGTGAAACACTGTACAGAGACGAGAATAAAACTGAGACACTGAGGAAAATGACACTGAGAACTGGAGTTCCTGGTGAGTTCTCATATCACTGAAGCTCCCGGCTGAAAACAAAGCCACACAGACTCCTGTGTGTACGTTGCTATAGTTACAGCTAACATCTGTGCGGTTGGTGCATTTGGTCATTGAGGCCTGTTCGAAACAGACCACATCAACAGTTGAGCAGTCAGTGTGAACACTTGCTCTGATTGTCTAGCTTCCTTGCATCATCCGTCTGCAGCTGGAAAATGTACTACCCCATAAAACACAGAGCGCGGTTGTAGTCAGGTGTTCGATAGGAGTGGATGGTACCGATATGTTTGTGTGTTGTATGGTCAGCTTGTTAAGATGACATTTGCTAAATGGTGGCTAGCCAGACAGCTTACCATGCTAGTTCAGCTGGCTAGCTGCTGCAAAAAGCAGCCACTGCACAACGGCACAAGGTCACTAAGTCATCAACCTTCCACCAGCACCTACTGTACAAGGATTTCTAGTTTCATTAGGCTGTGTGACGTTCTGGTGGAGCCAGGTGCTAACATCACTGTCACACCTTTTGCTTTAAATGATTGATTTGTGAAATACAATCAATGGGTTATCTGCTATCAGTCCGCATTATTTAATATCAGTAGAGAAGAGAGTTCATATCAGCACTCATGGCTGAGATGAGCTTCATAAAGAGCACTGGACGTGTGACCTGCCAGATTCGAAGTGTAGCCAGTCATGTACTGTACACTAATCCTTTCTACTGCTGTAAAGACAGATCTGTTTTCCTCTGTGGCACAACACTGAAATACTAATGAATTGGAATTATGTGCAACATAATGTTGAAATAAATGTTAAATGAAGAATAAGAAGTGTCCGTTTTGACTTGATTTCAAATCTGCCTGTTGTCTGCACACTGCACTGACCTTTCTGTCTCAGCATGTGACAGAGCTCAAGTGTGACACTGACATGCTTCAAAATCCATAAGCAGCGATTACCAGGAAAAATGCTGCTGACTTCTTATCATGCATCAATTAATCAGGCATCTCGTGATACATGGCAGTTTATTGTTAGAGCTCAGTAAATCATGAAAGTATTAATGTGTACTATCATTAGCGTGTTTCCGATATGTGAGTGGAGAGCACTGACTATTATTCATTTACAGTCTGGGAACGTGAATCATCTTCCAGTAACAATCTCACGTCAGCCTCTCAAGTTACCACGGCCCAGCAGCAGCCAACCGGGGCGCCAAGTGTGAAAATGGGCAATAAGGAGATGCTGAAAGGAGATCGACCCTGTTGAACAGCTGACATATCGTCGAGGGAGAGGTAGTCTATGGGTTCCATGTGGATTTAAAAGAGGTTATCTGTGAGAAAAACACACTCAACATGAGGCACTCCTGACCTGCCATTATGTTGGGGCTTTGTGTGAAATGAGAATGTAATGACAGGATCAGAGACAAACTGCCTGTCACTCACACTTTCTAACCATCAAACCTTACACCACAGAGAAGTCTGCATTTGTATGAAGTTACAGCGCTGATGACACAAAACATGCAGTGTTTCTATACATCTCTACCTCCCTGTATTCAGCAATAAATACATCTTTAATTGCAATGAAAAGCATAAGCAATAGCATCTTTCCTCGGTCTAGTAAAGTTTCCTTATGAAGGTCAAATTTAAAGTTCAGTAACAAAAAGGATTTCTACTCATAAATGTGTTAGTAGACGCATGTGAATAATGCATCAGTTTATCAGTTATGCAAACAACACAAAAAAATCCAAAGTCATGCCCTCCACACTTATTAATGTGTTCATCTATTTATTTGTCCTGTGTGTACTGAGTCTGAAGTGTCATAGTGTTGTTTAAAAATTCCCCTCTAAGTGGGTAGGATCATGCATGCAACTGTTACAAAGGACGCGGAAGTAAGAGTGTGAACCGTGGGCTCTCATTAGTACTGGGGCCAAAACGTTGTATGAACTCGCTTCCCACATGCAGGTTTTGCCTTTTGCGTACTGTTTTCTGACCCTTGTAGAAACATTCTTCATTCAAGGTAAGTTCCATTTTATCAGCCTAAATTACAAAAGGGGCGTCAATTAAGAGTGTCCTATGCTCACTTATTGAAGCATAGATTCACCTTATTCACTCTAATTAAATTCTGGGCTTTGGCGTGGACCATTCCCAGTGCAGAGAAGGTAACGAATTGAAATTTCAGAGCAACCTGCAAGTAAACACTAAAGCAAAATGATAATTCTGCTTCCCTGATATTAAACCCGACTGAATTTTGACCCATGAAATCTTGGCAGTTTGACAGAGGGGGTCAGACTCAACTCACATTAAGGGAATAGTATTTGTTCAATAAGTAAATGAAATAATCGGAGCAGCAGAGAAGGAGAGATGCTGTTTGGCTGTAGCGAGTGTGAGGACAGTGGCAGAGGTTAATGAACATTAGTGATTCATTTACAACTTTGTGAACTGGCCCGCGAGTCTTGGCAGCTCTTACAGGTTATGTTTACTGCCCTATACCCAAACTATTTCACATCATCAAATATCAAATCACACCATAAAATGTGACACAATAGCAGTGTAACTCATTAAAATATGAAACCCATCTGAACAACAGAAATCTGCAGCAGCCTGGGGCCATTTGTGTGTGATTTGATGAAGGTAAACACAGCGGACAGTCGTACACATCACAAATCAGAGCGTGGGGACCTAACGGCATGTGTCCTGCTGCCTTCAGATGGCTGCAGGGACTAAAGAGGAAGCTTCTTTTACAGTGATTGTCGGGTATGATTAACAGATACTGAATCGTTTAATGACTAGACTACTCGTTGCAGACTGACTTTTCCTGCTTTAACCAGATTACTTTTTTTAAAATTTGTTAATTAAAGTTTCATCTCATGGCATTAAATGCAAACATGCATTTAGCAAGCTAGAAAATGAGTTGAGAAGACAAGTTGAATAAAATTTGGAACTCAGGACTTGTAACTGAAGTGAGTATATAGCAAACTGACAGCAAGTGCCTTGTCTCTGAGTTTAAATGAGGTCTCTTATCAACAAATCAGCAGTGCATTATTAGCCACCAACCTTCATTACCTCGCTGCATATTGCACCTGTAATTCTGATTGTAATCACCCTAACAATCATCCATCAATCTGTACTGATGCACTTCCTACCTGCCTGATAGTGGATAGTTACAACATTGAGAAAAATTAGTTGTTTGGGCGCAAACAACAGCCTTTCATTTAGTGTCAGAGAAAGCTCTGCCGAAGACAGTACAGTGTCATCCTGCATGAAAACATTCATGCAAATTAATCTCCGCAAAGCCAGGCTTCAATTAAATCCCTTTCAGAATTGAGTGGTAAGGCGCGTCCATTCAAACAGTACATATCTGCAACCTTGATATGTAAATGATCTCTGTAGTGTGGGATTAGGATGTGTGCTGAAGAAAGACGAGTGACGTGACACCTGCACTGCTCTTTCACTCTCACTCCTGTAGCACTGCAGAGAGAAAACCTGGCAGAGAAATGCACAGGAATCCTCAGCCGCTGCATGTTTACTGATCCATTGTGACTTTCCGACTTAATTAATACGCTATCTGCCGGAGCACACCAGCAGGTAAATATGAAAGAAACCTCACTTGAACTTGAAATGTGGCCGTGCGACTGCCGCCTTATGCAGGAACTTCCTCCCAGTGAAAATCTCCATGAAATGGTAACTGACTCAACTTGTGCACTAACCTTCCGGGCCCTGGCCCTGTGATCCTCTTACAATAGTAAAATTCATGGGGAAGGAAAACAGGCTTCATTCAATCTATACTCAGCAAAGCAAACTTAATAAAACAAATTATTTCAATTGAACTTATTAAGTTGATTCTTCATTCCAGTCATGACACGTTTGTTTTTCCTTTTCTTTTTCCAGTATAGAGTGGACAGCATGGTGGTCCAAGCAGCCACATGTTGGTCCACACCTACTGCACCACCTCCAGCTTCCTCCTCAGCAGTGATGACTGGATGGTGTTAAAAGCACTGGAGAAATCAAACATGACTCTCACAGTGCTCCCAGAGGACTTCAGGTGAGACAGGGCCCTTTTGGAACCGGAACCAGGCAGGAAGTCCTCCAGAGTACTGGTACTTTCTCCAGGCTAAGGCTCATGTTAAAAATGGACAGGACCACCTCAAAGAGCTGGTCTGCCCACTCCCTGAGGAGCCTGGAGAATCTGAACATGAAATGCAGAATGTCATGGACAGTATGAAAAAAAACAACCATGACTTGATGAAACATGCACTAAACACAGTCTTTGAGGTTGCACGTTTAGTTTTTTAAATAATTGAATAACTGGACTTCCTGCTGTTCATTCATTTAAATCATTTCTTATAGAAAGATCAGAATAGTTTATCTTCATAACCCCTTAAGTGGCTTGAAAGTGAAAACTAGAGATTAAAATTAACTTAAAATTACAAACAGAATTAGTCATATTGAGTTCATAAGAAAAGATAACTTCCTGCAGGGTGGTTTACAGTGAACATCTTCCCTGCTGACGGTCTGTTTCAAAGCCCTCTCTGCAACATCAGGAGTACAAGTAGTTTGTACAGTTTCAATTCCTCCTGACGTCATTACAGTCCCTAAAATATTTCTGAGAACATGACCTCCATCCTCACAGAAAGGCGCAGCCTTGACTGCAGTGCTGAACAAATGTACCATAAAAGAAAAGGTAACAGCAAAACTATCAGTCCAACTACATTTTCTATGACTGTATTGTACGATATCCTCTGACTGCTTTGATTATTTGACACATTTAACATCAGTACATCTTGTGCTGTGCATGTTGTTGAACAGGTGCAAGTGTTCTGAGTGAGCACGGACAGAAGAGAGCGTTCAGTGACACCAGGACTGGATCAGTGGCAACGTTTAAATAATACTTTCAGATTCCAAAGGAGTCGGTGTCATAGATGACTGAAGTTCAGTATGTTGTGGTTTTGTTCATTTCTAATAATTAGTTCTGGTTGATGATGGTGATGATGGAGATGATGATGCCCTACTTTTCCTGATAAAACCCAATAAAAACCAGCTAAGAGCGTCATTATTCCCACACGGTATTTGTAGTTCGCGCCACTGAGACTCAGGCAGAGCGACACTCAGCTGTCAGTTCGTTAATCCTCTCTAACTCCTCTCATTCAGTCCTAATTGTTTGTGTCTGATGTCTCTGCCGGCACTTTAGATCACTTGTGGAGGAATTCTGCAGATTTTTCAGTGTCTGTGCAAGTGTGCATGATGAACAGTGCGATTGTTCTGTAAATTTGGTGTCATTACCATGGAGACTAATCTAAGCGGTTGCCATTATTAAACTTTCCTCTCTGAGCTTCAGCAGAAATGCATTAGGAGTTCTGTAGGAGGGCTGAGCGGGGACTTGAGATGTGAGAACTGAGGAGCTAAATATAGAGCGATGTGTTGATTAGTGGAGCTGTTTAGACTCCTAAATGGCTGCATTTGTGAAACGCTGTGCTTGATGTCTTGGCTACTGGCTCCTGTTTCGGCTTCTTGTTGAGCGCGTTAACATCTGTGCACGTGAGGGTGACACCAAATAAGGATGATGGTAAAGGGTCAGTGTTTGATTTCAAATCTAAAAGGGGTCCGAGGGGAAAAAGGGATCCCTCAAGTCTTTTGTAGCAGAGCTTTAAAAGCCCTGCAGGAGAGGAAATGACAGCGACACATTTAGAAACACTAAGACACAAAACACAAGACGTCAGGGCTTTGAAAGTTTAGAAAAGCTTTCACATTTGCTTTTTAATGACTCACTCCACTCTGGAGAAACAGTTCATTTTACTCCCACCTACATTTCTTACATTTAGTAATGTCTATTAATACTAATATTAATTTACCTGTCATTTGGGGGAGACCAAGCTTCACTTAATAAAACCAATAAACTCACGTTGATGTGTTTTCACCTGTTAACATGAAATATCAGCAGCTTTAATATCACACTGGGGGACTCAGATCCAGATCCAGATATGAAAACATACCTCGCATTTAGCTTACGCTGCTTGTGGCAAACACAGCTGATAGTGCATTTTAAAATGCGAACATGTGGCTGAGGTTTGGCCTGAGCTGTACATGCACTGATGAAGGTGCAGGGAGCAGGACGGTCCAGGCTCTGACTGTATGGATTTATTGTCTAATTATCTCCCAGTAAAAATGAGGAAACCAGCAGAACATGTGCATCAGGTCAGAGGGGTGAGGAACCTCAGGGAGTAATCGCTGGCATGAAGCTGTGTACATCCAAACAGTATCTACTCCCCACTAGTACAGGATTGTGCTGTAGGTGGATATTGTTCCCAGGGTTCATTAGTAATTTATGTACTGAGTAGAAGACGGTTACTGGAGGTTTACCGGGTCATTTTCCTTTGTTTCTGTAATAATAAGATATAATAAGATAATCTACAACTGCAGATGTTCTGGAGCGTTTGGTCCCATCATGTGATCCTCATCAGCATGCTTCACAACTTCAGTCGAAACAAGCACTGAATAATTAAGACGTGAGCGAGTGCAAAAATAAAAATCTAAATGCCACATGACAGCTGGATTTCTTTTATTTTGAAAACGTGTGGTCAGGCTGTTTAAAGTGACACGAACCCGTCTGTGACCTTTAGCTTTAGCAGCATGAAGCACAACTTTTCAAATGTGCACTGAAACATAAGTTCAGCTCACGTGCCGCTTACATAACAGTGGGCCTGCTGCTGTGGGGCATCGACTGCCTTGCTCAAGAGCACTTTCACATGGTGTGTGGATCCTACACTTATATTATAGCTCCTAAGGAGCTCAATGTGCATAGACCCACTGAATTTCAGATTTGGCAGCTGGAAAAGCTGCGTACTAAACTGTAATCTATCATTTCCTGGTGCGATGACACACAGTATCAAAGTGCAGCTGTGGATTCTCTTTTTCTGGCCTGTTTCCTAAAACCAGGAGGTTGAGTTTGAGCTTCCTGATGCGGCTTTGAGGCCAAACTGCAGACGACAACAGTGAACGTTCCTGATCTGCATCTGATCAGTGGACAGATCTAATACCAACTCAGAAAATGACCAAGTATTCCTACAAGGTGAAAGGTCAGACATGTCAGCCTACTGTGAGCACGTGCTCTGACTCTGACGTCAGTAATAAGACATCAGCCTCAGTGCATTGGTCAGTTTGGAGGAGCACTGATCTTATCCAACAATCTGAACTGAGACATTTCAACAGTTAGAATAAGAAAGTCCAGCTTGAAATCATAGTAGACTGTTCTAGTTACAGACTGTCAGAGATCGATCAGAGAAGAAAACGTCTTCAAATTCGATTCGGACTCGAGCGGGACGCAGAGGTCATCTGAAGGTCATTCTCATTTGCACACAGAAAGAAGGAAGTGTGAGTTCACGCTGAAGTGGATTGTGTCAGCACCACGGACAGCGCAGCCCTGTGTGAGTGTGTGTGTGTGTGTGAGTGTGTGTGTGCAGCTGCGTCCCGGCTGGAGCGCAGAGTTTCCCGCTGCTGGCGCAGTTTCCAAACACTAATGTGACAGTTTGAGTCTCAAGTAAAAGCGCTCTGTCCACATAATGAGTGGGAGGGGTCGCGCTGCGTGAAGACGGATGGGTGGGGGGGTGGGGGTGGGGGGTGCAGATTTCCTCCCGGAGAGAGAGAAAGCTTCCAGGCAGCTCCTCAGGCCAGAACTCGGATGAATCGTGACACTTGGAATAAAAAAAAGAGAGAAACGCAGAGACAGGAGGAGCAACGCCCACCGATTAGAGTGTGAGTGTGTGGAGCCTTCAAAATACGAGCAGTTCGTGCCACGCATGGTTCAGTCCGAGTCCGAGGCCCCCGCACATGGATTGTTTTGTCCAAATCAGCTGAAAGTGATGAGCAGACAGTAGGAGACGAGCGCGCTGTGGAGTGCGCCACGGAGCACGAGTGTCACTGCTGTGTGTTCCAGCTGAGGTGTGTTGTTCCTCCTCATCCCACCGAGGCTCCTCTGCCTCGGAACCTGTTGTCCACCACCATTTGTTGCGTGCTTGGAATATTGTTGTCTCCTTGAACCAGTGGTGACTGAATCCAGGAATAGAGCGACTGAGCAGAGGCATGATGCTGTGAAATGATCTGCGCATCGTGTGAGTAACGTTCCCAACTTGGCGTTCCTCTCCGGTGCTCCGTGACCCTCCCGGCTCCCGGACGACTCAGCACTATTCTGAGGAGGATGCCCGCTGCTTGGGAGGGTGATTTGAGGATTTCACGCGCAGTAAACTGACTCGTTTTCCTTCTCTGTTTATGGAGGATGGCTGCTAAAAATAGCCTTAATGCTAATGAGGCTCCAGTGAACAGGTTGGTGTTTAGCTGAAACTTGAGAGAAGATGCTCAGTGACAGGACATTTAGATTCACAGCGAAGTAAGAGTGGAGCCTCAGAGGGAAGAGGATCAGTCAACGAGCATTTGTTTGGTTGGAAGCAGTTATTCAGATCCGTGCAGTTCACTTGAGGACGACAGCGACCAACAGGCGAGCTTGGAAGCAGCTTGTTGATGGCACTGCGCACCGGGAGGACTTGGTTTGGGCAGGTCTTGCGCAGGGTCTCTCGGCTGCAGGGCTCCTGGTCCAGGCGATCGAGCAGTCTCTTGTGTCTCTCCGCCAACCAGGAGCAGGATCTGGGGGTCTGTCACCGGGATCACCACAAAGCGGGGGGGTTCCACCGCTGCACCGACTCCGGCGTTCACAGCGGCCAACATCACCGGAGCGCACCTTTCTGCGCCTCCGCCTCCAGGCGCTGTCCACACGGCTTTCCCCACGCTTGCTGCGCCTTCCCGGGGAATCCAAGGGGACATGAGCCCCTCGGTCGCCGGTTCCTGTTGGCCATGAAGCGGCAAAACGTGCGGACCTTGTCCCTGATCATTTGCACGTTTACATACCTGCTCGTCGGGGCCGCGGTCTTTGACGCCCTGGAGTCCGACTTCGAGATGCGGGAAAAAGAGCAGCTGGAAGCCGAGGAGAAGCGTCTCCAGGGGAAATATAACATCAGCGAGGATGATTACCGCAAACTGGAGAGCATCATCATGGAGGCAGAGCCCCACAGAGCCGGGGTGCAGTGGAAATTCGCAGGGTCGTTTTACTTTGCCATCACGGTTATAACCACCATAGGTGAGTCCCAGTCTCTAAACCCAGTAAAACCAGCGAGCTTCCACAGTCATTACAGAGCTTCTCTGTGTCTGTGTCTGTTTCCACTGTTGCGCAACAGGACGTGGTTTATTATCAGGACAATTACATTTTCAAGGCAATAAAACGGGCTGTAGGCAGCAATTACGCGGAAGCACATGTTCGTACTCAGAGCAACGATCCGAGCTGAACTCGAGCTTTAAAGTGAGCTCGTCTTTAGATAAAGTTTAGAGGCAACATGTTGCTGCACTCACTCTGTGCTCTGAGGGAGTTGTACTGCGAGCTCGGCGCGTTGTGTCACGACCAAACAATCAGGCACTAACATCAGAGTTCCACTTTCAAACGTGTCTTTAGTAAAACGGAGACGTGACGCAGCGCGGCGCGGCGCGCAGGGGCCCCAGCTCCGGGTCCGCTCCTCTGCTGCTGCTGCTCTTTATTAGGACTGAACTAAGTCTGGCAGTGAAGGGAGTTCAGGTTTAAATGTGTTAAAGGCCTTCAGAGCATCAGCAGAGTGGAGCAGGGTGGAGCAGAGTGGAGCAGGGTGGAGCAGGGTGGAGCAGAGTGGAGCAGGGTGGAGCAGGGTGGAGCAGAGTGGAGCAGGGCGCCGTGGTGCTGAACGGACAGAGACCAACAACTGACAGCTGACGTCACAGCTGCGGGTCCCGCGCTTCTTCTTCTGTTAAATATTACATTTGAACGTTCATCTAACGTCCTCAGGCTCCAGTCACAGCACATTGTGGGATCCAGTCTCCAACCTGAGCGATCCTGAAACCAGTGGATCCAGTTTTCATGCATGTGTTGGTTTTTTAATGCTCATTAATGAACACGTCATGAAGATGTAGTTCAGGAGGAGGAGGAGGCGGGTAAACACCCCCAAATCAAATACTGAGTGAAGGAACCAGAAGAAAAACTGAATCCCAGTTAGATGATGCTCTCTGCTTTTCCTGCAGAGGTCACACAGACACACACTGTTATTCAACATGAGGACTTTAGCTGGGGGGGGGGGGGGGGGGGCTAATGCACCAGGCCTGTCCTCCACTTTGCCAGGCAACACTTGACAAGGGACGACTGCACAGAACAGTGAAGGTGGATCCGCTGTTGTTTCCAGGCTACGCTGTAATATTCGTGCTGTGTGAAGTGGCTCCATTTGCTGCTGCTGCTGCTGTGTGTGTGTGTGTGTGTGTGTGTGTGTGTGTGTGTGTGTGTGTGTGTGTGTGGGAAACAGGACGCTCTTTACACCCGTGGCTGACCCTCAGCTGGCTAGATTCAAGTTAGAAAACGACTGAACAATGAGCTCATGGTGACGTCGACTGCATGTCTCTGGTTTGTTATCGATTGTGACTGGAAGCAACAAGCAGGCTGAGCAGGTTGGGAAGTATTCACAGATACTGAAGCTCACTAAGACAAGAAGTGCAGAGGATCAGCAGGCTTACTGTTAAACATGTGGCCGAGCTGTGGCATCCATCACTTTCTACAAATAGAGAAGTGAAGATGTGATCTGGTCACATTTCAGAGAGCACAATACGTCACATGCTGCCAGAACTATGTCAGGACAGAAGTGTCCGACCAAAACGTTAAGACATGGTGGTGATGTCAGTTTCACACTGTCCATTTATTGCCATTTGTCTGACTGTATACGGCAGAAGCGTTTCATCTGGGACTCCAGTAGGTTTCAATTCAAGGCTAAGAAGTATTCCCATGCAGTGTGTGAGCCAGCCGTCCATGTCTTCAGGCAGAGCAGCTTTGATTTGACGCTTGGATTGGATTCAAAGATAGCGTCCAGCTACTCTCACCAGTTAATACCTTCCAAAGACGTTTTCCTTGTAGAAATAATGAAGCTAGGTTTACTCTTCTGTTCTGTATCAATACACGGTCAAATAATTATTCTGGCCACTGAAAGTGAAATAAGTGAAACTGGCTTCGTGCAAAATGAAAGTCTGCTGCAAAGATAAGGAAACAATTTGGACTGTGTCAACGATGAGCTGTTTGTGGAAACAAATTCAATTTAGTGTCATCATGTGGGACTGTAAAAATAAAGTACAAAGATGTCCATTAAGATTATTCCAGCTGCCGGATGAGTGCACTGACAGGATCCATCAAATAAAAATACCAAAAGGTCTATTCACACGTTCCCTGTTTGTTTACTTTAAATCCGTCAGTATTATTTACAGGATATCCTGATGGATTAGCAAGTTAAAATAGATAGAAACCCAGTCCTAAGCCTCACCGGCTGCTTTGGTGTATATATATTTATATATACATATATATATAAATATATGTGAAATGGTGGATTGTGACACCTTCACTCCTGCTGTGTGGAGGCTGTTGGTGGTGTCCCTTTCTGTTTGTTTGTTTGTTTGTTTGTTTGTTTGTTTTTCTTCACAGTTCTCAGCTTTGTTTTCCTTTGTTCTCTGTTGCTCAGCACACAAGTGGTTTCTTTCTTTTTTTAAGACATACCAATTTGTTTTCTGTATACTATCAAAATAAACTTAAAACTCTAATTCACCTTCTGATCTGATTCTGACCTCAGTGTACAGCAAATAGAAACAAACCTTCTTTTGAAAGAGCAGAAACGTTTTAAATTTTTGCCAAGGATCATTAAAGCTGTTCTTATTAAGACTGAAGAGCCTCACAACCCTACTACCATGTGTCATGTTTCAACTGTCTTTGCAGAACTTACAGTGTTGCTGTATGTACATTTGAGTACATGCAGACATTTTGGTTTCACGATATATTCCTTCCTCTTACACCCACGTTGTCTTCTTTACGCTTTACTCTGAAAAAAAGAGAGAAGAGAACATCATAAATTCATAAGATTAATATAAAGTAATATAATAACAAATAGAAGGAAATGATCCCAACAAAACACTGTAAAGAAAGAAAGACATGAACTCAAGTGATTTACAAACCATTAGAGCTTCTGCTGCTCACGGATGTTGTAATCACTCGGGGATGGACTGTTAGAGTCTTTAGAGCTGCATAGTGTTTGTGTCATATTAGTCAACAGTCATTATCAATACATGTGGTGGTGAACGTAGTACTATTACTAGTAGCAGTAGTACTAGTAATAGTACAACTGAAAATGTAATTGATGATATATATATAAATGTATAGTAGTATTAGTATCTGTAGTGCCAGCAGAAGTACCTCTGATAATAACGATAGTTGTTGCAGTATGTGACATAAAAAGCCGGCATTAGAAAATGAGGATGTGAGTCTGCACATTTACTCTTGGAGGATTAAAGAAATCTGTAATCTAGAGCTGGAGGCTTCACCTGACTGTGCTGTATTGATAACAGGCTAAGCACAGTCAAATCTGCAGTTTTAGGGAACTTCTGTGGGGAATTAGTGATCATGCTTCTCCTCATTATCGTCTCACTTCTATAACCTGTGTGAGCGTGAGAATAAATAGCCAGAGGTCTGAAAGTGGAGTTCAGCTGTGAAACTCTTAGCACATGTCAGAGCAGCTGTCTCGAGTGTCCCGTCTTCGTTGCCAAACGCGGCTGTAAGCACTCCCACCAACCCTCACCAGCACTTCTCCATCCACGCCGCCCCTGTGACTTGACTCTGTTTATTGCTGTGACTAAATGTATCGAATGTGACACTTGGTGATGACAGCATGTGGCGAGTGCAAGGTGTTCTCGCTGAGACTCCGCTCCGAACGAGGAAAGCAACCACCTAGCTTACTCATAGTGTTGAATCACTCATGTTGCCCGGAGACTAAAAACAGCTCCAAAAGGTGAAAGTCGTCTCTGCTGCACGTCTGGAAATATCAACGTGTCTTTTACAGCAAACATGTAGACTTTATGGTGAGTGGAGACTCGGCTGAGCTGGGTGCTGTTTCTGAACAGTGCGTGTTTCTCCATGTGTAAAGTTACATCAAAACACTGTAACACTGGAATTCAGCGTTTAGACTTTGTAGAAACGCCTCGGAGCCCTTTAGACCATCACTAACATTAGAATAAATCTTCCTGAAACCCAGACTAATGAGGTTTAATCAGGATGGGTGGCACTTCAGGGCCTTATTAAACGGCAGACCAAAACAGAATTGCTTTTAAACGAAGGATATATTTGCTACAATGAACAATTACATGAAAAACATGTTCTAGTATTTAAATGAATTGTCGTTTTTACAGGCTGATATTTCTGGTTAGAACATTCATCACTTTGTTCATGAGTGTCAATACTGACCAATACATTATCATTTATAAAATGTGTCACGGCAAACAGATACAGAACAGTTCCTCCTTGATGCCACTGAAAAAGAATGATTCAGTGATTGTAATATATTAACATAACAGTATTTAGTTAGCAAGTAACAGTCGGAAATGAAAAAGCAACTTACTCACTTACTGGAGCAGAAAGTGGCTGAGAAGGTCAATACTGTGACCCCTTCACCTTTTCATATTCGATTCTCCAAGTTCACTCATGGAACAATGTGAAAGACGATAAAAAGTGAAATAGAGTTTGATTTAGTTCACAGAAACTGAAAAAGCAGCGATGGGGCAACATTAGCCATTTTTAGCCGGACTTGTGTTTTCTGTCTGTGTGGACAATACCAACTCCAACATTCACCCTCATTTTACTTCTATTTCTGTGTGTAAGATACAATATGGTTTTTATCTTTTTGAAATACTTGTGGCTCAGTAATTGATCTTAATGTGTAGAAGTGCTGTTGAAGCCTCTTTGAACTACCTGACAGCAGTGCAGACATATTTGCTCCTGAAGGAGTTTCAGCAAGGCCCTTCTAGCCTTTTGGAGAATTTGGATTATTTTTCCTTGATTAGTAGTTTTTAGGGGACTCTTACTGTTTGTAAAGAGTGTAGCAGAGCAGGGAGAGGGAGGTGCTGGGTAAACACAGCTTTATGTGTTAATTTACCTTGTTTAAAGCTCCACTTTATTTTTTCTCTTGCTAGTTTCTAACTGTGCTGTTTGTTGCTGGATATGTACAGTACAGATACAGTTTAATTCAGTTCAGTTCAGTTTATTCATATAGCGCCAAATTATAACAACAGTCACCTGAAGGTTCTTTACAGTGTAAAGTTTAGGACGGATATACTGTAGAAATGTGTTTATGAGGGCTGTTCCTCTAAAAACAGCTGTCAGCTGAGAACAGGTTGTAGAAAAAGGAAAACTGTAGTGGGTCAGTTATTTGATATTAGTTTTATCACTTCCTGCAACTCTTACATACTATATAACCATTTGATCCACTGGTAACATAAATATTGATCAGACCACACATAGTAAAACATCATAAAACACTGTTTTCATGCTCAGTGAACATTATCGCCCACACACAGGAGTTCACTTTGGATATCGTAATCTCAGATACATGTTACAATTTCTAACATAAAGCTTGAAATAATACTCAATTATTTACTCCCCAGTCATATTCTTCTGTTTTACAGAGCTTCATAAGTGGATGCCATTCATTACCGGTTCTTTCTAATGAAAGCGCTTAGTGAAAATGACTCAGATGCTCCATCTTTGTTGGACCTATTGTGCCAGTCACAGTTTCCATTACGCTGCGCAGCAACTGCCACTTACAGCACGTCTTACGGCAGGATTTCTGGACTTGTGGTCACACATTAAGCCCAGTTTCTGTGCCACTAGGACAAACCCACTCAATGAGAGAGCATTATGAATCAGCCACTTCAAAAGAATTCATTATTGAATATATGTTTTATTTATATTCAGAAATGATACAGTAGTGGATAAAAAGGTGGTAATATATGACTTCCACCAGAGATACAAACAACACCAGGACCATAAAGCAGAAAAAGAAGCAGAACTAAATTCTTCTCTTACAGTAAGATTTATGATGTTTTTATTTTTGTATTCCACAAAAGAAGAAGGCCTTTAAGTTTGTTCAAGCCCTTCTCACCACTTGTCAAGTCCTGCTCCCGGAGCACAGGAAGGCATTTTGTACACACTTTAGTAGCAATATAACAAACACATTTGGCTCACACAGTAATATTAATGAGTAACTTTAAAGGTTACGGGTATTACAATAGGAACATTTGCTTATAACAGATGTGCTGTGTGATTCGTTTGATACGCCCCTGAAACCAAAGACTGCAAAAAGCTGCACTCTGCATCAGCTCAGCTGTCATCCTCAAGTTGATAACACACTGTGATGTTGATGGGGATTGTTGGTGGAATATGTCGACAGTGATGAGAATGGGCACAAACTATCATAGTGTGTAGTCCATGGTAGGCCGCTTCTGGGCAAGGACTGATTGGATATCTGGCTATACAATAGCACAAGAGTTCCTTCGCGCCCAAATTAAGGCTACAGACACTTCTCCATCTATTTAAAAAAATACATTTCTAATTTTAAAAAACGGTGTGATGAGCTGTAATACATACAGTACAGTATGTGTTGTTACTACTGATTATGTAAATCTCCACTGCATCAAGGACAAAGGATTTCATGATTTGAAATGAACAGCAGTCAATTAAATGCCTGAGTGTATTTTAAATCCAGGCAGTTTGCTTATTCAGAACACATGGCACAAGTTTAATGATTAACGGCTTATGTCATGTTTTTTATTGTCCTATTACAGCTCATCCAATTAAAGGAGCAAGTGTGAATACCACGGAGGCGCTTAGTTATCATCTAAATAAAACAAGTGAAATGAAATATCTTTGGTAATCCTCTGACATTTCCTCTAGCATGGATGCATAGCAATACTACTTAGCTTTCATTTAAAGATTTATTACATCAATATTTCTATGTGGAATTTTAAATAATAGTGTTTTGCCTTAGTTTCCGTTTGATTTAGCACTTTAATGATGGAACATTTATTAAACTAACAAGTAGGACTATTTGTTAACTCAGTTGTACATCCTCCACACTGGATTTCTTTTACCAGCAGGTCCAGTGATTAATGGAGCGTTGCTGTGCTTTGTGGTTTTGTTCACTTGAGTATTTTTGTTCCATGTCCCCAATTTGTGAGCGTACGTCTCTGCTGTAAATTAGCACCTTGCTGTTTGGCAGCCAGCTGTAATTCCTTCTAATGTGGCTTGAATTTGTACTGGCCTTTCTTCTGGAAACAAGAAAGTTGTTAACAAAGTGTTTGGCTGCTGCTTATTGAAAAATTATTTCAGGTGTTCACCCTAGTTGCACTTTGTAGCTAGTAGATTATTTTCACTTTGCCAGAGTGTCCTACCGGGAGCTTGATGGAGGTCTCCACACAGATCGATGGGAATGTGTACCTGTGGTGCTGATGTGCTCTGTGGGAGTGAATGCTCTGGAGCCAGCTGGTATGTTTTCACTGCTCAGAGGGTAAACACGAGGCCCATGGGTGCAGCATAGTGTGCCCCTGTACCTGAAAAAACCATGCCGATACATTATTAGGCTGAAGGAGGAATATTAAAGACTCTAGTGTGTTCAAATATTATCATGTTAAAGGGGCATGCAGTCCGAATTCACACATCAAAGTCAGAATTCATTATAAAATGTACTACTACTGGTCATCTACTACGGATAATCAGCAAACTGCACACAAACAGAAAATGCATCGTCACATTCACACGTTTGTTAGGTAAATTGCAGCTTTTTGCAGTTATATAATGGCCCAGTCTGACTTTGTCATTGTGATTCGATTATTAGCATAGAACTAATAGATTGCCATCAACTGACTAGGAAAATAAGAATCAAGGTGCAGTAAACCAGAATTTGTCTTAATGTCTTAAAGACACAATTCTTCATTCAAGTCAGGTATTACATAAACTACGCTAATAAGAAGTTTGAATCATGTGTCAAGCTATGCAACACAAAGTCACAGTATCTGTCTCTTCACCTTTGGGCAGAATGTACATGTGAAAGTCTTGCTGTAGTCCCCTTAATTCCTAGCTCCACACCTGTCTGTCATCTCAAAGAGCTATCTACGTCAAAACACCAACTAGCCTGAGGCTGTGGAAAGCAACATCCATCAGGCTACAACAAGAGATGAAGTAGCAGCCAGTGTGCATACTGTAGGTAATCTAAAACAAACACGCTGTATAGATTGTAGTTGGGGCACATTTAGTTTCACTGGACCTCACCGTTCTTATTGCTTCGCTGAATAAACTTAGCTTCCTCTGTGTTGCTTTACTGCTTTCTACAGATTTTACCCATCATGATAAAATCAGTGGCTGGTGCTGGCACTTTGAGTGTTTTCTCATCTGTGAGAAGGAGAGAAGCCTCAACAATAGGGATAAATGTGTTCAAATTCCCACAGGCCAGCTTGAAGGCTCCTCTCAATCTCAGAGTTTCTTAGAGGATTCAAGTGGCGACCACTGGCTGTTCCACTCCAGCACATACAAAGCAAAGTAAAGTGACGAGCACAGCGAACTCATACAGGCTCAAGTGGAGACTGGGGTCGGTGAGCTCTTGCTTGATGAGCTGTAGTGGCTCTTTGCAGTCACGGGACCCGGGTCCAGGTGGTGGGCAGCCTACAGAGAAAAGTTATGTTGAACGACCGCCGAGGACAAAAATGGAAAGAAAATACTGAGCGAGAAATCCTTAATAAATAGTCTGCTCCTTATTTGAAGGAAAACAAACATGAGCTTTTATATGTATAGATTAATGAAGTAGAGCAGCAACAGGAGCAAATGTAGACATAAGGAAGTTAGAAATTTGTTGGAAATTTATAGAGAAGCTTCAGTTCAAGTCAAACTGGAATGAGATGGTGGCATCTGACTGTCACATAAATGGAGCTGTTTGCACATGGCTCACATTACAGTTAACTCTGCGTGTGTGGTACTTTAGGACAAAACGGTGAACAGTGTTCATTTGTGCAACTTATTACCATGAGCAAATTGTGCAAATGTTTGGTTTTCAGAATCTCTAAAATTGTCACTGAATCTGATCTGATTTCACCAGTTTCTTATCAAATATGTGCAGTGGCCCTCAGAGCTCGGTGCATTGAAACACAAGCAAATAAAAAAAAAGAAAAATCCCCAATTTGACATCACAGGTGCAAACATTTGGAAAAAAAAACTCCAAAAAGAGAAACCACAACCAAATATAACAATAATGCAATTCAAATACCAAAACGCTGCAAATAGCACAGATGACAATGGAAATGAAACTTTAGAGTTTTTCTAACATTTATGTGAATGTTCTAATGGCAGGTTTTAATAATATAAGTACATGTAGTGTAATGTTTTTGTATTCAGTTGTGTTTTGTAGTTTTCCACCAAATGTCTGTATTTGGATGTGCTTTCTCTATTTGCAGTGGATTTTTCTAAAGATCTCATTACTTTTTATGAAAATAAAAATTACATGAAGGACGTGCTGCAAATGGCGTCTACTTATTAATTATACATAATTCTAAGCCAGTTACATCTTTGAAATATGTATATGAGATCAAATATAAGGAAAGATGGTTTCAAAGTTGTTTGAACCAAGAATATTTTTCAATTAATATCTCAGATGTTATGAACACTTTTAGTTTATTAGAACTGTGTACAGTGAATTAGAGATTACATTTTGGGTGTGAAATTATTTTAGTCTGGCTAACCTGCTTTAAAACCTTAGTAGAGCTTATGTTAGTGGCTGAATTCAACACTGCTGAATGATGAAAAACTGAATATTTACAGTATATTTACAGTGAAAATAGTTCCTAACAAATCCACTGTTTAGTCTATTGTGATACATTTTATAAAAATGAAACTACACATACAGTGTGTGACCTACACTGCCCTCTGAAAGTATTAGAAAGGTGAGGCCAGTGATTTTATTATTGCTGTAGACTGAAAACATTTTAACATAAAAAAATTTCAGCTTTTATTTCCACATGTATATGTCTGGATCCCATAAGCAATTTAGAATTTAACACCTTTTGTTTGAACCCACCCATTTTTCACGTGAGCAAAAGTATTGGAACATGCGACTGACAGGTGTGTCCTATTACATTGATTATTCAAACAATTAGTAGCACTGAATGTCTATTCGTCCACTGTATGTCTCTAGATTTGGTTTTGCCTATTCAAACTGCTTTTATAGTTAAAAGAGATGTAACCAACATGTCCCTTAAGCAACTGCATCAGCAACACTCTCTTGAGGGCAGGAGTGAAGGTATCACAATCTACTGGTCACAGAAGACTTCATGAACAAAAGTACAGAGGCTACACCAGAAGATGCAAACCACTCATTAGCAAGAAGAAAAGGAAGGCCAGGCTGGTATTTGCCAAAAAGTACAGAAATGAGGCTCTCAGTTTTGTGGACTGATGAGACAAAGATGAACCTCTACCAAAGTGATGGAAAGGCTAAGGTTTTGAAAAAGAAAGAATTTGCTTATGACCTCAAACATACAACCTTATCTGTAAAACACAGTGCAGGTGATATCTGACTTGGGCTGCATGTTTTCTTCAGGGAAAGGCTCAGTAGTCTTCAGTGATGATGTAACACATGATGGCAGCAGCAAAATGAACTTGGAACTCTACAGAAACTTTTTGTTTCTGCCAATTTAGAAAAGAAAAAAAGATGCAACCTAACTGAAGATCCTTCATCATGCAGCAAGATAATGACCCAAAACAGAAAGGAGTTGTGTCAGGGGCAAGAACTGGAAGGTTTTAGACTGGACACGTCAGTCTCCTTGAACCCTATAGAACATTTTAAGCTGGAAAAAAAAGCTGAAATTCTGATCTTTTGTCTAATTTTTTTATGTCAAACCCAAATGTTTTTTTAGTCCACAGCAAAAATAAAAACAACTGGCTTCATCGTTCCAATACTTCTGGAAGGGAGTGTATTTGTAAGCTGACAGTTTTGAAAATACTTTTTCTGGTTGGAAACAGAGGGAAACAACACTAGTCTGAGCCATTAGCTTCTGTGACTCTATGTGTAGAAAATAGGTTTATTAAAGTCTGCTAAAACATTGATTAATAAAAAAATGCATTTGTTGAAATAAGAAAAAATCTTTATTAAGGCAAAAAAGTGAACTTAACATGCTGAAGAGAGAAGCTCTGTTGTAAGCATACATTTTTAATGATTACCATTATGACCATATTATCATAAATGGTAGTGAGATCCTGAATGATGTTTTCTGGTTCTGGTTTCACTTTCCTCTCTATATTTAGACAACATATGACCATAAAATATAATTTTTACTTTTCAGATTGTGGACAGATAATATGGACAGAGACAGCTCTGCCTCCCTCAAAGAGACAATTACCTTATGCACAGCTAAGGTAACTATTTCTTCATTTTAGGTCTGGGAGCAACAATCCATCCGTGGGAAATTTAGTTGCAGAATAATACTGAGATATAAAGTCATTATGACTTTCTGTCTTTTCTGCAAAGTTACTGACAAAACGTAGAATAACACCATCTTGTAAGTTACATTGTGAAGATATCTACTGTGCTCTTTCATTGTCACATAAAGACCTTGGAATGTCACCACCTGAATATCAAAGATATTTCCCAGAAGTCAAGTGGGCACTACAAAACAAGTTCTGACATCTACCTCACGTCACCCGTTGGCTGTTAGTTGCATTTTGATCCACTACGGCAGCCCCAGGCTGTGAGTCAGCATGACACAGTACCTATGTGCCAAGCTTCTAGGTGTTCGTCTTTGCAGCTCAGACACAAGATGGATTTGCATCTAATCTTATTGTTATGTTTGTACAACGTGTTCCAGGAGCCACACAATGTGTTCATTTCCCCCCCTGACGCGTCACTCCCTCAAATCACCTGCATGTAAAACTCCAGGGTACTGTATGTTATTTGTCAGTAGGTACATTAAGAGGGCAGATGACCACTGCTACTCTATCACTACCACCTGCTGTTAATTCTCTCCTGTCGGACCCCGACAATCATCTTCCCTCTGCAGCGCTGCACTATAATGCACTCCCACATGGTCTTATCACAACCACTTTATTCCATCTGTTGAAAGAGTGGGAGTGTGTGGTCTCCTGTATGAGTTATTGCCGTGGAACAGCAGCATGAAATCAGCGTCGGCGGCTTGTGCACAGTGTGTGGTCCGCTAGCATTTTTGATACATGAGTAGTGTCTCTGATACTAAATGCAGTACCCCCAGAGGGTGGAAAACAAATACAGTGTGATAGCACAGTCATAGTAGAATTACATAGGTTGGAAAAAAACTAATAAAGCTGCAGGACAAGGCTTATAATTCTCACAGCATCACCAGCTTGTCTGTAATATAAAGTGATATTGTTGTCTGTGCATGTTAACATAGTTTGTTCTGATAATTAATACATGATGAATGAAATAATTATGTTGACACGCAGCAGAATTATTATTATGCAATATGATATACAACATGTACTATTTGAAACTGCCCAGTTGATTGGTGATTGCTGCTGGTGATATGCTTGCAGGTGTTCAGTTTGTGCAACTTAATTATGATATGTATGTTGATTTATGTAATTAAAAAGCTGGATTAATTTGAGCTCTCTGCATGTGTTAATATTAAAGCTGATCTGCTGCAGAATTCATTGCCACAAAATAGCTAAGTGTAGTATGCTGAACTGAAGTAGAGCCACAAACCAGGAAAGCTACTTTGTTGCTGTTCTGCTTCTTAATCCTTGACTTGCCATGTGATGAACAAGCTGGAGCCAAGAGGCGACTAGCTGACCATTAGTGGAGGCTGCCCGGCTGCTGCGGTTCAACATAATCGCAGACCTGCTGGGACTAACATCACATGTCTCCATCTTGCAAAAAAAGAACCAGACATCAGTTTGAGATGACCTTCTGAGTCGAGCCAAACATATCTGTGTCTGTACAAGTCTGTTGGCGAAGAAGCAGCGGGGCACACCAGGCCAAGTGGTGTCAGTTTCTCTGGGGAGGTGATTTTAGTGAGAACAGTGCAAGAGCTTGTTGCTTAGCAGCACCCCATGGCCGTATTTCCCGATGCCGGGCAATGAGCTTCATTAGGTGAAGCCTAACGGGATATAGAGACACCTGGGACAGCTCAGAGTCCTGCCAGTAGCAGGCTGCAAGATGTGATTGTGATGTGTCTTTAAATTTCTGAAGAAATTCTGATTCTGATGACCACACTGGGTTACAGCTGCTGTGGAGTGCATTCAGTGTAATGTTCTCTACAGGTTTAATTGACATTTTATAGGAAGCAAGGAGATTATGCTTTAAAGTTAATGAAACTTATCAACACTGAGTAGATGCTGATGCTGTTACTGTGCAAGAGGTTCTCTAGTTCATCTGGTAGAACATAACCCTGCTATTAATCTTGCCTGAAGCACATTTAGAGGAGTCTGTATCTCTATCAACAGAGTCGAAAATAAATTCATTCTGGGGCTGTTGCACTTGCAACACTTAATGTAATAACTACATAAGAAACAATGCACTGACAATTCTTGTAAAAATGTTGAGGTGATTACAACTGGCATCCAATAAATGTGTACCATAATATTTCAGGGAATAAACGGTCACCATGTCTCGGTCAATAAGGAAGATGAAGCCAGTTCATTTACTGGATGTGCGAGCATGACAATGAAGTTCACTGTAGTTATAAAGCAGCTACGATCAAAATGTAATGTTTAACAACGGGATACATTATTCATTGCAAATAAAGGGGGTCATTAGTAGTGATGAAACTCCCTCACTGCACATATTGTTCACTTAGCTATAGAGCTAACCGATGACTAACCCCATCCCCATTAACATAAAGTGTTCTGTCTGTTAACATTTGCTTTTTTGCCTATGTGACTAACAGGGATGCTAATTTTCCTGCTAGTGTCTGAGCACAGCTGCACATGTACACTAGATGTACAGTGTGTGCTGAGCACAAGTAATAACCACAAATTAAGCTTCAAGCTGTTAAACCAGGTACAAACTGTGTGGTGTGGCACAGTCTAGAACATCGCTCTTCGGTGATATAGCAGAAATCTATACGGCTCTGGCCTAAAATTGTCAGCTGTAAACAAGTAAGCCTCCCCTGCACAGCACTAATTACTGGCCTTTACATTATTGCCAGTCCATTGACATTTTCATTCACTGTTTATCGGCAAAATAACTTAAAAGTTTGATAGAGTGTTTCTAAAAATAGCTTTTGCTTTTGCTGTTAATTGTTTCTGTCTGAGTAATCAGGCAGCTCTCTCACTGCTAAATGTCATTGAATAAGGTAACACCCTTTCCTATAAACCAAATATAATTCCACAAGAAGGTGCCTGGAGTGGTGCTAGCTTTATGTACTTACTAAAGCAATTACAATGATATGGAAATATGGCAAAATAGTAATGTAACAAAGTCCAGCATGCCAAAATGCTGAAGACGGAGATTAGTAATCAATCCTCAAGGATCCAGAACGTGTGCATTCTGTGTGGACTTTGCATCAACACTGCACACTTCAACATTTCATTTTCTGCAACTAGTTTTGTCTGTGATCAATTTTATACCAAAGGATATATTTTTCCTGAATGTTAGCTTCATAATGCTTCCTAGTTTTTGCTAGAATGTTGCCTAGGCTTTAATTATCAAGAGGACCAATGCAGTGTACAAAAGAGCTGTGACCAAACCAGATGTCAATCTAAAAAGAGCTCATGCTGTGTGCTGTATGTGGGTTTAGCTCCCTAAGGGTTAATACAGGTTTCACTCATTAATTCACACATCAAAACCAAACCACATACAGTATTTTTGACCCAAGTAGTCTCCCAAAATGCTCCCCACATTTGTCGCCTGCTGTGAAACTAACTGCGGCATGCCGCTCAACATCTCTGAGTAAACGTCTCTCGTTGTGTTTATCACTGGGAGCCTCTGTAGTAGCTCACTCGCAGTCTGAGATCACTGGCAGAGGACAAGCACAAACAGTCTTCAGAGAGGAGACTTCAAAGACAGCTCACAGCGTGCATTTAAAAAGGGGAAAATTATTGAAACATCCTTTAAATGAAATCTGGAATTATGATTTGCCTTGAAGGTTGTAGTAGTATGAATCACCTTTGTTAATACTCATCTCTCCTGTGGTGTTTTGTCACTTAAATTGCTCCCAGGCAGTGCTGTGCTGGGAGCACAAGTGAAAAACAGGAGACTGAAGAGCAGTGCTACAATGACAAGGTGTTGATTAGTAGTTTTCAGACAATAGGTAGGCCTTTAAGGCCCCTTTCTGAAAGAATGTGTGTGTGACAAAAAGATAAACAGAGAACTGTAGGAGTAAGCAGCACAAGGATGATTTGAAACCACGGTCATTTACCACATTTACCTTTTCTGACCAATCATGATTTTCCAAATCTATATCAGAAGTAATTCACAGAAGGCTGATTAGAGATGAGAATGAACAAATAATTCAGCCATCATTTCACATCAATAGTTTTTACAAAATTGAAATATGTTCTGAGCAACACTGAGTCTTATGACATGCTGTTACTCTGTGATATTACAGGCTTCAGAAGAACTACTACTGCTGTTCTGGTACTTGGACAAGTTCTGGCAGACCTGGGACAGATGCTATTGACTAAACGGGTTAAGAGAAATGTGGTGGAGTAAAAGTAAAAAATAAAATTAAAAATTTTAGGCTGCATTTAACTGTTTGAGTTACCACGTCTCAGTGAAAATAAGTCAATATAGTCCAGTTTTAACATCTAGATGTTTTCTGACAAACAAATCTTACTGTGTGATCAGCTATGTCAGACAAAGATAATACTATATGTATATTTTTTCTTTTTTTTTTTTTTTTCAACCTGTCACTCTCACTCCTGATGCCACCGATGCTTATTGGGTTCAACATCTCTTGATTCTTGCTCTACCATTCCAGCTTTCTCTGTTCTACTTTCTCATTACCATACTTGGCGATGGCATCGCTCGTTGTGCATGCTGTGTATCCCATATCTCAATGACGTGTGTCTGTTGGCTTCTGTTCTCCACCGCCTTAGGGGGTTGTCTGTTGTGCTTCCCGCTGAATCTTGCACTGCTGCTGGGATTCATTAGGGAGCATGAGATGAGCCTGTTTCACAAAATAAGGGCATAACAATTCATGGAATGAATGGATCTCTATCCTTTGATGCAAGTGTCATTCAGAGAATTACATTGAGGACAGACATAACAGGACTTAATCACGTGATGGATTACATACCTAGCATGCAATGGCACTAACTCAAAATTTAGGCAATCTCAAATTCTCTGTGGAGCCACAGTACCCGACTTCCACAAGCTATACTGAGGATTATCAGTTTCTCTGTTTAGGCAGACTCCCCCCTGTACACTGTCTACCTTGACTGCCTAAGAGAAATTGGGCTCTCCAGAGCAAACAGATAACTGTGCGTCTCCAAATTCCAAGCAGGGCTGCCCTTATTGTGAGACGGCTGTGAAAGAGTTCACTTGCATCTCTTAATCCATGTCATATCACATTTTTCACTTGGCACACAAAAACAAAATGACTCTTCACGTACAGAATTCATTCCTGTTTATTTAGCCTTAATTGCAGGTGCAGACAATTCAGCAATGCAGTGACCTTAAGAACTTCTCTAACTTCACTCCCTGAGGAAATGTGTAACTGTGAATGCAGACAGTGTTAGTTTTAATGTGTGGAAGTACAGCAACAGTTTGGCTAGTAATACAGTGTTAGCCTTTTGAATCTTTTTATTGACTTCTACCATGGAGTCTTTTCTGTATTAAAATCTTCAATATACAACTTAAAGCTAGAATATATATATTTCAAAGACTTTCATAGAGATATGTGGTTTTGAACTTGAGTGCATGTAGTAAGATTTTTCCTATTTCTAACTCTAATGCTAATTTTGATGCTGGAAAAATACATAAAGCCCAGCTCCACTCTTTGGATTTCAGCACTCAGATATTTCTGATCTCTTTTTTCTCTGTTTTGAAGTTTCTGCAGGACACGGTTTTCGAAGTCAATGCTGCCACTCAAACAACTTTTGCCACTCTTTAACTGAAGGGATTTTTGCATCATGCAATCATTTGCATACACTCTGCTGATTTTAGGTCTCATTGTTCAGCTAGCATCAAAAGAAAAATCAATGCACCCTGCTTTACCTAGTCATCCCTCTTCATGCTCTGCTGTCCTCTTTTACTGTCGCTCTGGTCTACCACGCTCTGCACAGTCCTTCAGCTGGTAATCTTAGTCATTGTCAATTTACCATACAGTAACTAACAATGCTTGGAGGCTGACTTTAAAGAAAGCAGCAACAGTACCTTTCCACGTTAAGAATCTTTCAGGTTTACTGTTTTGGTTTTGAGGCACCTATAGATTGTATTGTTGTGGTTCATTGCATGTACTGTATCCTGTCTCTAACTGCAGGTTGTCATTGAAAAACTTCCAAAAACTGCGTTAATGCTACTGCATTTGTCTACCATGTATATCCGTCCCTATCCTAAAACACATATTTAGATGTGTAAAGGCCTTTAAATTTTCATTTAGAAAATGTTGACAAAAAAATCATTTTTACTTTAGACATGAGGCGTTTGCAGCCCCATGTTGAGACACCTGTCAGTAAAAGAAAACCTGGCCCCAAACCTGCCTCCATTCACCCTAATAATAGTGGTATGGTTTAACCACTTTAGAAACATACAGTAAGAGACCCTGTTCCTCCCTGTGGAAGAACAGGGTCCTTTTGAAGGTTATAGTCTGGCACCCATTAGTAAACTGTGTCTTCTGTAGCATGGCACATTAGTGGTTGCTATGCTGTCAAAAGCTACACTAAGGGAAACTTTGCTTACTTTTCCTCTTTTCCTATTGGTTACATTTGACTTTGTCAACAGGGTTCACTGAACTGCAGTTCACTGTGAATGGGGCTGAGTAGTAGAGTGTCCATGCTGACCTCAGTCCAACACAATAAAACCGCCAACTTGTGTTAGTGTTGTGAATGATCAGTGTAAATTGGGCAAACCATTGATTTAAGAGACTATGTTGGGTGATTACTGGAAGGTGAATGTGCTCTTGTCTGCAATTCTAGTTGTTGCTCTATGCGATCATGCACCCATTGTAAGTCGTCTGAATAAGGGCATTGGACAAAACACTTAAAATGTAAATGTGATCTTTCTAAGCGGCTGCCAGGCATCTCTGATATGGGTGGAATTACCTCTTTGTCATTGTAGAATTTTATGTTTGACATTTTTCTCTTAACAATAGAGTTTAGACAACTGGCAGCTGAAAGACCATAACCATTATGGCCCCATAACAAAGTGGAATTGTAGGTAGACTTAGTGTTTCAAAAAGCACTCATAGTGAAAGGTTCCCTGCCTGTAGTAGGTAACCATGGTGTTTCCACTTCCCAGACACATTAAGCTCTTGTCGGTGACGTGGTGGAGACCCAGGCAGAGAGCTGAACAAGGTGTTCTCACCTCTGTGCTCCCTGCTCGTCTTGACCTTCATTAAAATGCCATGGCCTGTAGCAATTAATGCCACCAGGGCACCTGAAATAATATGAGACAGATTAACCTGTGGATCAAATGAGCAAAAGGTGTTGGTTTAAGCAACTGCTCGACACTTGTAAAGTAACTGCCCAGGGTGTTGTGTGTGGGCACTAATGAGGGACTACCTTGATAGTATTATGAATAATGGATGATACATATTATATAACCAGCTTCGTATGAAATAAATGAAAACCAGCAGTGGATATCACCTACACGGCTGTACTCTCTGACAAAATGATCTTTTTGTAGGTATGCTATGCAAACATCAACCATGTTTCTATGTTAACTATAGTTTCATGTGATTATTATAATTTTCCATCATAGAGTTGATTATAAATATGTATCCACTTCCTAGGAACAGGAATTTAAGTGGTAAAATATTTCATTGAAAAATTAAGTGATATGAAGTAATACATTGCATGCACATTTTCAAGGAGAGAATAAAATAAACTGTATTCTTTAAAATACATTTGAAAAATCATTAAAATACTGTAATAACTTAAATTGTGCTCAGAAATTAGCAGCTGGCAAATGTTGGGGGATAAACCAGTGAAACTAAACTTACTAAGGGAAAAGAGATTGCTGTGGTTAATAATACATCATACTTAGATGGTTATAAGTAATAATAATATTTAAAATTCATGTACCTGAGTAAAAGTGCATTGCTTTCCTCTGAATTGTAGCAAAAATAAAAAAAGTAAAAATAAAACAAAGCTAGGAAATAACTCTCATAACTGAATGCTTATACCGCTTTCCATCTTCCTTATGCATATATAGTATGTTTATATGGCTTTTCCACATATTCTCTCAAGGGTTAAGGGTTAAGGGTTACAGGGGTGCTGGAGCCTATCCCAGCAGAGAGCTGGGGTACACCATGGACAGGTCACCAGTCTATTACAGAGAAAGACAACCATTCACACCAATGGGCAACTTAGAGTTACCAGTTCTGCTCACAACCATGCATGTTTTTGGAATGTGAGAAATAGCTGGAGTACCCACGGGAAGAACATGCAAACTCCACACAGAAAAGAACCTGGCCGAGCGGTGGGTTAGAACCCAGGTCCTTCTTGTTGTGAGATGGCAAAGCTAACCACTACACCACTGTGTCACCTTAAACGGTTATCTTCTTTTTAATACCCAAGTATGTAACTGTGTACCTTTGCAACTTGTAACTATGTAACTTTAACCATTTCTCACTCTTTGAAAGCATGTTAATTACACTATATGGCTGGGAGATAATCTCTTTCCTTTCAATGTAGGAATGATTTAATATTTCTGATATAATAATAGAATCGTGAAATAATTAAATTTAGGCTGCCAGCTATGTCAATTTTGAGTTTGAGCAGCAGTGAGTCACACTCAATTATGCAGACCTATGGAGCCCACATTGTGGGTGTGGGCAGACATTCAAAATAAGTCATAGTAAGGGGGAACAAAGCCAAATAAAGGTTGAGTCATGCAGTTTATGATGAGAGCTGTATGTGTAAAACATTAGATGCGCTTTGGACTTGACTGTGGACAAGGGGGGGTGTATTACAGCTATTCAATCAAGATAGCTGGGAAAGACGTGCATTTTGTTTGAGAGACTATGTTTACCTGTTTCTGTCTGATATACATCTTGTTGTTGTATCAGGCACTTTCTTACAAACTTAAAATCAAACCAGTAATTGGTGAAGCTTGCCACATTGTACAGGTATTCACTCTCTAGAAGATAAATTAAAGTTCCCTTTGGTACATTTATGTTGAGATTTTGAGTTTTTAGCTTTCATAGCTTTTGGGTAGGTTGACATTACATGTTACAAATAATTACAGCAAGTCATAGATTCTGTTATTGTTATTGGGATTTTGGACTGATTGGCAAAATATATTCCAGACATTAATGGTTCTCAGATAATGAATCATAATGAGTTTTATTGTGATGCCATTATTATAGCTATACTGTGCTACAGTTTTTACCCTTTCCTTGCAAACACAACATATCACAACTACTGTATTTTCATGGGGCACCTTTGTCTAGAGGTGTTATCACACTTCCCGCTCAGGTTTGTTCAAACATTTGAAGAGTGACTCAACAGGTTTTTATCAATACTGCAAACTTTAAATTGGAAAGTTCTATGAGAGAAGCAGCACCCTTCTGTTCTTTAAGATACACAGATATTTTTGTTTATTTTTTTGCAGATGTCCAGCTGATTTAGTTTTATTCCAGGCTTATAGAATAATGCTATAAATTAACACCAATACATTTTAGCTTCATTTTGTTTTAATTAAAAGTCATGTCATATTTCATTAAAGTAAATTGTTGCATTGTTTATTATAATCCAACTACTTAAAATTAAGACAGTAGGCTATATTCATAGATCTAACATGACTAACATGAATAAAAATGGAGGTCTAAAACACTTAAAGCGTTATTTTCAGCATCATCCACATCAGATTTACATTTGGGCAAATTTACAGCATCTCAATTATGGAATTATGGAGCTCTTCTCTGTTGCAGGATAACTTTGTGCTTCTGGCTGATAAGATTGGTGTGCCTTCATAAACAATCTTGCCTGCTGCAGCCTGTAGGAAATTATAGAATAAAAATACGTCACACGTCTTTTTCTTGTTCATGATGCCTGCATTGACATCCAGAACACCGCCTTCCATTTTCAAAATGTGTTTATTATTTAATATTTCAGTGACCATGCCTTTCTTGTGCTTTTATCATTGACTAAAGAGTGTGAGTCTCTTCCTGCTGCACTACACACTGGGCTGTACACAAACACATGCATTCACCTGTACACACATCTAACAAAAACACCTGTGCATGGCAGGACTCAATGTGGCGGAGCAAATATGTCTGTTCCCAAGACAACAGCAGATAATAGAGTCATTATAACAAGACAAACAGATTACAGAACGCAGTGCTGTCGCAGAAAACCACATATCTCATCAGCAACATCAAAGAAATACTTGTGGACACTGTCTCCAAAATAGGTCCACAATTTTTCACGTGTGTCCATACGTAGAGTGAAAAAGGTTTTTCATGCAGTAATCATTCCTCCTGTTCATACTTGCCATGAATAGGCCAGTTCCTGCAGCCCTTACAATAGAAGTCATAGGCAACATCCACAGTCCTTGTTCTTGTTCTTCCTGTTTTCCTGTTGAGTTGCAATAGAAAAATATTCATAAAAAGAGGAATGTTAATACTAAAAAGGCTGCAACTGGGGAAGACATCTAATAATTTAGCTGACTAAAACTTTATATAAAGCTGATTCTTCACAATAAATGTTTTCATACAGTACATTTTTGCACAGAGGAGGTTTCCGTCACTTGCATTGGAAACCTCTCTTAAAGGCCAGATTGAAAGAGAGGAATGATAACACCAAGCAGAGAAATGCATCAGAACATGTGCAGCAGAAGATTCTTACTTTAAAACATACACTCCCTCCAAACGTATTGGAAAAGTAAGGCCAGTTGCTTTAATTTTGCTGTAGACTGAAAACATTTGCGTTTAACATTAAAAGATGAATATAAGACAAAAGGTCAACATTTCAACCACCGACCAAAACCAGAGAGCTAACTATTGACAAAATACAAGCTGAGAGGAGATGGAAAATCAATCAGAGCTAAACACTAAAACAGCCTAACACCTAAACACTGGCCATAGCCAGTGTAACCATTTGAAATGTGCTAAAGAAGAAAGAAACCAAAGTAACTGACAAATTGGTACACTAAGGAAGAAAAAAAAAAGACGATCTGCTCATGACCCCAAACATACAAGCTCATCTGTGAAACACAGTGGAGGTAATGTCATGACTTGGGCTGCATGGTTCCTTCTGGGACAGGCTCAATAGTTTTCATTAATGATTTAACACATGATGGCAGCAGCAAGATGAACTCGGAAATCTACAGAAATATGTTGTCTGCCAATTTAGAAAAGAAAGAAAGAAAGATGCAACCAAACTGACAGGGAGATCCTTCATCCTGCAGCAAGATAATGTCCCAAATCACAAAGGAGTTGTGTCAGGGGCAAGAACTGGAAGGTTTTAGACTGGACAAGTCAGTCTACAGACTTAAACCCTAAAGAACATTTTACCCACTAAAAAATGAGACAGAAGGGGAGTAACCCCCCCAAAACAAGCCTGGAAAATCATCATAGAAAAAGAATGCAAAAGTAAGTGGGTCACAGACTTGATGCAGTTTTTGTGAGCAAAGGATTTGAACTAAATATTAAGTCTTACACCAATCTCTTTTAAGTCTACATGTTCCAATACCTTTGCTGCCCTTTGTATGTTCTTGCATAACATACAGCCTTCATGACTTCCTGTGTTAGTGTAATCGCTTAATTAATCAAAAAGATCATAGCAAACCTGATAAGAAATACTGTGCATACCATCGACCCTGCATTTGGTGGCCGGTAAATTGATGCCAATTATACTTCAGCAACAGTTGCACAAAAACCTCCAGTGACTTGTCAGAAATAGTTGACGTGTCTTTGAGCATAACACATAATGCTGATAGATTCTCTGCAGTGAATATTTGTGGTACTGTGTCTGCACAGTCAAGTTTGTAATGCAAATCAAATTAAAGTTGTCATTTCTTCACAGCCACCACTATGATTCATTATGTCCTAATTACGGCATGAGAACAAATTTAAGCAATAAGAATCAATATCAATTAATTTGCTAATTTTGAGCACGGAGGGAAGAAGACAGATGGCTGGGTAGAATACTAATCTGTCCTGAGATGTAATTATATTTGACTAACACTTTTGGGATCTTAAAACCATGTTTTATTGCATCTTGCACATGGTGTTTGCTTTTATACAACTGGTTTTGCACAAGCAGTATGCAAAAGAACATGTCAATTACTCTGATTACTATGATAGTGCCACTATTTACAGACTTCTCTCGTATTTGGCTTAGCTAACTGTCTTGTATAAAAGCACATTTAAGATTTGTGTTTAGAATATTTTTAATACAAATGTTGATAAAAGATGCTCTTCTTTTGTGCATGTGAAGAAATATTAGTGAGCATAACTGCTCATTGTTCAAATAATTCAGTCAGCTCATTTGCAGTCAGGACACACCAGTAACACAGTCAGCTACTCCTGAACTGCAGTTGTTCTTTTAGCTTCCTGCAGACCTTGAACTTCAATGGCCGACCAGTGGTCCTACATGTTTTTTAAGCATTTATAATTTCTTATACTTACCATTTATGCCGTCCATTTTCCACAGCACTCCACAGTGATTAGATTTTATCCTGTTTTCCACAAGCAGCCCACTATGTTTGTTTCAGCTTAGCATTATCCTTTAGAGACTTACTGAAACTTGAAATACTACTGAACCAGGTTGATGGGACATTCTGACCCTTAATAACTTTAAAATATTGATAGTGCATGATGAAAAGGACTCTTATTTTTATTTGGTGAATAATTATACTCTTGGGACTTCAGATTGCACTATGGTATAAAATCACATGTGGGTGTCATAGCACCATAATGTAACTTGTCACAATAGGAGACCATTAATCGTTGTTGCAGAGCATGGAAATTAAACACTATATGGTAGGAAAAACACAATTATTAAATTGGTCAGAAACACAATATGAATGACTTCTTCCATCTCCTAACAAATGCAAAAATAACATTTTTGCAGGTTAAGAGCTAAAAGGATGATAAAGACTTCAGATTGTATTTTAATTCCACTTCCATTTGTTCTTTCCTAAGCAAACAAGTTACAGAGTCTGATTTCTACTGCATATTTTGTTGTAAATTAGGCAGCCACTTTAATAGCAGTGGTGGGTCTGAGATACAGTATGCTCTGCACTGCAGCAAGAAGGCTGAAATGTTGGTTCCAATTGTTTTATTTTATCATGCTTTAGAGCTATCGCTACTTATTCAAGATGTAGTTTTTTTGTTGAGGCCATTTGGTTACTATACATTTACATCAAATATTACATTTCAGGAAACTTAAAGCTGCATAATGCATTTTATAAATTGGAGCTGAAAAGCTTAAAACACAACATCAATACATAATTATCTAATCAATTGTGATGGCAAACATAACAAACAAAAATGTTTGTTTAAACATCAACATTCATCTTTCTTTCATCTTTCACATGTAATATAATTTTCTCTCTGTTTTACTCAGTTTTGGTCTCCAACAACTCTTTATACTCTTCACTCCACACTAACAAATTTCAAAATGTATTATTTGTCGCTAAATGGGATGTGACTTTGCACAAGTTGTTTCTTGAAAAAAGAACTTCCTGGATGAAGTTGGAATCAATGTTGATGAGAGAAAAGTTACTGATGGGGAAAAAGAGTGAAATTGCATAATTGCTTTGAACTACAAGCAAGTCTTTTTACATTACACAGTTATGACTATTACTAAATGTAGGTGTAACTTGGACACTTTTAAGAGAATACACTGGTACAATTTAGAGTAAAACACATTAAGGTGAATTAATACGTGATAAGTGGAAAGTGATAAGTGATAATGCAATGCATATAAGTGTACTCGTAAATGATTTGTTTCTATACTTTTCACTGATGAAACCTAAGGCAATTAACCTGCATTTTACATGCAAATACACATGGACATATATATCGCTATACATGTATAAGACATGTGGTTGCTAGATGAAATCAAAGTGATAGTTGTCTTTTTGTTCTTTTTTGTTTTTTTGCATAAGTAAACACATGCTTGAGTGGGAGGAAAGCCATATGGGAAAACATGGAGTCAATATTTGAGAGTGCAAAACACCGAACTTGCTCAGGACATATCTAAAACAAACAAATAAATAAATATAAAACACTGTACAGTACACCAAAAATATTATCCCTCCATTTGGAAGGTTTTAAGTGATACACATGCCAACCGATGGTGGGTGTTTCTTGGCTATAGTGTTGGTGTTTAATATTCTCAGTTATGGAGAAGAGTGGTAATCAATAACACACTCTTTTTTTCAGTTCTGCATGTTCAAGAGCAGTGGGCTTCATTCATGTTAATTCTGCAACATCTGGCATAATTCTGTAAATATCCTCCAAAGCACATAAAACCGTTTATACTGCATTTGGAAAATAAAAGTCATATAATGTAGAAATCCTATTGTTAGCCCCAAAGATGAAGTTTGAGAAAAAAAAAGTCTATTTGTGTGTGAGTCAGCAGTTTGTGGTCTAAAGATAAAGTTTAATTAAGCTAAAAGCTTCACTGGCTCCTCCATGCCTCCTTTCCAATCCTCCTACAAACTCCTCTACCTCACCGGAAACTTCTGACTAATTGGACGCCCTACTCGCCATAATCTTTAAGCCCAAATAAGATTAATGAGCAGACACATTTCTGTGGCGTGCCCCTATTCAATAGCCCTTTTGGCAGTGCTCACAGACTTTTAGGGAGATTTCTTGCTTGGTCATGTTTGTAAACAAAAGCTGATCTGGGGCTTTCTGAGTGGTGGGGTTAACACTTGTGACGCCACTGCCACTGACGCACCCAGCACTTTAGTAAATTCTTTCCTTATCATTAATTTTTGCTGTCCATCTGCTCTTTTCTTAGGATATGGCCATGCAGCGCCAGGGACCGACGCAGGGAAGGCCTTTTGCATGTTTTATGCCGTCCTGGGAATCCCTTTGACTCTTGTCATGTTCCAAAGTCTGGGTGAGAGGATGAATACTTTTGTCAAGTACCTCCTGAAGCGTATCAAGAAGTGCTGTGGCATGAGCATCACTGATGTTTCGATGGAGAACATGGTGACGGTGGGGTTCTTCTCCTGCATCGGCACGCTGTGCATTGGAGCTGCTGCCTTCTCCCATTACGAGGACTGGAGCTTTTTTCAATCCTACTATTACTGCTTCATAACATTAACAACTATAGGCTTTGGGGACTTTGTGGCTCTCCAAAAGAACCGGGCCCTTCAGAAGAAGCCCTTGTATGTGGCCTTTAGCTTCATGTATATCCTGGTGGGCTTGACAGTCATCGGGGCCTTCCTCAACCTGGTGGTGCTTCGCTTCCTAACTATGAACAGCGAGGATGAGAGGCGGGATGCAGAGGAACGGGCCTCACTTGCTGGAAACCGCAACAGCATGATCATCCACATCCAGGATGAGTCATTGCAACGTGGTCGCCGGCGACGTGAGCCGTACCGGGCGGAAGTGACTGATTTGCAGTCAGTCTGCTCCTGTATGCACTACCACTCGCATGACTTCGGCAGCTCTGGGGGAGGGATGGGAGGTCTGGGCTGTGCCTTCTCTCATCAGAACTCATTCAGCTCGCAGCTGAATCCCAATCAGTACTTTCACTCAGTTTCCTACAGGATCGAGGAGATCTCGCCCAGCACCTTGAAAAATAGCTTCTTCCCATCGCCCATCAGCTCAGTGTCTCCGGGCCTTCACAGCTTCACAGACAATCACCAGCTCATGAGGAGAAGGAAATCTATCTAACCCCTGACACATGCTGGACAAATGAGTTTCCATGTTTTATACACAAGGTCAAACATTTCCTATGCTGCTCCTCACAAATCTTATTTCAGCACTTTTTCCCTGTTTGGTTGTATGTAATATAAAAAGTATTCTTGGAAACAGATGAAAAACTCTTTGCAGAACAGGAAGAGTGGCCAGAATGGGATGCAAAGCATGAAGCATGGATGTCTATTTTTTCAGAGATTGCTCCATTTAAAACATGTCATGAACTACAGGACCTTCCTTATTACAAATTTACAGTACAAAATTGATATATTAACTTTGGTTACATACCAAATAATGCACACTTGGGGAAATGCTATTTTTCAAAAAGGGAGTATGCTTGTTTCACCTTAACTTGAAGAAACGTTTACTGTTGTGTACTATTCCATTGCCTCACTACAGAAAATTTTAAATAACTTAAAGCATCAGGTATTGTTTTCAAAAAGCAATCATACAATATATTTCAATTCACCACACATCAAGCCAAAATGTTGTTGCCAATATTAGCATGTGCATTATATGTCATTTAATGAGTGTATAATGGTTGTTTGACATTCTATAGTCTGTTTCCAGAAGAGCTGTATGACAAATATCTATCTTGGGTTCAAAGGATCATGCTGCTGTTATTTATATTTCCCCCTCATCACATCACACGACGAAGGCTTTAATTTCATATGAAGCCCTTTTAATAATAAGAGTTTAAACTGAACTACAGCAAAGAAAAACTCACCCTCCTCACTACACAATTTTTTTGTTGGTTGTGTTACTTTTAGCTCATTGACTGTCTCCTCTCTACACTGACTGTTTTACATATTGTGGGTCTCTGTTATGACATCACTGTGATATCACCAGGTTTGCTATTTGTTTCATAATTTCAGTCTTTACAGGTTGAGCGGTGCGCCTCACGCCAATGCTTATGCAGTAAAATAAATGCACAAATTAAAGCATTATGGGAAATGCTGGCCGTGACTATCTACAGTAGCTTGAGCTGCTGGGTCAGACTGAGGTAAGGTTCCTGGAAAATTATCAAATGACTCAAATTAATAAAGTGAGCATCCCAGACTGATGACATAAAATAGATCAGAAGGTGGAGTTTTCCTTTAACCTGCAGCTACCAAAGAACAATTAAGTAACTCCATCTAAATTTATCAACAGTGTTAATTTCAATCTAAGGACATACATAATTGTGCTTCACAAGTCCAGCATAGTAGTGTAATGCACACCTGTAGCAAATGAGCAAGTCAGCTCTAACCACAAAGCACTGAAAGTAGAACAGGCCAATATAAACTGACAACTCCTGAGGTTTGGATGCACTTTAGAGTCATTAGGGAAATACAACCTGATAAACTCATCAACAGGGAAATGAGAAGAAATAGGGGGAACGAGCTAATGTGAGTGGACAGGTAAAGATCAGAGATAAGAGAACCTTAATAACATCAGTATGATCCTTTCACTTTCTGTAAAATATTGTTTTATGTCTGAAAGATGAAAGGTGCATGAACTTTGTATGATGAATATGGAAACAATTCCATAATAACTTTAGAAGTATCTTAATGGGAAATAGTCTTAAGAATGATTTACAACATTGCTATTTCTTTTGCCAGTAGTTAAACAAATACACTTTATTTATTTGATTTCTAATGTTTAATTCAAACTGTACAATACTATTTGTGCTCAGGTTTGAATTAATTTTTTTTCTTCTTCACCTATAACAAACAAAATCTAAGAAATCCATCACTCACACAATATAATGTTCATATGAAACACTCTTTGAAATTATTTGAGAAATGCGACTAAGATGCATCGTATCACTGAGGCCTGCGTGGCATCTGAAACAGATGTGTACACTGACTGTCTATTTGCATTTTAGACATTTGTGAAAACCAAAAGGCTGGAAAGTATGTGAGAAATTTTCTTTTAAAGCCCAAGCCACCATTTGTGTTAGTTTGCCCAACAAAAATTGACTTTAAAGAAGCATTGCCTTCAGTATCCTTTGCAGCCTAGTGTTTAACAGGCTTCTGTTAATTTCCTGGGTATGTGAGCATGCCTAATGATGAATGCCACTTTGTTTGGGCAAATGGTAAAATGCCATGGATCCTATTCAGACGTGACAAAAGTAACCAGGCATGGAGGTTGAGATAAGCCCTAAAAGCATTGTTTCATTATTGGACTATACTAGCTTATCTAAATATCCTGTACAATATGTTTATAACAACCTTTGGAATAAAAAGGCCTTTTCATGGCTGAAATGCATATGTATTTTTCCACAGTAGCATACGTGCCTTGAAGAAACAGCAGTTAACTGTCGAAGTGGGCACATTTAAATATCACGACTGTGGATCTGTTTCCACTTCAGCAAACTGATCAGAAGCTTATGGAAGTCTGGCTTTAGGGCTAATAATATAGTAGGTGTGGTTAAAGTATGGACAGATCTGAGTCAGTTAGTTGACAATGAGATGAAAAATCTACACGTGATATTCTATCTACCTACCTTATACTAGAAACACACCCAGCACCAAAGCAGACGGAGCCACGTCCTTACTCCTGAAAGACATGACTGCTAATTCTGTCTGCAAATGTCTTATTTACACAGCTCTGGCCATTACTCCAATAAGTAATAGTGAAAGTGAGCTTGTACTGAGGTAATTGCTGAGATCTGGGAAATGGAAGAAAGTGAAATGGTGCAAAAAACACAAAGAGTCTGGTGGTTAGACAAGTTTAAAGAATAAGGCTGGCAATATTCTGTCAAATCCCATGAAAAGACCAAAATCAACAATAAAATCCTACTACTAAGTATGTCTGTCTGGTTAAAAACTCATATATCTTGTGTAAAAATGTTGCCCAAAAACTATTAAAAGCACCACTGAGCCACCATTTGGGAACTAGGAGACATGTTGCCTCATGGTGCACTACAGCTTACTTTTTCAACAAATTTGGTTTTGTTTTTTTCCTGTTTGAGGACAGTTGGCATCTGGGTCCCTCCTCTTGTGTTGTTTTCAACCAAACGCAGAGAAAAATATTAAGCTCCTTAGATTGCTAATTGCTTTGTAATATCCACCAGCTGCTTGGATATTTTGTCCCTCTGCTGTTTGGTGCTGGAGAGGAAGTGACCAGGTCAAATCTGGTCCTCTCCTCCTTTAGTTATGTGCAATAACATCTACAGGTAGATTGTAATTATTACCGCTTTATAAGAACATCTGCTAAATGACAACTAATATAATAACCTATATTGACCAGTGCAGCTTTATAGATTCACATTAAGGATTTACAAATGAACTTTGGGCTGAGTGTCACAAAGAAGAAAGGAAATTTAGAAAGTATTGACAGCTAGACATATAAATTGTGATATTGGTCTTTTTATGGAATGGATTCACTGACAATAATAAAAGTATAGAAAAACAAGAACCTTATGCTTTGAACAATCTAAGTTAGTCTAACTTCCTTGGAAAAGAAAGGCAATTGGTAAAAAAGTGCCTCATTGGACTCGTCGTAGTAATGTTGCCTTGTTCCCCAGCCTCAGCTATTAGTTTAACAAATACAATATTAAGCTATTATACTTGTAGGAACAATGACCATAAGTATAAAAAAAGAAGAATTATCCCTTAAACACTTTGAATACTGATAGGGTTGAGTGATTATCTACCTATAATAAGTATCACTGATGCTAATCAGTGTCATCTGCCTTCCACTCATTCCACAGTCAAACTTTTCAAGCAACATTTTGGGGAATGTATCAGCCATAATGGATTTTTTTAAAGAAGCAGCAAACAAATGAACTCATTTGCTCTTGGTAATGTTCAAGTCACACAGTTTTTCTTATCCGTCCCACATGCACACATATTACTTAGATTTGTCTGCCATGATGCTACATGTCATACTGATGGTTCTCGACTGAATGTTACTCTATAACACAGATGGTGCAGAGAAACAGCCCCACACACACACACACACACACATACACAACATTCAGCAGACAATACAGTGCAATCATGTTGCTTTCTCTCTGTCTACCTGCCACGTGGCATCAAACAACATGAAGATGAATTGAATTCTTTTTGGCTGTCATTTGTTTTTCAGTGTTTTGTATGTAGTCGTGCTTGGCTTCCAGGCGTCCTTTACTGCATGTGGCAGTATGTGCAGGCTATTTCTCTGTCAACAGTGCCATGTTTTCCTATGACAGGGACAATGAGACACTAATTGCACTACTATCTGTGTAATACAATATAACAGAAAGGCTGTGTTCCACCACTTCGTGAAATACTCTTTGCAATAGGTTCTTCTGTAGGTCTGATGAACAAATAATACCATGTACCATATTCTTTACTAGAGATTATATCCCATGTCATTGGTATCCATGGTCATGTTGGATCCACTAACGTCTTCTGTCACACTTTTGAAACTGATTGTACAGTACACTCCAGTATGGGTCCCTTCTCTTTTCAACACAAAGAGAAGAGATTGTCAGGATTAAATTAACATTTTACATAACATTTTACATTTGTATTTTTTGTTCCTTTTTTTGGGTATGTGTGCATGATTTGGTGTGGATGACTCACTGGGTTGCAATGCCTGGGTGAAGCCATAACACACTTGAATAAAATGATGAGCCTCCTTCTGAAACTCTTTGTCCTTCTGTAACTGGCTAACATCTGGCTAGCAGTTGCTCTGTTGAGCCAATATTTGAATTGAACAACAACAAAAAAAGAAAAGTAAAATTAATGCCTGCAGTTATAGTATAACATATTCATTAAAACAACAGTTTCAATGATCTCTAAATGTGCCATTGGCCAGTTTCTCAAACTAACTGAATCAACTTTGAAGTTATGGTGATAATTAATTAAAAGTGCCTCTTGGGTACATTTCATTTTCAAAGTTAAAACTAATATTTTTTTAAAGCCAAGGTTTTGAGAAGCAAGGCCTTCTAACATTTTAAGCCATAGCAGTGTGACTTTCAAGAGTATCTGCTAACAAATACAAACTGTAAAGTCTTAGTCTTGCATATTCAAACTTTCAGGCCAGAACAATCTTAGTTGTAAGAGCCAGAGATACCATCTCACACCAACACAACTACAATGGCTCTGTGTTGTGTATTTTCCTTTATGCTCTATTGGTAAGTCTCAGTGTTTAAGGAATAATCTGACATTTTGGGAAATATGTTTGCCTTCTCTGTGAAGCTACAGACAAGGGTTAGTTTAGCACAAAGACAAGAATAAAGGGGTAGAAATGTTCAATACATGTCTACCAACACCTGTAAAGCTCACAGAACGATAAAGTCTCTTATTTATTTAATTAATACAAAAACAATACTATACAAAAAAATATATAAAATATAAGATGTTATTAGGGATCTTTAGAAGGTTTTGGATCAGCCAAGCTCACTGCCCTCATTCCCATCTTTGTGCTAAGCTAACTGGCTCTGCTTTATATCACACAGAATCGTATATAGGCTATATGTGCCTAGCCCTTAGCAAAAAAGCTAACAATCTAATAATTACTTCAAAGAATATTATTAATTTCTAATTAAGTTTATAACATGAAATTCTACGTGTAACATATTCCAGCAATTTGACTAAATACATTTTGCTGTCCACTGCCTTCCTCTTCTCACTGAGTGGCCAGTGCGGTGCAGCTGGATGTTTAGTACTGTAGGTGGGAGAATGAGCAGGCAACATCCCTTTTTATCCCTTCCCACACTGCAGTAATTATACTGTCAGCCGTGAACGTCACGCAACGCAGAGGGCGACACAATAAGAACAGTGGCAGAGGGGTGTTAAGGCCTTCTCTTGGCGTTAAGCCTGTAATTTTGCATCTTAAATGATCATGTAAGTGGAGCCAAGTTGTTCGGCAGCAGGACCATTTCCACCGTACCAGTGATATGATTAAGCTTTGCAATAAGCAGGTGCTGACAACCTTCTTTTTTGTGGCCCGAGGCGAGAGAATGAGAGAACAGAGAAGAGGAGATTTTGAACAATGATTGAGTCTGTCTGTCTGATGAAAAATGGATCTACTCTTGGAGGCACAACTGCACACTAACATGAGTCTCATCCATTGCAGAAAAACTTTGTGAAAGTCTGCCTCTAAATACAATAAATGAGTCTGATGTGAGAGTGACAGAGCCAACATTTAAAACAAGCTGCTCACATATTCCTGCAGGCAGCACACACCACATCATTTTCTTATCTAGTCTGTCTGGAATATTTATGCTAAAAAACTCCAGTACCAATGCTTAGACAACAATTTGATCAAAGTTCAGTGAATGTAGACAATATATAAAATTAAACTTATAAAGTTACCCTCTATTCCGAGGTTACAAATCCTTCTGTAACATTTGTGCTTCTCTTAATATTTAAATTTTGATTGAATATGAGTAATGTAAGTAATGAGAAGTGAGGCTTTTATCTGGATTGCTCACATCAGTGCACTTCATATTAAATAAGCATCCACAACTTTTAGAAATGTTTGGTTACAGTTTTAAAGTTTTAAAACTCTGTAAACACATATTGCTATCGCAAATATTCATATTATATTTTCTTTGTCGTTTAGCATATTTTCATATTTTTAATTAATTAATTAATTAATTAATTTTCAATGCACTACTGTTTATAGATTGTGAGCCGATTTTCATTCTGCCCACAGCTGGTGAGTTCCTTTAGCTTCCACAAGTGTGTACCAATTCTTTATTGTTATTAATAACACCAAGAGTCGCAAATCACTTATCTCCTTTTAATTATGTCATTCAGTTGTGTTTCATGATCCATACACGCTGTGCATTCCATCCACCTTTAACTGACTTCTTAGCTTTCCCAAGCTGGTTCCCAAGTGTTGGGAAGAACAAGTCAATTTTAGATTAAAACTAAACTGCCACTGCTACATACTTCTGATTTGTTCTCTGATAATGATGATTCAGTACAATCAGTTCCCTTCAACACTTGTTCATACATGTACTTAACACCTCTGTTTTTTTCACTGACACATTGTTAAGACACTAAATTTCCCTTGGATCAGGTGACTCTCTGAGGGGTTCCAAGTCCCATATTGAGAATCACTGCCATAATTATACTGTCATAACGTAATATTTGGAATGTTTAAATGGTGTGAAGTAACAAAAAGAAAAGTACAGCCTCTATTTGGCTGTGTTCTACTGTACATGTAAAGATAACCAGGCCACAAAACTTCACTGATGCTCATAAGCATAAGAGGTCTCTGGCACCATCTAGTGGCCAGTGAACTGCAAAAAAAAAGTGACCTTTTCAACATCATCTGAGCAGAAACGTGCCACTTATTGAATGTTAATAAAAAAAAAAAAACAATCTCACTGGGGATAATGAAAACAGACTTGTCAACAAGGACTTATCATGAGAATGCATACTGACTACAACTAAGCTGGAGATCATTAGAGATCACCGTACTGCTCTGTGACCCTAATCTGCTTAATTATATCAAAGCTGCTAAACTACAGTGTCATTGCCTGTGGCCAGGTGGCACGGACCAAACAAACACGGGGACAACAAGTTTGTTCTGCTGCACTGCACAATATGATTCAACAAAAAATCAAGCAAGAGATGTCTGCCAAACCTGTAAGTATCCTGTACCATTAGTCTGCCGAATAGTTAATCCGTTTATTAGTTAATCTAATCAGAAACTATTTTGATATTCGGTTAATAGTTTTGGTCATGTTCCATCAAGCATTTTCTAGTTCAGTTTCTGAAATCTGTCAGACTGCTGTGTTTCATTGTCATATGTGATAGTCACTTGACTATCATAAACCACTGGATTGTTAGTAGTATTAACAAGCAAATTGATGACATTTGCTGTGTTTTTTAACATTACACAGTTAACTGATATGTTGCAGATTGCTCAAACATAAAAACATAATCTTTATTTGTGAGCAGAAATCAAAGTTTTACTGTGTCTCACATTACCGTAGCGCTCATTAGATTCTCATGACCCTGTGTAGAGGTTGCCTGGCATTAATATCTTAATGCCATTCTTTTCATTAACACCATTACAGGCATTAGTTAGTAATAGGGTCAAGGGCTACCCTAAAACTAAATTGTATTATAGACCATGTATTGTTTGAAAGCTGTACAAAAACATTTTTAACACTTTTCGAATTAAATAAGTGCTGTTATGCTTTGCAGTACTGTGGTAAACGACATTTACTACAACATTATTATAGAGTAATATGAGTCATCAATGTCTCTTTTGTTCAGGGGGCTTCCCAGCGAGAAGAGATGTTGACCATCCAAGTTAAAAATACCACTTTGCATCTGAATGGTCAAAACGTCAGACTGGCAGCTAAAAATGGCCACAATTCAAAAACACCTGGCCTCCATCTGTCAGTGACACATGGAAAGGAGGCAGCGGGTCAGATTATGGCATCCCCACTGACCCAGGAGGGCACAACACAGTTGGACTTATGGCTGCTCAAATCGCCTCGGCCTGACTTAGACAGGGAGGCTGAGAATCAGCCTGTTAGGCGCCCTCTGAAGCTTGCCCCGCTGGAGCTGCCAGAGGAGGTGAGGGAAGCTCAAAGGCAAAAACTCAAGTTTGTTCAGCAAGAAGTCGAATCTGCTTCCTGTAAGCAGGATGTGATATTGAATGAGCCCCGAACATGTAAGGTGAAATCCTGTGTGAGAGAGGGACTGGTAAAATCTGCAGTGTGCACTTCTGCTTCCACCGAGCCACCCAAAGACCAGCAGCAAAAGAGATTCTCAAGGCCCCAGCTGTCACGCTCCAACGCTGACAGGGACCTGAAGGACGTGGTGTGTCGAGGTACCCCAGCTCCTCTGTGCAGCAAGCCTGGCCCTCCTGTATTTTCTCCACATGTTATAGCTCATGGCAGAGATAAAGTGTGCCAGAACCTCAGCACACTCCAGCAGGAGACAGGAAGGAGGCGGCTAAGGCTGAGGAGAGCACAATGCCTAGAAGAGGATCAGTGCAAATCAAACATGTCAATATTGTCTGTAGAAGAAGGCAATGTTACCCAAGGTGTCCAAGGACAGCGAGCCAAGAGGGCTCCAAGAGGACAGCCACATCCTGGAAAAGTCATCAAAGAGATTCCTGTAGCCTCTTTGGAGCATGGAATTGTCAGGAAGAGTCATCAGGAGGACTAAAGTAAACAAATTGCAAGATGCACTCTGGACCAGCAGTCAGCTGAAGGTGGAGGCAATAAACATGCACTTGACAGTGTTAAAATAAGTGCTTCTAACTGGAGATTAAAGAGAAAAAACCCTTGATCACAAAGCATAACAATGCAGTCCCTCTGGAACGTCTCCAACTGTAATTAAATTGGACCTTTCATTTTTGAAGTCTGGGACTTCAAAATGTCAGGCTTAAAGATGCACTTATAAAATGAGGACAGCCATCAGAAGCTTCCTGTTTTAATCTTAAACTAGGCTTGTTTTAAGATGGTCCGTTGGTCCAGTATAATTTACACTGACATCAACCAAATAATGCAATTTTCTTCAACAAGTAAATGTATATATATATATATACACACACACACACACACATATATATACATATATATATATGTATTTGTTCTTTCTAACTACGCACAGCATCAGTAAATAAAGCAAATTTTAAAAGTCTTTCAACTTTTCCTGACCAGCTTTCCCCAAAGCAATCAAACAACTAATCACTATGGGTATATTAATTTCTGCAAGCAACAGAAGTCTTATCAACCCCGCAACATTGTACAAAAGGGCATCCTGATAGTCACCATTTCTGTAATTCTCTAAAAAGAGTTTCACTAATGCTGCTACACTGCCGCAGCAGGTGCATCAAGGTACTTTTTTGAGTACTGCATTTCATTAGAACCATTTTATTTTTGTTACATTTTGCTGGGATAAAATCTACAAAGTATACTCTTCATCATGTGATATAGTTTTTTGAGTTGTACCTTAATAATATTAATAAATTTGTGATTAGGCAACTTTATACTGCGTTCACATCATGTCACAGAATGAGAAGGGTGGGAACAGCTCTCTTCGTTACACAACCAACAAGTGAAAATAGCTATAAATGCTAATCATATACCTTTTAAGTGGAAACTTTTTTTCAACCCTTTCAACCTTCAAACTCAGCTGCTCATGTTAACAGTTTAAATGATATAAGTTAATATTTAAAATTACTTCATTATACATTATAACTGGGGACTTAAAGTGTTTTCCACGTTAAATGAAATGTCCCCCATAGCGTAGAGCAGCAGAGGTGTATTTCACTAACATACTGTTGGCACAAACCCAGAACAATCTAAAGTTCATTAAAGGTCCAGTGGACACTGCTGTGTTCCCAAACTACAAAACAAATAAATCAGTCAGCAATATTTCATAAAAGTGTATGCTAGCCTGCTCTCAATGATGATTGTCCTGTTTCAAGAAGCTGCTCCCTCAGCAGAGTATGCATTGATTTATTTAGTGGGAGGAACACAAAGTAAGGCTTCTGGCACACGACAGAAAACAAAACTATCATATTTAGTCTAAGATCTCAGCACATTAGTACTTTAGAGGTTAATTAATTAATGTTTTTCTTTGAGTTTTAACCACTAAAAGTAGTGTCTAATAATCAATAGACATAAGCAATCCGTCTATTGATTGAAAAGCAATCAATAAACATCATTGTACAGTATAATGAGTAAATACAATAAGAAGCTACATCATTTGAATCCTGCACATAGTTATAAATACTGTTACAGATGAAACAGAAATATTAAACTAATGACTCAACTGTCAGTGGAATGTCTCTGAATAACCTGAACAATAAAACTAGTAACCAAATGACTGGCTATTTAGTAAACCTATTTGCAGTATTTCTGTTTTCTACTTAAAATACAGTGTAACACAGATCAGCTCTCAGAAGGAGTAACTGAATGTCCATGACCTTGTTTTCAAAATGCAGCAGTAGCTCAGTTTTTGTTGTTTTGTCTAGACTTGGCTCGGTGAATGATGCTGCATTTGACCTGTGATCATTATTCAATCAGACCTACCTGTCTGATTGAATAATGATCAAAGGTCAAATGCAGCATTGGTGATATAACTCATATACTGGATGGCATGACCTCACTGCCCTTGTCATTATACCCCAAGCCAAATTTCATTTAGATATGTTTGTGTTTTTTCCCTCCATTGTTCACTCACAGGTATCAGATGAGACCCCAGGCCATGTGAGGTGCTACAGAACCAAAGTCCACTGAGCATTTTTTCCCACAGTTCTCAAATTGAGTTTTCAGTTAATTCTCTTAGATAAAAGAATACTCATAATGAGTGACTCAAAAAGTTTTTAGTTTGAGCTAATCCATAACTTCCCTTAGCATAAATCCACAGCTGTTATTAAGGACTCCAGGCCCTGGGGGAAGGAAGTAGGATTGGTATAGTAAAATTGCTTAAAGGTTGAATCTAAGATCCCTTAAAAAATGTGGCAGGTCTGCTTCTTATTCACACATTCATGTTTTGAACATACTGTATTTCAAAAGGAGACAAGCCTCTTTGTAATGTGGGAGTTTGAAAGCTGGCTGTCTGTCAACTGACAGATGGCTTTGTCCAACACTACATGGTGATCGCAGCCTATGTTGGTCACCTCTTTAGCCCTCTCGCATAAGGCGACAGACGGTTCCTCAGACTGACACCATCACTCATAACGTGCATCTGCCATGACTCATCAAGTCACTTCTCATCTACTTCACACGGAGCCTATATATAGCATAGTCTATGCTCACTTTCCTTGGCTACAATGGCACTGTAAATAGTCTGTGGATGTAATGGCTAACTTGTTTGTTGTCCACGACATTTAAATATTGAGACTGTGTTTTACAGCATTTTAGTGCCAGTAACCTAACAGCAGATTTGGATGTATTTGCAAATGTAACTAAAGCATGTGGTGACAGCTGTAGGAGCCATTTAAAGAGAAACCAAGAGCTGCCAGCATGAGACTTGTGGTGCAGATAACTTTAGAGGAGAAACATGTCTGTGAGGGAGGATGTCTGATGCAGACAGAGACAGAGCTGCTGTGTTTCACTGCAGCTTCCTCTCCTGCAACGGAACATGACCACACATGATAAGGACATCAGTGTACACTGAATGGGAATTACAGTCATCATGAATGTGTGCATCACATGAAAACAGATCCACAGCTTTGCAAACAATACTATGCTTTCTGTCACATTTGAAGAGACAGGCATAAAAAATGAGTAGGTGAATTAAGGAAAATTGCTTATTATTTTGACTTTTCTTGTCAATGTATTTCGTAGAACACATTTCTATGAAATACATATTAGATGGCATTAGATCTGTGAAAACTGACATATTATAAAAAGGAAAAATGTTACAAGAAGGCAAAGAACAATATTTGGATTAAAAAAGAGCAGCAGAAACTACCGGGGCAAACAGATAAGATTTAGCCTATTTTTATATGACTTCTATGATATTTATGTAAAAAATGAATGTGGTTTGACATGATCATCAACTTGTCAAAACAACTCAACATGAGTAATATAGATCACAGAGCTTTACTGTGACTGTGTGCGAGGACAGACTTTAACACAAAGCTGCAAGCACAAGTGTTCTGTAATCATTTTCCCAACTTAAATACAGCCCTTGTCCATAAGTGTGTGGCTGGTTGAAGCCAACAGGGCCCGGCCCACCACCAGCCCCAGGGCGGCTCCACTGTGGCTGTCACAGTGGCAAAGGCCGGACAGTTGAGGTGGTTGCCAAGAAGCTGTGCTGTTTCTTTGAGGGGAACACTTCAGTTGGGTGCAGCTATGAAGAAGGGAGAAAAGAACAAAAATATCCAGAAAGTTAGGTCTATAATTGGCTGCGCCTCTCAGCCTTTTTTTTAATGCTTGAGCACAGACCAGCTAAGAAGAGAAGAAGCCACTTCGTCCCCAAGTGAAACTCTACACTTTCCCCTCTTGCAGTTCCCACCCACTGTGTCCACCCATCCACAAAGTTGCTGAAGTGCACCTCAACTCAGATTTTAACAACACCATACATTGGACTGTCAATCTGGATTTAATAATCAACTCATCCTGATTTTTGGCACCTGTGCGGGACATGTTTAGGATAATTATCATCTGATAATGATAATGACCGGGTGCTGATTCAGGGTGTGAGTGCTGGAGGCAGAGACAGATACCTCCAGTGACGCTGACTGGGTGACAGGTCAGGTAAGACAAATATAAGCATTATAAGATCATTTATCACTGCTGTTATTCTCTAAAAATGACTTTTTTTTTAAAATATGTATTTATTCTTCAGCTGTTTTGGATTGTTGGGAAGAAGTATCTCATGCTTTGTATCTGCTTGCACTTCAGATACAGTGCTAGAGAACAACCTTTCCCTTTTTTTCAGTTCTTCTGTTTTTTATATCTTGTGAATGATAAACGTGGTGCTTCTGTTAGAGACATCTATACTGCAGTCCCAGGTCTGCCATTGAGAGAGGAAGTGGAAACAGGCCCACAGTTTGTAAGGAATCTGGTTTACCTTTGTTGTATGTATGGTGTATGCCACTGAATTTAACACAGCACTGGGAGTACCATACACTGTACTTAAACACAGACACAAAAAGGGAGAGAAATTCAAATATGTTAGATTTGTACAAAGCTGGGTAAAGAGCAATAGGAGCATTAATCCAAATATGTTGCCATGAGTATTTCTTTTTAAAACAGAAGTCTTATTGGACTGAATTTGCACTCTAACTTAGACAATTACAGTTATTGAGCTAGTGTAGGTATTTCACTCTTTAATAACACAAGTCAAACCAAGTAGCAGAAATAGCTCAATGGAGAATCTGATAAGCAAACTGGTATCTGGAGGTCAAACCACTTTACACACAGTAAATAAAGCGCTCTCTATTTCACAAGCTATATAGGCCACACCACAGTCAACAGGCTGTTGTTTTTAAAATGGTGTCGTTCCACAGTATTTCCTGGAATCACTTTTGGTTTAAACAACTTTTTTTTTCAAAAATCATACACCCACGCACTTGATAAAATTACACCTTAATTCAACTTTATTTTAGGCCTGTAATTTAGTCATAAAAAAAAACTATATTATGTTACAAAGATGCCAAACAGAAACAAATCCTGCAAGTGTCCAGGGAACATTAATCCTGCTATATCTGCTAATGACAATATTAATAATTCTTACCCCTAGTTGACAAAATATGTGCTCCATTAAATAATAAGTTTAATATTTTGGAAAATTAGAGCATTACTGTTTGCTACAGCTAGGAGACAGCTGGCTTTGCATACAGACAAGAAGCAGAGGGCTAGTCTGGTACTGTCCTAAGGACAGTTTCTCAATGGGTGAATGGGTGAAACACTAGCTGTGCTGGATAACTTTGTGTTGACTTCTCAAAAAAATATACAAGATAACACACTTTGATTATACTGCACAATGTTTAACTCTCCTAATGTTACTAGAAAGAATCGATCTCTGATAGTAAAAAAAAAAAAAAAACATAATTTTTGTAAATCAATTTTTAGGCGCTCCTTTTCCAATAGTATTGAAATATTTTAAGTGCTAATACACTTCACATGATGAACACAGAAGCTTTAATATCTATATGCAATATCTTGCAATATAATTATAAGCCAAAAGTGCATTATAGCCCAGTTCTGTTGTTGGACCTAGAGTCACTGCTCTCGGCCAAGATGTTGTCCAAAACATAGCTCCCACAAGATTGCTTGTCATTTTTCCATTTTTTTAAACAAACAAGATTAGACAGAGTTTTGACAGAGCCATATTAGTTGTTTGTCTCGTTTTCAGCATGTATACTAAGCTACACTAGTCGTCTCCAATGTCCTAGGTCCTGTTTCATAGTTTTTGAAGAGTTACAAGATTGGCGTTGATCTTCACACATTAACAGTGTTAATGTAAAATATGAATTAATGTCAGACAGATTAGAAAGCTGGTGAAGGATGGTAAGTAACTTTTCAGGACATGTGCATAACTCAGATTTTCCACAACCTCTCCCAATGATCCCATACAACAAAGCACTCTTGCAGTTAAGATGAACCAATGTTATGGCTACAGTCAGTCACACATCAGCCCTAATGGCCAGCATCACAACCGCTGGTATATAATAGGTACAAGAATAGTTTTGTGTATATATGAGGTTAGTGCCACCAAGGAAATATAACCTCATAAATGAAACAAAGATATTTGAAATTGCAAAGTACAACTAGACATACCTGTGTGAATTTGAAACTTTATCAAATCACCATTGAGAAATTGTGCAGTGCAACAATAACAATGCTGCAAACTGCATACTTGTGACATCGTTCTTTTACTGTGGGATTGAGGGGAAAAATAGGCAGCAAATTCCAACCATCTCCAAATATCTTAATCTGCTTTTTACTTACTGCAGTACAAATGTGTATTTCAGTCTTGGGTTTCAATTACATCACATCTTGAGAAGGGAAAACATGTCCTGCCAGTATCCATGTCAGAAGGAAAATTAAACAAGTCAAAAGAGAAAAACTAAACAATTTTTTTTTGGGAGACCAAGTTTTTATACATATGTGTCTAAAGTGTATCCTGCTATCCATCTTTACAACAGAAACTTATCAAAATAAGAAAGGCAACAGCCACTGTTAGGAGCCTGCTTTTTACAGCAGTTTCATTCACTTAGGTTTCCCTGTTAGAGAGAAATGACAGCAGACTGTGAAGAAAAGGTGAATGGGACACTTTGGCAAACAGGACTTAGATTCTGAAATACCTTTTACATAAGGTATTCCAGTACATTTACAAACTAGGCCAACTGATTTTAGTTTTTGCTACAGTCAATTGTTGATGTTTCCACTGACCTCTCCACAGACTGGACAGCTTGATGGTGGTAGTAAGCTAAACAAACCAGAACTAAACCAAGGCTGAGATGGAATTACAACTGGGATTTAGGATCACTGTGGTCTTGGTTGTCTTGGCCTTGACATTTTCCAGTGAGAGAGTCGAGGCACAAAGGGCAGGTAAGACCATTAAGCATGAAAAGCCAGTTCTAGAGCTTATATGTGTGCATGTGCCTAAATCCTACTGCATTTATCTATTCCAGGGTGTAAAAATGTCCACTATGACTTGGCATTTATTCTGGACACATCATCCAGTGTTGGAAAAGAGAACTTTGAGAAGATCAGACAATGGGTGGCCAACCTTGTAGAGTCATTTGATGTGGCACCAGACAAAACAAGAGTAGCTGTGGTTCGATACAGTGACAGACCCACCACTGAGTTCAACTTGGCGCGACACAGGACCCTGGAGGATGTCAAACAAGCTGCCCGTAACATACGCTATCTAGGGGGAAATACAATGACCGGAGATGCTATCAGCTACACCACCACCAACATCTTCACTGAAAGAAATGGAGCAAGGCCTGTGGCCAGAGGTATTCAGAGGGTGGCCATCCTTCTCACAGATGGCCGAAGTCAGGATTATGTTCTGGAGCCCTCAAAGGCAGCTGCCAAAGCTGGCATCAGGATGTTTGCTGTGGGTATCGGGGAAGCACTGAGGGAGGAACTGGAGGAGATTGCAGCAGAACCAAAGAATGCCCATGTCTTCCATGTGACGGACTTTAATGCCATTGACAAGATCAGAGGCAGGCTGAGGAGAAGGCTGTGTGAGAGTAAGTCAGCCATCAGGCTCAGGGCCAACACATCATTCATGATGCATACCACATGGCTTCTGTTTAAAGATTCACTTTGAAGTACCTACTTCACCCTAAATGTGCTTTATCAAATTACTTATTTTAACCTTTAACCACTATACTGCAGTAAGGCCTTAAATGTAAAACCCCACCCAACCACAAAAAGCTGCTGCATGTACAGTATACTGTGCTATAATGGCTTCTATTTGACTGAATATAAAGCGTGCAATGGGGCTGTTGCATAAATTGGCTTGTAAATGACAAGTTTTGCTAACCAAGACACTTCTGTGGTGTAGCTGACTTCTGCACTGCTGCTTGATGCAGAGGTGTTTTGCACTGGAAGGTTTGTTGTGTGCTAACCTCAATGTTTTTTTTTTTTTTGTTAGTGTGAAAATCTTAACACAGACAAGCAGACTTAGAAAGTAGAAAGTAGTCTAAATAGCCAAATGAATTAGCAAAAAGAGGCTTAAAAATAAAGTAATAAGTTTATGTTGTCCAACGGCTGCTGTAAAAAGGAAGAGGTATTTGTATGTGAGTATTTTTATGCTTTGCAGTTCAGCATTGAAATTCCTGCCTAAAGTTAGCCAGACAGGCAAAGAAAAGGATGCCATAAGTCTTAGCCACAAACAGTAAATACAAAAACGGAAATCACATGATTACATGGTGCGTTGCACAGATGAGCAATGACAAGCTCAACTTTCACTTTAATCTAGCTTTAAATTTTGAAGTTTTACATGGCAAAACTAGAAAAAATATTGATTCTGACTCTAAAAAGCTTTATATTATGTAGCAGAATTTGTTTGTGAGAGGACATTTAACATGAACTGTGAGGTAGAAAAGCCATAAACCTTTGACCTTGCTCCTTGGCTCCAAAGATATTAAATCTGCCAAACAATAATGTAAGGTATATACAGTACTATGACACCTGCTGTAAAGTTTTGTAGAACTAACCAAGGGATAAAAATAATGTTTTAGTGTTTTCTTTCTGTAATCTCTAAAATCACTGTTAGTGACTGTCTAAGTATATCAGTGGTCAGTACAACTGGCTCACTGAGCCATGCAAGTTATTTTCATTCAAAAAATTATAGCTCTAATGTTTCAAATGAGTTCAGAAGAGCTACTCTAATGTCCACGTTAAATGTTTTCACATTTTAATCTATAGGTCTAAAAAGGACACAGTTATATGCTTTACTTATTCATTAAACCATGTGTGGCCTCACTTAAAATAGCAGCCCACACATATCACACTCTTGACCTTATATGACTACAGTGCAAGAAAAATGTCACATGAAAGCTCTTGCCTAATATCTGATGGGTATTTAAAAGATTGGATAGCCATAATGATAAAAGGAAACATGGTAAGAATTTAAAAAGTACCAATCTGTAGCTTCAAAAACTGTCGTTGGTCGTTGTTAATGTTTGCAATGCTCCAACTTCTGCTGATACAATGAAACTGTCTGAGACATTCATTTCCAAGGGCAAGTTTTACATTGCTTCCATTTTAACTAACAACCAGATGCCTAAATTATAGCTTTAGGGCCACGAGTGCAGGGAGTAGCTCAGCTATCTACGCAGCATACTAACTCACAGAGCTGCGCAACAACATCATTAAAAAAAAAGAAAAAAAAGAGTGACGCACTTCAGTACATTTGCACAATGGTAATTTTTGGCACCCCTCATCTTAAAATATAAAACAATATAAGATGTATAATATAAAATATTAACAACCACTATTCTTTTTGCAAGCTTCCTTAATCACTTTAACACATAAAGGAAAAAGAGACTTGTTTCCCTCCATGTCACTACTTAACAAAGCGAAGGACAAAATATCCAGTTGAAAAAAAAAAAAATCTATATAAGAAATTAATATGAATAATAAATAAAAAGGTACAAATGCTGATAGTAAGTTGGCTGCTTGATTTTCCATGTCAACAGAGTTATTCCCATAATGAACACAACAAAGGTTAAAAGATATCTGACATAGTGACATTTTATGATGGTGATTTAAGAAAATTGCTGAGTTCAAAAGCAGCTGTTTGCCAGATACTTGATCTATTAGGGAAGTTGAAGTCTCTTGTTGTGATATTTTCAGCCTCTGATAATATTTAAGGACTGACAGACTGGACACAGACATACTGTTGGGCTAATATTAGGCTTAATAACAAGTTCCTTTGAACAGATTGATTACAAACTGATGACAGGATCCTGATTTGCTGTTATTGCATGATCCACAGAATGAAAATGAATCTTACCATATGGGATGGGTGAGGACATTTTATTCATCTTCACCTCATCAGTCATAAAGTTTATGCATGGAAGCAGCACATCGATTTCCAAACACTAATGAGTCCATATTTGTCATGATAAAAATGCAATTTGTGCAGATACACCAATTCACAGCATTAGTTAATGCAGATGGCCCTGCTACTTAATTAAATTATGTCTCAGATATTGATTTGTTATGTCTTATATTAGTGGTGATCCCTTACACTCAAAATATGTACAGCATATGCTATATAATACTAAGACCCTGGGCCCACACCTGTGTTAGCAGCTCAGTGAGTGCTGCTTAGAGCTTAATGTCAATATGCTAACAAGGTTAGCATACTCATTTTTAGTAGGTATATTTATATTATAATATTCACCATCCCAGTTCAGCTTGTTACAACACTAATATTTGCATAAATACATCAAGTACTAGTACTACACAAAAAAATACCAAAAATGTCTAAACTTCTTTTGTAGTTTGAGTGAACCTACCTGGGAAAGACGCCAATCCCTAAGTCAATGTTTGCATCTATTAAACAGGATTCATAGCTACATCTCCTCTAGTGAAACAGGCACCTTGACACAATTAGAAAACACCTCTCGTGCCAATAGAAGCTTAACCTAATGGTGTTGCCTTTCTCAATATCATCGCCTACACTGAAATATGTGTGTGTGGAAATACAAAACTGCTTCTTGGGACTGCATGTCTGACCCAGGCTCTAGCACAGCCACTCCAGCCCTCACTCACCCACACACTTGAATCTGTAGCCATCAGACAGAAGAGAAAGAGGGCAGTCTGTCTGGGCAGGTGTTCTATAGATCACATATCATTCCACTTTCATTAGATCACTACTTCCTAAAGCCATAAAACACTTTGTGCCTTCTTTGTCTGGCCCCTTATGAAGTTTCAGAATGTCTGTTTCCTGTTATAAAATCACATGACAAGATTCCCAATAGCAGGATTGATATAATAAGGTCATCATACCCTGATTTATAGTGTGTCGAACTGAACTATTGTCCTTTCTTTCAGATGTCCTGTGTCCAAACATGAAGGTTCAACCTGATCGCTTTAAGCCCAACAGCACCAGTTATGGTCTTGAAGAGGTTCCAGGTATGTGCAAACTGCTGCTTTCTTAACGACAACATGCAGAGCCTGCAATACTTGTCACCCACAAAGCTAGATCTTTATTTCTGTAAGGCATTTCCTGTAGCTCTTTTATACAGACAAGTTTTATATGCATGTAAGATTCACATAGTTCTTACTTACAGTTTTCCTCTTTTTGTCACATGGACTTGACACAACTACATTGTTTTATGCTACAATAATAAAAACTCAATTAATTGCAAAATTCTGTCAGACATGCATTTGCCCACATTTGCTCACTTTATATTACAGCAATCAATGTACGAGTTTTAGAACATGTATTTTGTCTCCAGGTCCACACTGTCATTATTATTAGTTCCAAAACATATAAAACTCAATTAGTATACTCTTGACACTCTGCAATGTATTTGCTGTTCAGACATGAAAATGGTAATTATTTTGTTATCTAACTCTCAGCACAAAAACATAAACACAATAAGCAGGGGACTATTCCTTTAAAACTTACAAAAGCCCTGACATTGCTTTTTAAATGCATTTTGTCTTTTCAAGTTCAGCTGTAAAACTAGTGTTTTACAAAGTAAATAAGCTATTTTGTATATATATATATATATTTTTTACAGTATTTCATATATTCCAAGCTGCTGTGTTGAACGTTTCTCAGAAGTCTTGAATAGCGTTTCTCCAGAAAGGTTGGATGTTGTTACAAAGGGTCTTTGGGGGACCTGAGTTCCTGACTAGGTCTGGGTCCTGGGTCTCCCACCCACATCCATCACACTAAGAGAAATAACAGATGCACACGCTGTTTGGACTGTCTCTGTATGAGAGCTGTTTGTAGTGGAAGCTTTTCAAAACAAGGCATTAACTCCTGTGTATGTATGATATGAGTTCTTAATAACGAATTAATGACATTCTGTGTTGCTGCAAATTGACTGCTATGTCAATATCCAGTTATTCTTTTCATAGCTGTTGATCTAGTCTGTGTTTCTTCATAAACGTAATCATATTGGGCTATAGAGTTATCTATAAAACAGTATTTTAGCCTTCATGGGTCAAAGCTAAGCTAAGCAAAGCTTCAACAGTATAGAGTAGGGGAGTGAGTGATTCCAATCAGTAACGGCAGAGTCACTTCCCACTGTAGAGACACAGTATCACATCCTCACCACTGGGCAAGTGCTAATTACGTGGTTTTGCCTTTCCTCTAAACCACAAGAGAATTAGAAAAAACTTCAGATAAATCACAGAAACCCACTGATGTTTTCTTAAGCAGATGTACCACTTTGTCAGTTGTGCTGTAAGCACTCTAATTGGAATAAATACTTGGGCTATGTTTTACTTGTCTTTCTGAGTCAGATCCAAAATCCAATTCTTGATCCATTGGAAAATTATATGAGATTTTCTTTTTGTAACCAAGCTAGGTTATTGTGGAATATACCAGAAATATATCATAGACTGCATCAAGTTATATTTCTTTTACATTTAGATTTTACATTCAGGTCCCAGCACCACACATGAAATGGTGCTGACAAAGAGCTACCACCCTAATTCTGAATCCTCAGATATTGTCATGATGTACTATTACAAATCTAGAAAAGGATTTCTATGTCAAATCAGTTAGCAGAGTGTGGTCCATGGACCACCAGATGTACATAGGAAAAATTTACTTCTTTTTTTTTTTACTTAGACAAAGGATCGGTTGATTTTCTCTTCCTACAGTGCAGCACAGACAGTTATGTCATAATGAGATCTACTGTAGAAAGCCCAAATCTGCATTGGGCCCACTGGAGACAAAATGTTATCACACAGTGGTCTGAGGTCTGAACCTCCCTGACATGACGAAGATGTTCAGGGTTTTACAAACTGCACTAAGTCTTTAACTGCGTTCGAGTTTTATGACATACTGTACATTATCAAACCTTTTTTCTGTTTGTGAACTAGCCTGTACTGCAGAGATTTTTTCATCACTTAACCAGCAGATCCATAGGCGTCAACCTATAATTTCACAATATATTCTCTTTATGCTGCTGCAGAGAGAGTTGCATTTCTTTGTAGGAAATGTCAAGACCATTTCCTACTGATCACGATTTGACAGCCAAAAGACCTGTGGTTTGAGAGAGACGTATTTATCATGGGTTGTCTAGCCAGACCCCTCAGGGTACTGAGCACAAACAAGGGGCTGCAAAGAGTCTTTCCGGCCCTGTGCTCACTATCTACTGCACAAATGTTGCCATCTGCTCTGATCAAAAGAATGCTGTGTGTATGCGTTCTCCTTTCCCAGTCAGTGAACTCATCTGGCTTTTCCCACAGATCACCCCATTGGTCGTTTTTGGCTGTCCAAAATAACTTTTTGGGTTGATTATACACTATCTGCTGCCAGTCCAAATTACAGCTCTGCGTTCAGATGGTCCCCAAACAGCCACAGAAACGGAGCGGTGAGCAAATGTGCACGATGCAAGCATAGTGACAGGGAGAATCAAGGCCAGTGAAACTCACAGCTGCGTGGCTTCCTCGAGTAACCCTTCAACCAAACTGATAAATGGCAAATCTTCATTTGGTTGCTTACTTCACATCACCAGTATTCATACTTTAGTCACTTTTTTCCAGTGGTCATTAAATTCCTTTTACATAAAAGCTGCAAAAAAGAAACAGGTCAGTTATTCTGATTAAGATTAGGCTCTATAGCTTAATATATGTAATGTCTTATCGCATGGTAAACATGTGGCAACGCTATGAAACTGTGTTGGAAACATAACACAAAAACTCAACCTTTGTTTGTCTTAGACAAACACAAATAATTTAATCCAAATTTTAGGCTTGAGGATAGCTAAGCTAAGCAAAGCTTAAGGTATTAAAATAAAGTAAACTATAGTGTGTGTTATAAAAATAGATTGTTAAGTGATGACAGCACAACATAATAAACAGTAATAACACTCAAGACAAAGTGATTGTTCTGTATTGTATGCCAAAGTAGAGACAATACCATCTACTGACCAATCATCTGAAAGTGAATAAATGGCATCGACATGAATGGAATATTATTTGTAAAGGTCCTATTTAGACCAATGTGTGATTTGAGTCTCCACCCTGTGGTGAGTGTAAAAAAAGTAATGTGAGCACATTTAGGCCATTTGGTGACCACTTCAGACAATGTGGTTGGTTGATCTCCACAGTTATTTGCTCTGTCAAGGTGACTCTTGATTTTTATGTTACTCTGTTGCTAATAGCACAGTGGCAGCCTACGTGTCTTACCACCTGTTTCTGGGCTATTTCTAATTACACCCACTTAGTTTCTGCCAACTCTTACATTCACAGTATAATGTTTCCTGCTTGGTTTTCCCTTTTAAAGATTAGTGCACTGGTTTTGATGTTCCCCTTGAAAACCTCACATTGAATAGATTATTCTGTATTTTCAAGGCCTTGCAGGAATTTGCTGAGGCTGTCCTCATCCTTTTCACGCACTAATGACACATCCAGCTTTCAGAAGAGCTCAATCGACACAGTATGACCACCAGCTTTGAGTGAGATCTCCTGGATAAACTGGCCCATAAAGTAACTGGCACCATTAGTGCTGTACAAGAGCTCATCCTGCTGGCATCGCCATAGCTACAGCACTTGTTTTTGTTGGGAGTGTCTTTCTAAACCACCTAAATATGGTCTGTGGCTAGACCACTTCAAATCACACACTGCAAGGAAACGTATACACACGCGCACACACAAACATTCAGACTGACACAAGGACTTTGCCAGCAATGGCAATTTTTTCTTTTTCTTTCTGGCAACAAATCTAACAAGTTGAATGGCCAACAAATCGCTCCATTTTCCAGTTATTCAGTAATACTGTGATTTTACTCTTTCTCAAATAAGCCACAAAACACAGTGGCTACATGGTGTGGTAGGAATGACCCAATTAAACCCTAGTATAGCCTGAGAGATGTGACAAAAGCATAAATCAACCTCACAACTCAAGAGCCCTGGTGCTTATTTATGTGTGAGACTTGCTTGAGTCCAACCAGGTTACTTTACTGTGTTGCTGCAGGTTTCGATCTGATGGAGTACTTCAGTGTGAGAGATATTCTGGGAACCAGAGCTGATGAAGGCCAAAGTTCCTATGTTCGTCTTGGCACAATGCCTATTGTACAACAAACAGAGTAAGTTGCCATGCACTTCTAGTGCAAACAATACAGTACAGTGCATAGCTTTATTATATCTGAGAAGATTTGGTTTAAAGGCATGACTGGAGAAAGCTGTTAGGTCATGTTTTGTGCCACAATGCCACATACAAGCCCCCTTTAAGCACATTTTAAGTATAATATTATTCCTTATTCCTAATTATAATTAAATTATAACTTGTTTATTTAATCTACAAAAAAATCAGAGACCTGTTTGTTTTAATCACTACTATGTATGGTAAAAATTTCATTCTGTAAATGTTCTGTTCAAAATAAAAGTAATAATAGTATGAAAGAATGACATTGATCTGCTCAGCACAGCAGGAGTATTGAATATAGACGAAGAAGTTACTGTTTAATTTGAGTTTTTCCTATATATGTATTTAAACGGTTATGGGTTCATTGCAACTATAGGCTTGCCACATTCATAGATTAAAATAAAACACAGTTTATGTTAACAATGTGCTTTAATTCCACAGAGATGTGTTTCCTCAGGGGTTGCCAGATGAATATGCCTTTGTGACAACATTCAAATTCAGGAAAACCTCGAGGCGTGAAGACTGGTACCTCTGGCAAATTTTTGATAAATATGGAATCCCACAGGTGGGTCAGACAAATGTAAACAGTAAAAAATGGTATGTTTCCAGATTTAGACAATTACAGTGCAAGTTCAGTGAAGAGGCTCAGCTCACTGACTATTCAGATCCTTATTCTGAGATTAAATCATGGATATCTACTATTTAACTCAAATGTTGCTAAATTTCCCTAAATTCCATTTCATTTGTGTTTTAAATTCATTTTAAAGGTCATTTTTTATAATAATGAAGACTAAATTTGGTTTACCTCTCTATAGCCTGTGTTGGCTCTCTGTAGATTTCTGCTCCTATGATTAACATTATCCTGCATCTGACTTGACAGGTGTCCATCCGTCTAGATGGGGAGAACAAGGCAGTGGAGTACAACGCTGTTGGGCTGACAAAAGATGCTGTCAGGGCTGTGTTCAAGAACCCTGAAGTTGACAACCTATTTGACCGCAACTGGCACAAAATTGCCCTCAGTGTGGAGGCCAAGTCTGTGTCTCTGTACCTGGACTGCAAACACATCCAGACCCTGCCCATTGAAGACAGGGAGGACATTGATATCCAGGGCAAGACAGTAATTGGAAAGAGGCTGTATGACAGTATGCCAATTGACGTGAGTCTTTATCTGCATCACTCTTTAATTATCTCGACAGTGTTATAGTATATTAAAATTTGCACATAAGCATAATTATTTTCTTGAGGTTGATGTTTTCATCATTGTCTGTACTTATTTGTGCAGTTTGACCTACAGAGGATGATGATATACTGTGATTCCAAGCATGCAGAGCTGGAAACTTGCTGTGATCTACCCAATGGGCCAGTGAGTATTTTGTGCCTTTTCAGTCAATGCAGTCAAACCACATCTGGCTTCACCATGGAGATTCACAAAAAATAAAAATGTAGTTGCAGACAAATATGCTAATTCATAGTAATTATACTGATTACAAAAGAGAAGGCCAGATCAGTTTAAAGTAAAAGTTATGGTCAGATAAGTAAGTTTGTTTCTAATTGCAGGTTAACTTAACACTGAAAACTATCTTGTCCTTATTCAAGAAAGTCTCTAATTTAAAACACTCTCATTTTTAGCTTGAAAACGGTTTCACGTTAACAAACAGTTGTTTCCTCTGTACTACCTCTGTAGCTAAGATGTCACCAGGCTAATTTTTGTAATGCAACTGAATACACAGGCTACTAATAGCAGGCTACCCTCACAGTGCAGTAGTGGTTACCTGCAAATAAGTCTGATCTTTAATGTTATATAAGCCCTAAGTCTACAAAAATAGCCAGCCATTGTTATCCAGTTTGTTTTTTTGCCTTTTTAAAAAGAATGGTCAAAGTTGTGTTATTTGGCCAGATTTAAATTGGTACTGCGTCTATTTTAAATTCAGGAACCTGGATGGCTTTCCCCTCCTATCTTCAGTCTTTATGCTAAGCTCACCCCCATGCCCGGATGTCACACTCAGTAGATCCTTATAACCATGTAATCCATATTCAATATTACCTTTACAGTGCCCTAAAAAAGTAGTGACAGAGGCTCCTCCTGTGGAGATCCCTACTCCAACACCCACTGTTGTGGAGCAACAAATAGGCCCTCAAGTCAACTGCTCCTGTCCTGCTGGAGACAAGGTAAAGTGCTTTGACTTTAACTAGACTTTAACTATTATTGTATAGATGACTGGGTTTCCTATCCCTAATGGCTTTCGACACGTCTGTATTTTCATTTCTCACAGGGAGACATTGGTGCACCTGGTGTGGCAGGTCCAAAGGGTGAAAAGGTCATCTACCATCACCTTTAAGCACTAGTTTGTGTGTGATAACAGATTAGCTCCAGAACTGTTCTACTTTTTTGATTGTGTAAACTGCCTACCTTTTCAGGGTGTTGCTGGGTCAAAGGGTGCCATCGGACCGCCTGGTATCAAAGGAGAAAAAGGAGAAACTGTATGCAAACTTACAGTGTGCATATTTACACGTGTATAGTAGTTGTTTTGATGGAGAGATGAAAGCTAATTAACTGTGATCAGATTATCACAAATAGAGCAGTCACATTATATTGCAACACAACTCAGTTATTTCAAAGTGCTTTCCAGCTATTCTGCTTTTTTTCCTGCCTCGATAATAATTAATCCTTATCGATTAATTATTTGCAGGGCAGAGTAATCTCTGTCAAAGGTGACAGAGGTGAGAAGGTAAGTAAACTTGCTCTTTCTGATGATGCATGAGCATCATGTTAACACATTTACATGTTTGTCTTTTCTATGCATGTAAATCTTGTGCAAAACAATCTACAATCTCATACCTATATATATACATATATATATATACATATATATCTCCATCTCTATATCTTTTCTATTATCTTATTTCTTATTTTTATCTTATCTTACACATTTTACCTCTTTTCTTTCAGGGAGTTGCTAGAAAAATACTCATACTATTATTGTCAGAATTACAGGACAGGTTACCACAGAGGATGTGTAACAGAGAGGCCAGGCCTACGCAGACGCCCACCCAGATTGTTCCAATCATAGACTCTGCACCGCCTGGCAGTGCCAGCTCAGAGTCTCACAGTATAATTTATTCCTTGAGACAAAATCCCCAGCATGCATCCTTCAAGCTGTGCTGAGAGAGACACTTAAAATTGTCACAGGAGGCTTGGAAGACAAGATATGTTGTGTTGGTTGTGATATTTTGAGAATATACTTTTTAATTATCCTGGACAATACAGATGTATAATAAAATAGTGCACCTGTAATTCTTTAAAAAATCAGTCAGGAGCCTTCTTATTTCAATGTGAATAATGCAGTCAGACAGTAGAGCTCTTTTCATGACATTCTTTAAGTTTGTAGTTCTTGCTGCAGGAAATCTTGGTTTATAGAACTGCATTAAATTAAACTATATTGCAGCATCCCTGTTGCTTTTCTATTTCTTACTTTTTGCATGAGCATCTGTCTTCACATTCTCACACAGAAGACTACAATTTGTTGTTGTAAACATTTTTAAACCTGTTAGCCTGAGGATGACGTAAGGTGACCTCAGGCTGTGGTTAAAAATTGTGGTCATCAAGTGAATTCATCCCCTGTGATTGCTTCTAAGTGCATCTTTAACAGAGCTGAAAATACAATTCCCTGTGTAACTGAGTTGTTATGAATAGTCTTTATCATTATTGGGGGCTTCTACTAATTTCTATGACAGAAATGTAACACTTTAAAATGATTTAAGCTCTGAAAATAATTAAAGGGCAACCTTATTTGACTTGTAAAGTGGTTTATGAAGTAGTGGGAAGTCTTGTGGTGGGCAAGACCTTATAGTACTGTGTCATTAAACGGCCATTACTTTTCACTCAGTCCAGCTTTTGAATTCCAAGGGATTCCTTGGCAAATGAGATGACATCAGTGTACATAGAAATACCAAAGTGCAACACTGTGAAGACAATGAAAAACCAGCCCAACCATTGTTCCTTGAGTCCAACCAAAGACTCAAGGAACAATGGTTGGACTGGTTAACAGCTGTTAGCATATTCTGGCTCCCAAACCTTTACTCAAATGTTTGTATGTGTTTGTTTGTGTGTTCCGATTCTTTCTGATATGTGTATAGTTTTAACTTCTGTCTTTTGTCCCCATACAGTGGCAAGAAAAAGTATGTAAACCCTTTGGAATTTCATAGTATACTGCATTAATCTGTCATAAAAGGTGATCTGATCTTCATCTAAGTCAAGAATAATAATATAATGTGCCTAAAATAATAACAAATAGAAAAATAAACATTCTGATCCTTCACCTTCACATTGAGAACAACCGTAAAAACCGCACACTTTTTCTGGCCACTGTATTCTGTAGATGTTATCTTTCACTATGTGATTAATCAAACACATTATTCATCTCTAACATTTGTACTTTGTCCTGCATTAATCCTCCAACCACCATGTACTAAACAATGTTCTGCTCCTAGGTTGATTTTGTGACAGCACGCCACTGTTGCCTGCTTTACCGACCATCACGCATGTGTGTGTACTGCAGAACAGTCAAAGTAAATACTTGCCTTCTGTTTACAGGGTGATACAGGCAGCATTGGGTTAACAGGTGCTCCTGGACAAAAAGGAGAGAAGGTGTGGCACTTGTGAACCTGGATACGTGGAAGATTTCTTTCTTCTTTTTTTTAGTTTAATCTTAAAAGTTTATGTACCAATATTAATAATACATTTTCAATCATGTCACAGGGACTTGGTGGGATACCCGGTATTGATGGCTTATCTGGAGAAAAAGGAGACAAAGTAAGAAATACATTTTTCAATTAGACACTATGAGCCACAAGATGGTGGCACCTAAAATTTGTGCAAATGTTTATGCTTTCACTGGTATTTGTATAATTAGGGTGAAGCAGGGCTGGCTGGTGATCCAGGGCTGCAGGGTCCAGCTGGCCTAAAGGTGGGTAAAAGTGCTCTTTCAATTTTTAATCTATTCATGAGCCAGTGCACATGCATTTGGCTCATTTTAAATAGTTTTAAAATTATTTTGTATCATGCAAAAATGACTAAAAATAAAGATCATTTTAGTCATTCTGGCTTTGGCACTGATTTCAGAGAAAGCACTTGTGTAAAGTGGGTGTACATACGTTTTTCTGGGCAATTACCTCTTAGGCTGTTCTGGATTTCCTGAAAAAGAAGGGCTCACTTTGGTTGACTTTTCTTTGGATGAAGCTGCAGCTGCTGGTGTTGGCTGGCTTGAGTTTGGCCAGTGGACTGTGACAGACTGCTCAACCCAGGAATGGAAGGAATGACTGTCCCCTTTGATTAAACGCAGGCAATACTAATTCAGGGACATGCTAATCTAATGGATCCATGTGAAAGACTGCAACACATGGAGCTCACTTCCAAACATATACAGTACTATTTAAGTGACCAAAAACCATAAAGTAGCTCACTGATGGTAACGACAACCTTTCCATTCTTCTTACAGTGTCGATGCTGTTATGTGTTAGTGTCATGTTAGCGTTACTGTCGCTTTACACGTGATTAAGGTGTTACAATGACGCAAATTACTAGCTATTTAGCTATATGTAATGTCCAATAAATATTAGCTAACTGATACTAATTCATATAAAATTACCACCTAATAATTTAAGCATATTTTCTGACATAAGTTTGTCAATGTTCCGAAGACAGAAGCAAGCTGTTTATAATAAAATCAGATATGCTAACTACCCTGCAAGCACACACGGCAGACAAAGTGCCATTTAAATGTTTTTCCCTGAACCAGATTTATGTTTGCATGAGAGAAAGATGAAAGTGGTGTCAAAGGTCAAAGTTGAAGTTCTCCTCAGCAGGCTCTTGCAGCTGGCAGCTGCTGTTTCTTATCAGCAGCTCCCACTTGGTCTACAGCAAGTTGCAGATTCAGTCATCAGTCAGGTCCATAACTTCACCTGATACATTTCACCTGTGCTTTCTATTAAACAGGGAATTCAAGGGGAAGCAGGGATTCCTGGCGCTCCTGGACCAAGAGGTGTCACTGTGAGTACAACTCGAGCATACTTCTAGATTAGCTAATAATAAGATGGATTTTTGAAATATATTATGATGTGTTTTGTCACAGGGTGAAGCAGGTATAAAAGGTGAAAAGGGAACTCCAGGTAACAAGGTGAGTAATGTAATAGTTAACATTTAACATTTCCTGATGTTCCATGTTTCTCCAGCATGGCATGAGATTTGATGAAATGAAAACAGGGTTAACTCCTGTAAAGGAGAGCGGCAGTCCTTCTCGAGGACCAAGAAGTGAGGGACGTAATGGTCCGAACAGATGTGGCTTCCTTGATTCACTCTCCATACTTCCTGTCTGGGAGTCTGTGGGGGTGTTTGGCTGTAACGTGGCTCCCTCTGCCCCACAAAACCTCTGTTCCCAGGAGCTGCTAACATCTCCTCCCCATTGCAGCCAGTTCAGACTGCTGCTAAATCAGTGGAAGGGTATCACAACAACAACAATGGCTTCTAACTGAAATTAAGTTCATATTTATAGTTTTGGGATCATGGCTTCAATGATTCTAGAAGCTAGCCACAGTGTGAGAAACACTTTGTATCACGCTGAGAATCAGTACACTGATTACTTTGTCATATGACATGAGGATGTGTAGCAGGCTCCAGGCGAACTCTAGCCCCATTCAAACATGCTGATGCCAGGTTTCAAACTGCCTGTCAGAAACTCTGTAAGCCATTTCCTCTAGGTGAAAACTGGAAAAGCACTTGGCTCGGTAAAGTGATGAAGGTTTTAGAGGAGGCACTTGGGGTTGAATGTGTCATGCTCGCTGATGGAAAAGTCAGGGATGTGTTTTAGGTCAAACAGCACTGACCACTGCTTTGGACACTTTGGTACAAGCAGTCACAGAAACTAGCTACTTTTAGGTTTTTTCCTTGGATCGTTCTGATGATGACACGAATTTCAGTCTTTATTACTGTACATGTGACTGCACACACACAAGCATACACACATTAGATTGAAGACACACATCATGACCTTACTGACTAACTTTAATCATGAGTCTGTCAGTGAAATTTAAAGAGATGACAATTGTGCAACCTTTTCAGATATAACAATCACCAAATATAGTTTATAATGCAAATCAATGCAAAAGCATAGTAATAAACAATGTGGGGAGGTGACATCTATTCAATGCAGGGATTAGGGATAGTGCATAAAAAATAGGAGAAAAAACTTTGAAATATTGCTGAAATGTTCTCATACACTTGTTTGCAGGGTGAATCAGGTTTAGAAGGACTACCTGGAAAACCTGGCGTTCCTGGGAAAGACGTAAGTTGTGCTCCTGTGTTACTAAAAAGACAACAGATAATAACAGTGTGTGGCAGATTTGATGAACCACCTTTGCATTAATGAAGCAATTGTCTAAAATTGATTAGGGTTTGAGAGGACTGGTTGGAGCACCCGGGCCCAGCGGAATTAAGGTATGTTCCCCGTCATGTCCTGTATGCAAAACACCCTGCTCACTTGATTAGACACCACTCAAAGAGGATATTGCCCCGAGCATAATGTTATAAAGCTGTGCTGATATGAATCATTTTAAAGAGGTATCATCAGTTTCCCGGGCTGCTGTCTGCACTCTCCAGACATTCTTCAGTCTCCTCTGTGTACCATCAAAGTCAGCCCACTCGTTTGTCTGCGAAAATAAAATGCAGACTTAATTTGTCTGTCTGTAATTACTGACTTTGATGAGTCTTCCAGTGGTGTGCACATTCTTATACCACACCCATATGCATGCACAAGGACACAAACATACACATCTGCAGTAGGCACAAAGAACTGCAGTAGTACCTTACCCACAAGTTTCACTTTTCCTTTGAGCCTACAATAATTACACAGTTTAACACGCGTCAACTCATAAATTATGGTCATTGCCATATGATTACCATATTGCTTGAGGGGCTTTACTCTGAAAGTCTCTTGATTTTAATGACGGGGTTTTCATCCTTGTTCCACAAACTGTGTCGCAGGGGGAGAGAGGCCTTCCAGGATTACCTGGGGATGTGGTAAGTGCTGAAAATAGACCAAATGTTATTAAAAAAAATGTTCTTTGGAATTACAGGCTTTCTTTAAAGATAAAGTACACGGTACTGTGATGCAGTTAGAGAAAGATTTTTTTTTCAAATGGAACTACAAAAGCACACTATTTTGTATGACCTGACTATCCTAACTGGAAATACATAACAGGAAGGGGGCACTGTTTGAATCTTTTTGTGATGTTGATTAATTATTACATTTTCCCAAAATGATTAGATGAAGAAACAATCTGTCATGTCTACATGAAGCCATAGGAAATAAATACTGTATAGACACTAAGGTACAAAAAGTATAATTTGACCTCTAAGTACATGAAAATCTAACTCTTTATCCGCTGTTTGAATTCTCAGGTTCAAGCAGAAGGTTTGAGGGGTGAAAAGGTGAGTTATTTATTCTAGTTGATGGTGTTTGCCTCACCAACAGATAAGCAGATTAGAGATTTAATTAATTATTCTTCATCCAAGCAGAATGTAGGCCAAACAGCAGATTATTAAAGCTCTATTAACATTACACACTGTTTTAGCGTTTTTACTTTTACTAGCAAAGAAAAATATCTGATTGAAAAAGTAAATGAAACTCTTAAATTCCCAGTTCTTGGGTAAGACATATGCGTGTATTGATCTTGTTTTAGGGAGATGCTGGACCTCCTGGGCCTCCAGGGGCTGATGGCCCTCCAGGGCCTCCTGTAAGAGTCACGATTTATGACTTCCTTCCTACATGTTGCTTCTTTCCTGTCTTTGGATATTTTGTTGTGTGAAAGCCACCTGTTCAGATGTTGTGCTGTGCAGCTTACTGAACTGAATGAACTCTTGCTGACTCTAAACATGTCATTCCTTAGGGTCCTCCAGGTGCACAAGGTTTACCTGGGGAGCCTGGAGAATTTGGCCAGAGGGTAAGAATCTTATTTTGAACTAGGGCTGTGAACGCTACTTCTGAGTATTTGTTCATCATTCATTTGACTGTTATACTGTAGGTACTGTTGTTATGGGTCCTGTGTGCTGTGTGCTGTGTGCTGTGGTCATACACTGTATGTGTGTTTTCCTGTGCCCAGTTAAAATAGGACCTAGCTTAAAATCCTGCTGCATACAGGCTGACAGATAAAAACATTGCTCAGTGTATGTTCCCGGCCTTTAACTGTAGCCATGGATGGTAAATGTAAACAAAGGAAATTTTCCTTTACAGCTAAGATGTATGGACCTCTGCACAAACACTCAAGCAAGCATTAGCTGTGAGCAGAGCTGTGGCAGCTCTCCTGACAGGGTGGGCGGGATGGCGTTCCTAATGGGTGTAGGAGCTCAAAATGCATGGCTAGTTCTGGACTTCCACGACAGTGGATGTTAACTTGTGCAGCTTTTTGAGAAAGCTCTTGAGAACAAAGTCAATTCACTACCAGCCAGCAGGCTAACACACTGTCACCTCGAGATTTGGGCCTCTGATTATGTCACACTCCAAAACTCCGAACTTCACAAAACTATATATGTAACATCATAACATGAAAAGCATAATATGACCCCTAAAGGAAATAATAATTTGTCAGAACATTTTTACAGCCCTGTGGGACACCATCCAAGAGAATCTTTATGTAAACATGTCACAGTTTCATCCTAGAGGTAAAATGAATCTCATAGTTCTTACTGGACACATCCAATATACTCTATTTTTCCATCCTAAACATACTGTACCACAACCTCAGTCCTATTCTAGTGCACAATCTGCAGAACACCTTAGACAATATTCTGCCTGTCAGCTTCAATTCAGGGAAATATATTTCCCAAATAACATACAGGGTGTAGAAACCAGCTACAGAGTTTTCAGTAATATTATTATTATTTTTAGTTTGCCTTTAGAGCAGAAAAAAACCCCTACTTTGCTATAATTAGAAGTTTGTGCAGGAGTCCCATAACATTATCTAGAATGAAAGAAACTGATATTTTATGCTAATAGGAGCTGATAGGTTAGCTGCTATCAGTGCATGCACAAAAGTCTATGAAAGCTTGTCTCTTGTCTCTCATATTCTTTTCCCTCTTTGTCTCTCCACAGTGACCCCATCACAGAGCAGTAATGTAATTAAAGCAGACACAGTGGTTCTACATAATCTGTTCTTCCTAGACATTAACAAAGACTGTAACCTCTCCACCCCTGCTCTCCTTAGAGCAATTAACTTCTCATCACACATGTGATGGAATCAACATTTGCAGCTCGTCATTTGTGCTGCAGAGTCAAGTATAATAATAATAATAATAGGGTGGTCTCTGTTGCTGATAGAGTTGACTGGACAGTTGAGTTGGTATAGATTTAGCCTCTTACCTCCACTGCAGCAAAGCTCTCATCATTGGTTTGTGTCACTGCTGCTGAGGCCGTCTATTCACTTTCCTGATTTGACAGCTGATGGCGGCCAGAGCTGAAATGTGGACAGTCTTTAAGGAAAGCATAGGAGACACATATAAAAAGAAATACAGAAGGAAAACAGGATGAAGGGGCAGATCATTTTGAATAGGGGGACCAATGACTTTTATGGGTTGGGGCATGGTAAAATACACGAGAATCTAAAATTTAGAAGTTAAACTTTTCATCAAATTTTCACTTAATATATTTCTTTCATGATGACAGTTTTTTTTTCTTTTGTTACCAGAAAAGAGCACAAACAGCTTTTGATGGTACCTCTTAGGAAATAAAAATTTAATTACAGTACTGTAAAACTGGAATGCACACAAATATAAAATACCTCCACCCCCTTGTGGCGCTATTGAGGAAGTTGCATGGCAGATTCTAGAGCTGACAACATATTTTCCTGGAAAATTAGTCTAAAAAAAAGAAAACATCCAAAATCATCAGACACTTAAGTGAGTGTGAGTAAAATCCAGTACAGTGTGTTTTGACTACTATAGGTTATAACTGCACTGTCTTTCTATAGTATTTACCTGATTAAATAGCTGATTTGAATTGAATTAGCAATTGGAATTTTTCATTTAACTTTTGTCTTCCAGGGAAAGAAGGGTGAAAGTGGGTTGCCAGGAGTGGACGGCCTTCCTGGACCTGCTGTAAGAAACCATTTCGGTGCACACACATGTTGGTAGAACACTCGATTAAAGTGGCTACTTGTTTACATACAGCTCATATCAGTGCTTTCTCCTGGACCTTTACAACCTCTCAAGGAGAACTGAGGAGAATTATTGTGGTATTTTAATTGTGTGGGCTGCTCATTATTTGATGTGACCTGTAAAGCACATAATGACTACTCTCTCAGAGGGGTCCTCACTGCACGTTTTAATGGAGGGAAAATAAACATGGTAGATTAAAACCAACAGGTTATGTCAATTAATTTTCCAAACTGTTCCCTGGAGCAAAATAGACAGACAGCTGTCTTCAAAAGGCAGCCAAGATTGAATGAGCTGTTAACAGTGTGAAAACACCCCCCTCTAGTGGTCACTTACTGGTACTCTACTTGTGGCATCTTTCGGAAGTAGGCAGTTTTCTTACGTACTATATTTGGAAGTGCAACCATGTTTCTCTCATTTTAATAATAAAAACACAAATACTATTTATTTTGCAGGGTCCTCAGGGTCCACCTGGGCCACCAGGAATTCAAGGACACACTGGACCGCCTGTAAGTGAAAAGAAACCAAAATAAATCTGCATATGTCATTTGCTTTTACAGAGACTTATTGTATATTGAATGAATGATGAACACAATTGACATAAGTCTTCTTACTTCACTAAGGGTCTTCCCGGTGAAATTGGATTTTCTGGTAAACCTGGAGAATCTGGAAAACCTGTGAGTTGACCTTTTATTCTCAAATAAAAACATAATTTCTTCAGTCTGTTGTAGTTTCTCTGCACATGATAGTAAATGTCAACCCTTCTGCCACTGATCTTCAAAGGGTCTTCCTGGTAAAGATGGCCTGGATGGTCTTCCTGGAAACGATGGTGCTGTGGTCAGTATGACCTCTTTTGCTTCAAGTCTGTGTCAGTCAAAGTTTCTGTGTGAAGAATGACTAAATATGTACTAACATAGTTTTGGTTGTACAGGGTGCAGCTCTACTGTTCTGGGCTTGGTAGGGTGGCCTGGGTTAGGGGTTGGTGGGTTTGGGGTGGTTTAAGAGTTTTTAAGAAGCTTTTGGATCTGAACAATTTGGGTAAGACTGGTGGGACATCTGCGATCTCCCACCCACTTTTAGATCTGCCCCTGCAGAAAACAGTTTTCAGAATCTGTATATGCTAGTTATTGTAGCAAGTTAGAAACTAGTCGCTGTGAATATTGATTTACTGCGAACATTGTAAGATCATTAACTGTGAGGTTAAAGACTTGCAGATCTGAGAGATAGGAGGGATAGAAGGACGGCTAATGGTAAATAAACTAAATGTGTAGGGGAAGTAACGTGACGCCAACCACCGAATCACCTCCTACATCTTTGATTTATAAACTAATCAAGTGAGAATTCTCATGCTACACAGTAACTTCCACTATAAACCAAATGTTGTTTTTGAAAAATCATTTTCAGTTAACATGCTTAAATTTAATGCAGGGGATAAACTGAGTTGTGTTTTCTCTGCATACACTAGAGGGCAAATGTTTTTGGCAAATGCAAGTTTTTCGAAGCCTGGCATCTAAATTGTAATCTTGTGACTCTGCAGGGGCCCAGAGGAGAGCGTGGAGCAGATGGTTTTCCTGGCAAGCCTGGACCAAAGGTACTGGTGACTTAATCTTACCCAGAAACACACTTGTAATGACTGAGGACAAGCACTATGTCACTCAGGAGACAGTGTATTTTCCACGGTACTTTAATATGTTCTCTCTAGGGTGACGATGGGCCTCCCGGGCCAAGAGGACCTCCAGGAGAGAGAGTGAGTTCACAGCTGTTCAATTTGCTTTAGTTCTTTTTTTTTAACATGCACTAGAATAATTTATCATGTGACATGTGTATATTGTCTACAGGGAGAGGCTGGGGCCCCTGGACAACCAGGAGCTGATGGAGGAAGAGGAGACAGGGGTATTCCGGTAGGTCTTCCTATGCTTCTCAAAGCCTTTAGCCAAGCATTATGAACACACCAACATCACAGCTGTAGACCTATTTTAACCAGATTGTCCCATCTTTTTCCTTTAGTGTTGAACTGTGTAATGCCTACATAGCGTGTGGGGAGACATCCACTAAAGACCTCTCTTAAAGTATATCATCATGCAATAGAAATGTAGAAATTATTTCCTGTACAATAGACTGTAGTGAAATTTACGTTTCTTCATTTGACTGGGTAACCTTCTGGGATGCCTTCAAGTACTTCTGGGTGTCCCCAAATTGCACTTAGTAACTTTGCTCTTCCACTTTAAAAGTTCAACTCTTTCCCTGTATTAATATGTTGAGTGTGATGTGTAGGCTATGGTTTCACTTTCATAGGGCGAAAGAGGACTGGATGGACCAGCTGGGCCGAAAGGGGAAAAGGGCGACAAGGTAATGACATAAAACTAGTTTTACATGCTGTAAAAAGTTATCATATAAAACCAATTTCCAATGAAAGTGAATTCTTATTATAGTATTTAGAAAAGTCCCAGTAATCGTCCTCCCGCAGTATTACAGTAACTGTTATAACGTAATTAGGATACATGCACTATGCACTACATATTTCTTCTTGCCTCAGGGTGAAGTGGGAGCAAGGGGGCCGCCTGGCGCTCCAGGAAATGTGAGTACAATTTCTAGTGTGCGTGTTAATATGCATGTAACATATTAATGATGTACTACATAGACCGAGTTTGATTGAGCTTTAAAGTGGATTTGGTTGATTTATTTATAAATTTATTATTTTTAACAGGTAGCAAATGTCATTCCAGAGCCCGGTGAACCTGTAAGTCGTCTTCTTTTCTTAAAGTGTGTTCACAGTGTGTAGTTACCCACAGTGAGACCATGCATGGTGCACATGCATGGTTTTGTATTGTGTGGGGCCCTATTACTGGATTTCTAAGTTTATAAGTTGAATTTTCTGTCTCTATTAACATCGTTCTTCTACTTCATTTTTTAGGGAAAACCTGGAGAAAAGGGAGAGAAGGGGGATCAAGGAAAACCAGGAGAGATGGTCATTTACCATTTTCATTTTTTTTTGTTACTGTTGTTCGTCTTTAATTCACATTATTATCAAAGTATCTCTGGCAATATCCATAACAGTCCACTAGATGCCAGTAGAGGTTCAGTGTGTGGAAGTGTGATGCAGACTGTTTGTACAACAGAGAGCTGAGGGGAATGTCTTTAGTTAGCTAAGTAGATGAAAGTGTAAGAGACAGCAACACACTGACTTATCCACTTTTATTATGCTTATAGATACACAGTTTTGTTTTGTGCTTGAGAATAGAAAACTTTTTTTATATGCTGGTGATGAAGTAGGCATGAAAACAGCATCAGATTCTTTATTTTTACGTTAATAAAGTAAGTAAGTTAATTCTGACCTCTGTACTGGACAATGCCAGTATGTACTTCAATTATCTTTGACTTTCTCAGGTCACTGTATGAATATCATAGTATTTTTTCATTCATGGACATGGACCTTGCATGGTTAGAGTTTGAAAAGAAACATCACACTTCAATTCAGGCAAAAACATGTGACCTCGTTTTAGCCCCACACTGTTCTTTTTAGTTCATTTAATTCATTCATTTTAATTCATGTGCCCTCCCTAAAGGGCCCAAGGGGGCTGCCTGGTGAACAAGGTTTCAAGGGACCACCTGGACCTGTGGTAAGCTCTGAGTGAATGCTGGTACTCCTTTACCATTTAGTCAACAGCAGGTTTAGTTGCTGTGCAGTCATTTTTCATACGTGTCATATGTTTTTATTCCAGGGTCCAAAAGGTGACTCTGGACTTACAGGAGAGACGGGGCGTGTTGGAGACCCGGTGAGTTGTTACAGTTTGCGTGATCCACGTGTTCGCACTAGGAAAGGATACAATATGTTCTCTTTTAATTGCTAATGTTTGTTTCTCCAGGGTCCACCTGGCATAGCCGGACCTCAAGGTCCCCGTGGATTACCAGGGAATGTGGTACGTCTTTTAAGACCTTTTAAAAATCAAATAATGCATAAGTAAATCCCTGATGCCTGTGTGTAGGTCATATTACTTCTTTGTGTTAAAACACATGTACTATGTTGAAACATTAACATAATGATTCACTTCAGTATGGAACTATATTGTCTTTTAGGGAATACCAGGGATCATTGGGCCTCCTGGTCCAGCTGGACAGAGAGGAGACAAGGTAAGTCAACTGTTTCTTACAAAACCATGGGTATAGCTTGTTTGGATGTAATTTTAAAACTGTTCAGATTATGTTCTGAAGGGTTTTGGCAATAAAAAGTGAAAACTGCAGAGATGAATGTGTGACCTTGTATGTCCTCCATTTGTTTCAGCAGAGAAGTCTTTGAATTCATTTCAATGCTGCAGCAGCAGCCACATGTTGGAGTTTGACAATACCAATCAAGCACTTTCCTCTTTTTCTCCTGGCTTTGTTCTGTCTTTGTTTTTTCTTCGACTTTTTCTCCAAGTTGCAGCAGTGACATTTCAAAAATCACCCACTATTACTGTTAGTTTGGATCATGTGTCGTAACTCTTCCAATTAACAGGACATGATATGTTTTTGGTTTTGCTGAATATGATATTAAAAAATCTCAATGCCAGGATAGTTCATATAATAGTATTTTAATTAGCCTTAAATTTGCCATTAAAAGTAGAAATCACACACTCTGCAGAACTGTGAAGTGGAGTTTCTCTATGATCTGCTTTTGTTGTTTCAGTTGTAGCCTAGAGAGACAATAACTTGATATTTTTATTGTAACGTCAATTTTAGGGTGAACAAGGTAAACCAGGACAAATGGGTCCCATAGGCCCACCTGGAGAGCCTGGTTTGTCTGGACCCCCCGGACTGCCAGGCAAGGGGAAAGATGGGCAAAACGTAAGATGCTTTTTTACCTTTTTATTTCAAACACAATATATATTGGTAGATTAGATTTATTTACAATAAATTTTCTACTGCAGATGCTAAACACAGTTTTCCACTTTATTTAAGTACTGCTGCCTACAGCAACTGTTGCAGAAACCCTTTTGAAACTCTGATTCTTACCATTCTTATGCATGTTTCAGTGTAATATAAAGTCAAGTGGTTTACTGGGGTTTAGAGATAAGACATCAGCTTCTCACAGGTTGTATTTTCTATTGTCAGTCACAGGAGACAACAGTGTAGTGATATGTGTCTGGCTATCACTGTGCATTTTTTGTAGAAATAGAAAGCTCATTAACAGGCTTTTTAAATCCACACATGTTCCGTGTGTAAACATTTTAAATACATGTTGAACCACAGCCCAGTATATGGAGAAAACAAGCCTGAGTAGGCACTCTGGGGTTTGCAGCTCAACATGTTTCTTCATAATTTTTCACCTCACACATGTGGCAGCCCTGCTGACGAGGCAGGAACAAACAGGAAGAACACTGTTAAAACATAACGCATTAAAAGCAACATGAGAGCACAACAGATTTGGCTCACAGTGTTTTTTTTTTACTGCTGCCAGGTGCAGCACTGAGCTCCCGCTACTCTTTTGTGCATAAAGAATAGAAAACGCATTTACACTTTCAACTCTAAATGATTTATTTAAAAGAAGCCTAATTTCAGTGTTTGAGCAGCAAGTTACTTGATTGATGTTCTCTTTTGATATTACAGGGAGAACCAGGACCACCGGGAATTCAGGGGGCCCCAGGGCCAAAGGTACTGTCTGTTTAGAAGTGGAAGAAAGTGTGTGTTTGTGTGTGGCTCTACGCTTTGGAGGTTGCCAAGTGTTTTTTCATACACAGGTGCTCTTTTGTTGATGTGTAAAAGTTTTTTTTTTTTTTTTTTTTTCGGGGGGACGCAGATGAGAAAAACAATTCATTTTAGTTGAAAGCAGCAAAAGCAATTTCTATGTCCACTGCAGTGTGACTGTTACACTGATTATGACTCTTAGGTGTAAAAAACTTGATGTCCAGCGCACAGAATGGGAGAGGCTGGGCGGGAGCATTTGCTAGATTTATGGTGTCAAATCACTCACCCTCATCACCGATGCGTTTTCTCTTCTGAGCACCAAAATGTCAACTGCAGATTGTATTTGCTTTTCATCACAGATTAAAAAACAGAGTGGTATTTCTGGCATCGCTGAATGAGACAGTTTCTGTGCCAAGCGAAACTCTTAGCCAAACATTACGAGCAATCTGACATTATCTGATGAGCAGGATGGTGAAGCAAACAATGCTTTCTTTTTTCCCAGGGTCCACCGGGCTCACCAGGAGAACCAGGTTTACGAGGGGACCGAGGCCCTGCAGGAGAAGGCAAAGTGGGACCACTGGTATGAGGAGCAGTAGCAGTCAGTGTTGCACTGTTACACGTCTTCTTCTGGTGTATTTATTTCTATATTTAAATGTGTTTGTTCTTTGCAGGGACCCCCAGGAAATAATGGGCAGCCTGGACCTGCGGTAAATATTTCCTAAAGATTAATATTGAAAAGGTTTACACCCATCAAATGTGTTTCTCTAACTTATGCTTGCCTGGACTCCAGGGCTTGAGGGGCCCACCAGGACTTCCTGGGCCTCAGGGACCAGCGGGACATAATGTAAGTTCGAGATTGAATGATGAATAAAATAATAAATGCATTAATAGGTTAAATGTTTATGAACGTATATAATAACCAGTTTGCCAGTTTGGTAAAACTAAGTGTTTGCTGTAAATACAGGGTCTGCCAGGAAGGCCAGGAGAGAAGGGCTCACCAGGAGAGCCTGTAAGTATCCAACTACTAATACGATCTGTGGCATGGTTTGTGCTGACTGTGCTTGTACTGTACTGTGTTAGAAAAAGTGTTTATTTTCCTCCTGAGATGTTGACTCGTCTCATCACAGCTACGGAAAATACCATTCTCACTGAACCCTAAGCAGCAAAAAAGCTTTAAACACACTATCTATACTACTTGTCCAGTGCTACACATCAGACAGACACTAGTTATGACATTATAATAAATGAGACTATTCCAAAACATACCAATTAAACATCATTAAAATGATCTGATTAGGTAGAAGAGTGAGTCAACCTTTTCACTGAGTCTGGATCACAGGGGGCTTCAACAGCACCTCTCCATATTAAGATAACGTTAAAAGCAGATTTCCACTTACATACTGCAGCTTTAAATAAGCTATGTGTATGTAGGGTATGTAAATAGGCTACAGGTGGTAATAGGGTCACTGAGAAAACTTTAGAATCATGTTGAACATATTGTGTAATTTATCAAAACCTATTGAATTTGTGATCAAACAAATTCCTTTTTTTCCCTCATTACCCCAATCAGTAAAATGTGATTTTTCATATTCTTTTTTCTTTACAGACTTTATTTTAGTTAATGGTACTTAATCCCTATTCTTTCAGACAGCAGTTCTACCATCAACATGAGGTGCCCTGTGCACAAAGCCAAGGCCAGGTGTCCTGGTTTTCCTATTGTTGGGGTTTAGGAACTTATGTGGTCTGCACAGAACCCTGACCTCAACTAAACCCAACTCTGGGATGAATTAGAGAACGCATTTGTGAGCAAGTTGTCATCACCCTCCTCTCAAGGCAGAGGACTCCTGAAAGCTTAGCACCACAGTAATGCTTTGCCATGATTTCCGAATGAGACAGTCAGCAGTCACACATGGATGTTCGCTTACTTTTGGTCACATTTAAAGTGCAGTGGAGATTTCTGAACTTCAATCCTAATTTGCCTCTTGAAGAGAGACTAATATTGCATTCTCTGAGTGACTCTTTGATTTACTGTCTCTCAGGGAAAAGCAGCAGACCTCTCTGACCTAAACCTGAAGGTAAGAGGTGTTTCCAGTCCGCTTTATTTAAGAAAAGATTTTCTGTCTGGATCCAGGGGCCGATCACTATATCATAAACATGTCTCTTGTATCTTTTAGGATGTTTGCTCAGACTGCCCTGCAGGTCCACCTGGCCCACCTGGTCTCCCTGGAATCTCAGGAGAAAAAGGACACCAGGGACCTCCAGGGAAAGATGGTCAAGATGGTTACCAAGTAGGACAAAGTCATTAATATTTCATCATTACTGTCCATGACCTCACATCTCCTAGATTGTAAAGTCTGTTATAATAAAGTGTGCCCCCACTGTATTAGTCCTATGTGAGACAGGGGGTCCTAGCTGCACTTTCGTCATCATCAATCACAGTTGGTGTGACGGATGAAGAGGCTCTGTCCGCATCATTAGCTCAGCCTCCTCTGGGGGCAGTAGTGAACGATTAGGAGCCAGTAACTGTGCTCTGCGCTGTCTGCCTGGACAGAGACTGATGCTCTGCTGTGTCATTACAGGGTCCACCAGGACCACCAGGACCTCAAGGGCCCCCTGGAGCAGATGGAGGAAAGGCAAGTTTGCACACTAACCGCACCCTTATCGCTCCCAAATGGCCAAGCGCTAATTAGTGGCTTTTGTCAACATTTTTGTTAATCTCACAAGGTTCAGTTGATGTTTAGGGTGAATAAATGAATATGGAGACTGCTACTCAGAATTGAATCAGTTATTTCTACATCCACCCCCTGTGTGCACTCAAAAAATAAAAAACCTTGACTTTGATTACTAAAATCACAAAAAGTTTTCAAAGGTTTAAATTTTTTTGTGGGAGTTTTTTTTTTTTGTGTGTGATATCTCATATAATGTTTTACTCTTTCACACAACAGGGTATAAAAGGTGATCGAGGACCTTCTGGAGGCCCCGGAGACAAAGGAGACAAGGTATACGTGTCATTTATGATTCACAAGGCTCTGACTTAACCCTTGCCTTAAGTACATGTTCATTATACTGTCTTCTGGCATGAAGCACGTAATCATAATCACATATTTTTCTGTATTAACAGGGTCATCCAGGACCTCCTGGTCATCCAGGTCCCCCTGGCTTAATGGGTACACCTGTAAGTTACTATTTTATTTACTAACTATATGCATTCAAAATAATATAAATACAAGGATTTATTTGTGTGGGTTTGGTTTTACAGTGAGACTTTCTATTTTAGTTGACCTCCACTGACACTGACTTTTTCCTCTTCAGGGTAACGATGGACAGCCTGGCCCTATCGGCACCCCAGGACCCCCTGGAGAAAAGGTTGGGCTACACTCTATGTATTTTCCCCTCAGAATACTTATTACCCATGTGTCATTATTGTACAGCCCTCCTCCCTCCACCATGTAGGTTATCCAGCTTGTGGAGTAATAGCAGCCATTAATCATTTCTTTTTCTGTGGTGACGGTGACCTGTTTGTGTTTGTTTGCTTTCACTAGGGCAAGGATGGTCTCCAAGGAATCCAGGGACCACCAGGTCTCCCTGGCTTGATAGTAAGAAAAATGATTTGATGTACAGCGTCATCTATGAATATGCAGTGAAGTGTTCTGGAGTCTTTGGATCGTTATTGCAGTTGCAGCTTCTTCCAGTTTTAGACGCTATAATAATCAATTTCATTGATTTGCAGGGTCAGCCTGGAAAAACTGGAAAAGATGGCAGACCAGGAGAACCAGGAGAATCTGTAAGTAGATGGAAATATTTACTATATCATGGCTTTACATGAGAATGTATTAACTATTTCTGGTGTGATTTCAGGGTAAGCAAGGTGAACCTGGACCACCAGGAAACCCTGGACTCAGGGGACTCCCGGTAAGTAACAGATCTGATGGAGGATGCTTGCAGTGCATAATGCTGTGGCTGATTCACTGCATTGTCTCTTTGTAACCAGGGCTTTAAAGGTCACAGGGGAGAACCTGGAGCCCCCGGGCCTAAGGTCAGTGTGCTCTATATTAATTTATGCGAATTTGTAGACATTTGTTTGCTTTAAGAACTGCTGATGATAGCAACATTTACTGTGAGAAGTAGGCAACAAGTAGTATAGGTATACAAGGTTTCCATAAAAAAGGGGTTTTCAAGCACATGAAACATCAACGTTTGACCTTTAATCTTTGACATGCTGTCGAAACCTCTACAGCTGTACAGTTGATAATTGTGTTCAATTTAAACTTTACGTTTACTTTAAAACCAATGTTTAGTGAATCTCCCTCTGTGTGAAAAAGCAGATGATCTATATCAGTGCAGTTTTACATGGTAAGTGACGGTGATTTCACTGTCTTCTGATGAGGTGTGCACTTTTGCAGATATAGATAGAGTTGGAGCACTTACTAAAAATAACACAGACATCTTGTGTCAAAGAAATGTTTCTATCAACCAATGCCCCAATCCACAAGAGAAGCCTGTACCTTCTTTGATCACTTGAAGTATTGCGGTCATCTCAAACTGTGAAAATACATACATTTTTTCTTGTGGCTATGATGACAGATTTGGAGGGATCTACTCTACCTTTCATCATTCTTGGAATTAGTTTTATAACTTATATAACACAGAGGTATGAAACATTAGACCATGCATTTAGAAAAGATCTGTTACAGTCATGCGTAGAGTTATTCAGTGGCGTTCAAGGAATATCACAAACCCACAGTCAGTTTTTGGCATGCTGCTCACACCTACACACATCTTCTCCAAGAGAATCACTGCACCCACTGCTTTGTCTCTCACACAGCACACACCCACAGGAAAAGTTTGTGTCACAGCTCCATGACCAATAGCATGGCTCATTACAGACAGCTCTGACTGAGCCTCAGTGAGGCAGGCAGTCTGTCAGCCCCGCAGCTCATGCTGCCACACAGATAATAGACAACTTATAAGCCAAAGTGTGAAGAGTTTCCATAAACACACTGTGAATTACCCTCCACTGCTTATAATTACTGTCAGTGAATGCCAGTCATATGTAAAGTATATTCACTGTTATTCAGAAAATGTGCCTCAGTACAGTGTTTAAAGGCATGAAGATCCTTACAGTTAGCTCTGAGGATCTCTAGCCTGCCTTCATCTGTTGTGTGGATGAGACAGTGCTACCACTTTCACAAGCAGTAAAGGTTAAGTCAAAAATATAAAAAGATACAAAAAAAATTTTATTCATCAAAATGAAGCTTAAGTCCCTTTTCTGCTTATATGAGTTTTCATGCTTATATGATAACGAGATGTATTTCCAGGAAACATACAGGCCCATGTGTCTACTTAGCTTATGTAAAAACACTAAGCTAAACATCATAAACATACTGTAATAAAACTTAAAGTCAACTGTTGGTGTACCACTGAAGGCTGTGTTGCATTTAGCTTCACTATAAAGTGTCTAATAGACTAAAACAAGCAGCTAAACATTTTTTGTTCATGTCAAACAGGGAGAAGATGGAAAGCCTGGATTATCTGGTCGGGATGGCAAACCTGGGAAGGACGTATGTATAATGTAGCCATTATAGAGTTTTCCAGTAGTGTAGGTTAATAGTTATTTAACTATTAACACTGATTAATGAACTTTCTCTAAGATTAGTATGGATATATATTTATATATATTCAGTTATGTAAACCTTTGTAGTAACCCTACGTAAATTCATTTCTAGTTTCCTTCCTGATTGCTCACAGTATATATTAATCATATTTTTAATGCACTTTATTTTCCTGTGTCTTGTCCAATACATATTTTGAAACGTACAGTATTTGACAACATGAATGACTTACCAGTCTTCATTTATGGTTGCCCACAGAAAGAATTAAAGTTGCTAACAGAGAAATCCCCCCCCCCAGACATTGATCAGTTTCTCTGCACGCTTGAAAAAATAATAATAGGATAGAATGATCTCATTGTGTATTTAAGATAAGACAAATATGTGATAATAGTGTCTTTCTGCAGGGTTCTTCAGGACCTCCAGGCCCAGAGGGAGTCATTGGACCAAGAGGAGAGCCGGTGAGTCACTTTCAATCACGGACGCAAACAGAAGACAGACACTGCACAGTGTCAAGCAGACAGATCGAAATAGATGTAAAGTGGCACTTGGGTCGTTTCTCCTGCCATCCTTCGCCATCAGTTTAGTCATTCTGTATATTTTTTCATCCTAGGGCAAGCAAGGTGAACCAGGACCATCAGGAAAATCCGGTCTTCCTGGAACCCCAGTGAGTTATCTTTTATTTTTTTATGGTGCACAATGGTTAATTTTTCCCTGTGCCAGTTTTCACTGTGTGCTTGTAATCTTTAATAGTAATATTATTTTTCTTGTGAAAAGAATTGAAAATGTAATTATTGTGTTTTATTTCAGTGGTAGAAACTAAAAACCTAATTTCAAGAAAAGAAAAAGTCTGTGATTTGTGAGTTCACCTAAACTTTAGTACAAAGTACAAAGAAAAGATGTTCAGTGTTTGCACTGATCAAATTTATTGTACCTTGTAAATCTATCTATGAAGCCCATGGTAAGTAGTTCAACTCTGGGACACCAAAACCTAGTAGTACCAGGTGAAGGTACCATCAAATCAGAAACCGACGAAGGCTCAATCCTTTCAATCAGACACGATTGTGAGTTGCAGCTCATCATTTTGTGCCAAACTTTATTAGAGAGGTAATTCTACAGCACATAATATTGTCAAAAGATGCTCTGTGTAAAGGACAGTGTGACATCACTGCTGCTGGTGATCAGAAGCTGCAATAAAGCAACAGTGATGCTCAGTGTGATCACAGAAACAGGAACAGGCTGAAAATGTTCAGCCACAGGGGGCAGCAAAATGCTGCTTTTTAGCTGTTAAGTTACTCTTTAATCACTGCATGTCTGCTAAACTGTGAACACGTATGACTGATCAGATAATAAGTTTAAGGAATCTCAGTATTACTGATGTCACCAAAGTCTGCCTTATTAGGACCATGTGGGTGTAGTTTGATCACATTTGATGGCTAGCTATTAAAGATCCGGCAGCTGTCATCAGATTTGAATTCTCATGTTTGAGTCCACCCCCTTTGAATCTGTGGAGAAGAATAATGTCTAACATGAACTAATGATACTGTTCTTAATTTAAATTTGAATGTGGGATCCAGTCCCTCATGGCAAGCTGCTGATGCATGGATTCTCCTCCAGTAAGAGGACCTATCACCTTTTGTTTGCTGGCTTTAAATTAAGACAGTAAGACGTGTCTATATAGCGTGAGCTGTCTGTCGGCTTCAGCTCAAGTGAGGCTTTCAGGGACAGAACAAGTCAGAGTGTAGGTCATCTATCTTGTGAGGCATTGAAAGCTCTTCAAAAAGAAATTGGGATATAAACCAAAAAAAAAAGAGACTTCTTACTTATTAAATAGTGTGAGGGTTTACTGGGTTTGTAGTTTGATACAACACAACACATGAAGATAGTGAGATCCTATAAAACCTGTTTGAGAGGAGAAGTTTAAATTTGACATGTTGGTAATTTCTATAAACATTTATAGAAGTATGGTTATGAACAGTGGTCTGTGCGCTGAAGGATGGTTTCTTGGAATAAGGAGTAACAGTCGGTAACTGGGGGGCAGACGATAAGCAGACAGCTATCAGAGGAGTCCACGGTATCGATCATCAGAGGGGACAGATCGTCAGAAAGAACCTAGAGGATGGAGCAGGGCAGAAATCAGAAGAGGAGATAGACAGTGAAGGGTGAAAGTATTTAGATGTAGGATCAGAGATCTCCAAAAATATTAACAGATGATCAAATTCACCACACAGTGAAAGGAGGGTGACGAGGTTTATCGGTTACAATACGACAATACAAACAATACTGAAGCTCTGCGGACACCATAACCAGCTTGTTTTTAGCCCCACATGTCCTCTGTTAATATTTTAATCTCTTCAAGCCCAATGTCCCACCAAAAGACTGGTTTATCAGATTTGTTTTTATTGAGGGCACTGCTGCATGTACATAAGAAATGCAGCTACATGTTAATCTTGCTGAATCCGCAGTAATGAGGCTTTTAGAATACAAGGACAGTTTGCCACGTGTGTGCCATGTGATGAACAGTCATGTCTCTGCCGTCATACAGGGTCTTAGAGGAGACAAGGGAGAGGCCGGCACCCCAGGATTACCAGGATTTAGTGGGCCTAAAGGCCCTGCGGTGAGTCCTATCAGAGCATTAATTGCAACTCACGTATATGACCATCTGTTGGTAACATTCATGACTTCTATCTTGATATGCAGGGTCCACCTGGTCCAATAGGCCCAGAAGGAAAACAAGTAAGCCACTGATGACTAACATAAAATATAATTAGTGTAACCTATAAGTGGATTCTTGCTCATATCCAGTATCTGCTGTGTTTCGTAGGGGATGCCAGGCAGAGCTGGTGATCGCGGCCTCAAAGGAGATAAGGTGAATATCAGAACCACAATCAGCTTCACTGGCCAAGCTTGTGTATACGTCTGAGGAGTTCAACTCCGGTCTGTAGTTCTGCAAGAACAATGTCCAGCTAGTCGAGGACATCCAAGCTGAATAAAGATAAGCGAACATAGATGTACCCAGACTCCATAGATATTTACTGTACTTTGTAGGTGAAGAAATGCACAACGACATACAGCTGAGCTTCTGTAAACTGTAAACATGAACACATAGTGCAGGTAGCTGAAATATACACTGTGAGAAATATATATAGACTATATAGACACCGTGGGTGGTTAAGTTCAGTATATGCAGATGAAGAGTACACATTTAGTACAGTATGTACAACCAGCTCAGATTTGAAGATGAAGATTTAGGAAGATATTGAACTGAATTCTAGTTTTTGCAGCAATCCGTGGTGTGAGATTTGAGTCATAACTCAGAAATAGGAACAGATAGCATACACACACTGGTCCAACAGGCTGGAACACTCCTCTGTAGGTGACTGAGGAGAAACATCCACTTGTGCATCTGATCCCTTATAATGAAGATTTATCTGGATCAAACTCAGAACCCAGTGTATTTGCACATACAATGAATTTGACTTTGGTTTCTAAGAATATCAGCAGAGAACAATTTAACATAGAAAATGAAGCAATCTAGACTTATAACATGGCATACTGTATATATATGGCATATATCTAAATAAACATACATGTCATACATACGGAGCCTTACAGCTACTGTTGTATTGTTATATTCAGTTCTTAAAATGGTTTTCCTCAGTGTCCAGTAAGCAGCAGTTACTCTAAAGATGCTTCAGGCTTAAACATTTACAAATGCTGTCATCTAATCCAAGGGTGACCCAGGTGTGAAGGGAGACAAAGGACATGCAGGAGAGCCAGGTATGCCCGGAAACCCTGGACCACCAGGCAGAAAGGGCCACACAGGGATGATGGGCATGTCGGGACCACCAGGAGAAATAGGATCTCCAGGACCACAAGGACCTTCGGGAAACCCTGGTCTTCCAGGCCCCCGGGTGAGTCATGTTCATGAATACATTCATTAGATTTTGAATCAGTGTTTCAGCCAAATGCAAAGATGATTGAGATTAAGGTTTAATAATTCAGTTCATCATGAACGGCTCTGTTATTTCAGGGAGAGTCAGTGTCACTGGAGCAGATGAGGCGCCTCATCCAGGAAGAGCTGTCGAAACAGCTAGATGGTGAGCAGGTCGTTTTGTTTTGGCCCTCGAGATATTCGGCTGATTAAGACTCGTTTGGGATGCCGTTAATAGAGCTCTGTGAGATTTAACTGGTTTCCTTGTGTTTAGCCAAACTGGCGTACCTCATGGCTCAGATGCAGCCAGCTCATGTGAAGAGTACAGCGGGTCGTCCAGGGCCTCCGGGTCCTCCAGGTAAGGATGGCAGTCCTGGACGGGCTGGGCCACCTGGAGAACCTGGTATGCCTGGACAAAATGGAGGAGAAGGACCCAGGGGACCCATGGGACCTAAAGGTAGGACAGCTTATACGAGTGTTACTGGCTCCGTGTGAAAGCCATGTAAGCAGAGCCAGCTGTGGTATAGGGGAACTAGGTGGTCTCCTTTGGCCACATACAGTAGCTCAATAACAGATCTCCATGTGGTAATATTTCTTTACATTTTTAATTCAAATTGAGCGGTTGTGCACAATTTAAAGATGAGGCCTATTTTCAGCAAAAGCCCAGTATTGCTCCCTTGAGAGAATCTATTTCGTTGTCAAGGGATTTTTTTATTCGGTTTAATGCAACTATATGTTCAGTGAGGTCATTTTTGCAAGCACAGAACTCATCTAATCTCTAGAAAGAAAGGATGCGACGGCAGAGGGTAGAGTAATAATGAAAAGATTATTTCTGATACTCTGTCTCTAAGTTAGTGGACTTATTGTTGCTGTAGTGCAATGATAACTATTAAAGCACACAGATTATTATGGTCTTTAAGGACTTGACAGTACTAGGAGCGATGCAGCTGTTGAAGCTCCACGTGCCCGTTTAGCTTCGAATACAAATGGAAATGTTGGTGTTTCTCGATTTTACTTTAATCACAATATAATACTACAAAGACCAGGGCTGGCCCCGCTCGTCAGACACGTTCGGTTTTTTAATGGTCAAAAATTGGGCAGCAGGCGCTGAGATATCCTGATTCTAGTCACTGATTTGGAATCCTGAGATGCTCCCAGTCCAGATAGGATATATCATCCGGCATGTTGTGGACATGCCCTGCACTTTCTCTCCAGCTGGACATGTCTGGGAAGCATTCAGAGAGGCATCCAGCATCATAAACAGATGCCAAGGCTGACTCATTTTAATGTGCTTGAGCATCTTGATGCTCCTTTTGGATGTCCAGGCTCCCTCACCCTGCCAGTAATGGTGAGCCCAGACACCCTGGCTGTGTGTAAGCCTGATGTTCTCCTGTTGAGTTACCCAAAAATGCTTCCTGTCCACACAACTTAATGGCTGCATCGCTCCTAGTAAAGAGAGTCTGTCTGTGTGTCCCCTCATCTCCCATCTCATTCTCCCTCATAATCAGATAGTAGTAACTATATCATTATTACCCATGATCATTAATTATGGGTTTGTCGTGGTGCAGAGGTCACAGTGACTGTTCCTCTTTTAGGTGAAAAAGGAACTAAAGGAGATCAGGGAGAACCTGGTGTTGGTGACAGAGGCGAGCCAGGCCCTGCAGGACCCATAGGTAACAACCAACTCTAACAACTGCTCTCTTCTTTATTTTGACGCTGGTTTAAGAGGGTTTTTTATTTTTAGTCCCTAACTGCTCCTCTTCCTTGTTTTAGGTTCGCCAGGTCTCCCTGGTTACGGTAAAGATGGAAGCCCAGGACAAGCTGGAGTCCAGGGAGAGCCAGGAAACCCCGGCCCCCACGGTCAGCCTGGACCTCCGGGTCCTCCTGGTCAATGTGACCCCACTCAGTGTGCCTACTACGCCAGCCTGGCACAAAGACCCCACACCAAAAATGTCAAGGGGACTTAAAAAGGAAGAGACACAAAGAGCTTGAAGTCCAGCTGTATTTATGAACTTGGTCCTGTAAGTCTGAATCAAGAACTTTTCCTTTTTCAAGATAACCTCTGTATGGAGGGCTGAAGCAATAAGTGCTGCCGGTCAGATTCTTTGTTTTGTTTGTATTTGGTATGAAGCTTGGGACGGATGGGGACTGAGCATCGGGGGACTTTAAGATTTAATAAGGGTAAAGAGGGCAGCTACACAGGTTTTCACTCACTCGCATGCTTCCTGGAAAATATATAGGGAGATAACAAGGATCAAGATTGTGTGAGTCTGATATTCTATCATTTCATCAGTAATTATCTCAAAAGCTCAGCCAGGCATCTTTTCATGCAGGAATATATTTTTCCTCTACCACCACACAATTTTGCATCAGTTTCCCAGCCCACACTGTACCACGTCAGCAAGCAATAGCTGCCAGTTTCCACTCACTAAACAGATCTCATGCTGGGGATCCTCTACCAGTCTATTGGTAATTACTCACTCAAGGGAATTATCCGTTTTATTGTGACTGATGGGAAGGGGGAGGACAGACAGTGTCAAGTGCAAATACCAGTAGTGATTTTGTGTGGGAGGAGTGTTAATGAGTTGCTGTGGACAGTGATGGATGACCACATTTGTGCACTTCTTGCCTCCAAACTGGTAACAGTGTTATTATGTAGACTTCTTCTGGACAGTATTGATACCTCAAAACAGACAGTAAAATAACTTTTAGAAGTCCCCCCAACCCGTTGCCAATGTGGTGTCAAGCTTTGGGAGAATTTCTAAAATGTATTTGTAATCAACAACATGTATCTAGAACACATACGTGCCATGTAAAGTGTGGTTATAAAGCACACCCACAGGAAGCCTATTAAATCTGAATCTAAAAAAACACAAATCAAACAGGAAGAAATGTCAGTGTTAGATTTGTTCTTTTATGTTTCATTAAGTGGCTCTGGTCAGTCTCTCTCTCTGAGGTATGCACAGACTTGATCAGTAAACTGCTTTGTGGAGGTGGTATAATTGCAGCCTTCTTTCACCTTTCTTGAAAAGCTGCTTGTTTCAAACTGCTTTCTCTAAATGTGTCACTTCCTTTCTGTTCGGTGAGGCTCATTAAGTGCCTACGCTGTGGCATGGCCCGGGCTGCTCAGCCCTACTTTTCAAAGACACTGCTTTTCTTATTTGTCCCCTGGAGCCCAAAATTGGAGAGTTGCTTCCCTGCATCCTGATGACCAGGCCATTGTGGTAACCTTTTGAAAGATGTGTTGCCTTACGTCCTGTGGTCCAATTACACGTCTCCCCAGCCTCAGACATATTGGTCATCTAGAACCTATTAAATAGCCCCCACAAAAGATATCACATTTGTCTTCCTTTCAAAAACATGGACAAATGCACTAATAGCAACAAGGGAAATGGGTAGTGAGAAAAATGTTGAGATATTATGTCGGTTTGCAGAGATCTTAATTCTGACCTGCAGGTCAAAGGTTATCACTCTGTGGGTCAAACTTCTCATCTCTTGCTCAGGTTGGAACAATGTCAAGTTGTGGCTTAACACCAAATTAGTTTAATTCGAGCCAGGAATAATTAGTTGAGTTAAAGCAGAGCAGTGTGATTTTTTTAAGGAACTATTCAATTTGTCATTTCACCAATGAAGAGTTGAATTCATCAGCAATAACCTTCACCCTCACTAAACTCAGTACTATTTGATTTTGTTGCCACAGCACTTTGTCCACATTCGGAGCACTACCAAATGCCGAACACCTTATATGGTGCATTGCATATTGACTAGAGAGTCGGCTTTTACTCTGACTTTTCAGCTCACTCATGAAGTCACAAAACTCTCCATGTGGCCTCCGAGCTTTAAGTCAACTCTTTATGTACATTTGCATTAGAAACTACACAGGCAAATGTTTCATCCTTTCATGAGTGGTAGTGAGCAAATATAAATACTATGAAGTCAAAATGTACATTATGTTATTCTAAATTAAAATAGCTCCTGAAAGATTAGAATAAATGATGTGCTGCCACATAGTTATCTTCTTCTTTAGCGTCAATTTGGTATTGATCAATTAAATTGCATCATCATTGTAATGTAGTAGCTTTGTAAATGCTTTTTGCATCTATGGTAAGTTAGTTCACACAGCTTAGCATTTTGTAATTCATACAGGCCATTCAGTTTTCATTATTCAGGTTAGCTGATTCAATTCTTTAAGTTATATTGCTAAATTATTATCAGTTTGTTGGTGTGTTATTGCATTAACAGAGATTCATTATTAAACGTCTTTTCCCCATGTGTTCCTAAGAAGTTGGTGCTAAGATATTTCAAAGAAGTAGCATATTGTAATTATTGATAAGACACGTGTACTGTACTGTATAATAAAGACTGGAATGGTTTCATTTTATAAAACAAGCTTTACTTTCTTTTTTTTTTTTGTAGCAGTGCTGAATTGCAAATGTTTTTGAAATGTAATGATCATCTTTTATGACTATGGGCAAAGGATTTTGTAACTTGGGTTTAAACCAACATAAATGCATCATAAAAGAAACCTCCATCCATCCATTATCTTAACTGCTTGTCCTCTGAAGGGTTGCGGGAATGCTGGAGCCTATCCCAGCCGTCATTGGGTGAACAGGTTGCCAGTCCATCACTGGGCTGACATACAAGTAGACAGACAACCATTCACACTCACATTTACACCTATGTGCAATTTAGAGTCACCAATTAACCTAACATGAATGTTAGGTGGGAGGAAGCCGGAGTACCCAGAGAGATAAATGAAACATAAAATGCATATCTCTTTAATGACAATGTTTATTTTCGACTCCAAGAGGTCTGGATCAGTTCCATCACATTTAAATGTAAAGTAGAGTTAATTTGAAGTGGCCCCTTGACATCAATCTTAAAATTTATCATCGTTCATTTTCTGAATCAAATTCTATAAACCTTCTACTTACACGCACAGCTTTAAATCCACTGCACCGCGACAACCTATGGGATGTCCTTGGGAAGGCTGCTGTGCGAAGTCTTCACTGCATCTTAGTAAAGGTCATATTTGATCTGTGAATGTATTTGTGCTCTGCAGACAGAGATAGGCATGATGTTGACTCTCCTTTGTAACCAGGCAACAGAAACATACCTTGCTGATTCCACGTTATATCCATAACAACCCTGGGACCTTGTTTTCAATACAAAGACATTTCACTGTGGAGCGCCTGTGGAATTTCATCGATCAACCACCTCGCCACGTGAACACCAATCTAATCTTCATTCTCATTATTGTATGAAGCAATGATGGGACTCTGCATGTTTGCATTTGAATTCTCTGTAGCAGGACATAGCTGCAGCTGTGAGATGAACCATGTGCAACATCTCCAAAACAAGTCGCTTTATTACAAGGTTTTAAAAAAAAACAAGACATAATTGACATCATCATCATCATCATCATCATCACCGTCCTGAATTAAAAAGCTAATCGTTGGAGATGTCAACTCAGGTCTGCAGATGTGACGTTAGGTCTTAAAAGGTTTATTATTTTGTTTTGTTACCAGACTCTGTACCTCACTTGCTCATGATTATAAAGAGAAAAAGCAGGTCAGAAAGGTAAGGCTCACTCATTGGACAGGGGTTTCCAGGGTAGAAATGTTTTCACTGAGCATAATCAAAGGATTAAAAAGTACATGCATACGTGGAAACGCGAGTGATGTTATTTTACAACCTGCTCATATTTGTTCTGATGAAAATACAGAAGGAAGGATCGGGACAATTCGTGGGCCTGCTGGCCTGTCGTCAGCTGGAAGACGCTGCTTTGGCTTCAGTAGCAGCTTTTCTTTTTTTTCTGTCACTATAATCACAAACAAGTTCAAATGTCTGTACAGTGTTTTACAGTTGTGTCTTGTCCCTGTTGACTGTTGTGTGTCTTCAATTTGTGGTTCCAGATCTTTGTGGATTCTCAAAGATCAGGACTTGTGAGAATTCCTTTCATGTGGTCACTGCAGGATGAGATCTGGAGGGTGTCAGTGAGCTGTGACATCTTACGGGTTTTTGTAGCCAGCAGACTTCTTTCCACTGACCATGTAGAGAGGTGGAAGTCTACCTATGCAAGTTGATGGGTCACAAAGACCCGGTGGTCCTGAGGGTCCCCTTGAACCAGTTGGGCCTTGGATACCAGGACCTCCTGTCTCACCACGTTCTCCTTTTCTGCCATCTTTGCCAATTCCAGGTACACCTGGAGCACCTGAAGAAGTGGAGGAAATATGATTTACTGGTAATTTAAACTGAAATTGAAATATTGTTTCTTTCAGAAATCTGTACATACGTACGAGTCTTGTGAAGGAGACTTTTAATCTTGTTTTTTTTTTTCATTGTGTTTCTGATTATTATGTGTATTGTAATTAATGCTGCATATCAAAGCTAATATTAGCAAGCTAAGTAACATGTGTTAATGTTGCTCTTTTATTGAAAATATATCAACATTTAACAGTGCTACAACCAGTATCACACAAACATCTGAACAAAAAAACATTTTGAAGACGCGTGGTTTCCTCGAAGCACTGATGCGCTCCACTGATGACGAGGATCAAGCCTTACCTGGAGCACCGGGCGCCCCTGAGCTTCCTTTGATTCCTACACCGTCCTCTCCCTTGTCGCCTTTCTCTCCCTTTTCTCCATCATCCCCTGCACAGCAGAAGCAACAAATTAATGCTGAGATGAAATGGAGAGACATGCTGTGTTCCTAGTTATGGGGATTTAATCAGGAAATGTAATGGCTGCTCCCTGATCCGGCCGTGTTTAGTGAATCATTGATTGGTTCATGTTATGCATGTGTGAAGTTCTTCCTTCTGCATCATTCAGGGAGCGGCGGCAGTGTGAAGACAAACGAGTCCTGCCAGGACTCACAGACTTGGTTTTTCTTAAAGTTTCATTTAATTTGTTGCCACCACATCTACTGTGGCTCTGGATGCTCTCCGGAAAATAAAGGAAAACAACGAGCTGTCACAACAGCCCAGTTTATCTATCACAGTGTTAGAGAAAGCTGCTGAAGGCAGCAGCTGTGATTATCTTCGCTTATATAACTATGCTGGAGTTTTGCAAAGTAGCAGAGAATGGATCTGAAAAGCTTTACTGACCTTTCTTGCCTGGTGCGCCTGGGAGTCCAAAGTAGCCTGGAGGGCCTTTGGGACCTGGAGCTCCTGCTGCTCCTGCTGCTCCAGCAGGTCCAGGGGGGCCGGGAGGTCCTGCAGGTCCAGGGATACCAGGGGCACCGAGGGCTGCTGGCTTTTTCAGAAGTTCTTTCTTAAACTCTGCTAATTGTTCTAAATTGACAGAGAACAAACTTCAGACAGGAAAATATTTTCTTAGGCTTATTGTTGGGTAATTATAAGGATAGAGACGAGATCAGATCAAATTTAAATGAACAAACTTCACCTTCAACAACAGCCGAGCACATTTCCCGAAGTTTCTCATCACTCACTTTAGGACCCTGTGAATTCATGAATAAACATAGTACTGCAACGTGCCTGTTGGTTGTTCCAGTTTCAGACAGTGTGGGATCTTTTACCAGGTTCTGACTTTGCATTAGTGTAATATACAAATAAATGCACATAGAGAGACACAGTTATCTACCTCAAACACAAGCTTGAAACCTAATCAGCTAGAACCCTCCCCCCACCTTGTCCCAGCTCGGCAGCATGCTAAGTAAAGCAGAGGATGATCGAAATTCCTTTATTTTTATTTAATTTTTGTAGATAAGTACAAATCAAAGTACTGTGCTAATCAAAATGGTGGTGCTAGTTATTAAATAACAACCACATACTGTATGTCAACATACCAAAATCATTATGTATCATCAGGAGACCATGAATGTCCCCACAGAATTTTCATCGCTATCCAGCCAATAGGATTTGATTTTGCCTTGATGAAAGTGGACTAACCAGCTGAGAAACTGCTATTGACACTGCCATTCTTAAAGCCATGTCAGTACATAAGGATGCTAACCTACAAACAACAGTATCTATTGGTGTTTTTAATGTATTGAAGTTGAACTGTCACTTGGTTGCTACTTCTAGAACATCTGTATTGGTAATGCTAATACTTACAGGTAGACCTCTGGGACCTGGTGCTCCAGAAAGACCTGGTTCTCCCTCCAGCCCTCGAGCTCCCATTGGACCGGCAACACCCCCGTGGCCCGGCTGGCCTGGTCTGCCATCAATCCCTGTAGCTCCTCTTTGACCTTTTTCTCCACGCTAAAGAAATTCATGATTACAACCCCACTCGCTGAGGACTACAGCGACACGATGGCCAGATTCCTTGTTTCTTATACATGTGTGAGGCGTTTCATCAAGCACAAGATCCTCTCATTTATATTATTATGTTGGTCAAGGCAGATGGCCGCCCACCCTGTGCCAATTGAATCGAATTAAATGTTCATATACAATGCAAGTCACCACAACTGTTCAACAGCACACAGTTGAACAGAGTGAAATATCCTTAGGCCACAATTGAGTAGTTTTTAATACCTCTCCTTTGATTCCAGGAACACCAGGAGGACCCTGTAGAACACAGAGATTACTTTAGTTCTTTCAAATCCTTTGACAGAAATATATTTTTTAAACAAACATGAATTCTCAAAGCAAAACTTTGCTTCACAGACCTGGTCTCCTTTAACTCCATGATCTCCTACTGGGCCTGCATCCCCCTGTTCACGAAGACGATGTGGTGAATGATATGAGATACTGTACAGTTAAAACCAATGCAGAGGTTGCGCTGGCTCTTACCTGACTTCCTTTTGGTCCTACTGGTCCCATAGGTCCCTTGATAACACATAAAGAAACATCATGCACTTCACTGCACCTTAAGATTTGCATCACAATGCATTAACAATTAACACTGGTAAAAAAAAAGAAAAGAAAAATAGATGTGTCTAACCTGATCACCTTTTAGTCCAGTATGACCTTTCAGTCCTGTAGCACCAATGTTACCTTTATCTCCTTTGACACCCTGGAAATACATTTGATATATTCTATAGTTTAGTTTATTTAACATTTAACATTTTCCAAATTGAACTATGCTTGTTATTTTATATGTTTCTTATTTAGCATTATGGATAATAAAGTCTTACCTGGATACCTGGAGGACCTGCAGGTCCCACTGGTCCTTGTTTTCCTGTTTCACCCTAGAAATTAAATTTAAAGAGATCACTTTTTTCTAGTTAGTAATACTTATATACCTGAATATATCATCCACTGAACCCAGAAATAGTCCCTGAGAAAAGCATGAACTGAAACCTTTTAAATGTGGACTCACATTTGCTCCTTTATCTCCAGATTTTCCATCTTTTCCATCGATTCCAGGCTCACCCTACATGAAAACAGATTCTGAGTCTGGATAGGTCTGAACATTTGCGGTGAATAATTACATAGCACAGATTATTATTATTATTATTGTGTTATAGAGAGCTTGATGGGAGGAATCTCACTGTTTTTCCTGGAAGTCCAACTGGACCGATGGGTCCCTCAGTACCCGTGTCTCCCTAAATCCACAACAGAATTAGTGATCAAATAATTATTTTCTATTCTACATCTGCTCACACACTCAAAAAATTCTACTAACTTCAGCAATTACATTTAGTATATATTGAGTGGACATGCGTCATTAGATAGGAGACATTTCCAATTACCTTTGCACCGGGGGGTCCGACTACTCCCTGTTTCCCTGGCAGCCCCTAGGAACAACAACACATTAAATGCAAAGAAAGAAAATGAACGTGTCATTGCTGCCGCAGACTATTATCGTAGGTGGAACTAATATTTCAATCAGTTCGCACACTTAAAGAACTAGTGTGGGAAGCCACCAAAACACCTGTGACTCCTCAGTACACACACTGAGCATTGGCTGGATTCTTCAAAGAGAAAAACGAAATTACTCTTGGCTGCAGATTACCAGAAAGTATGTGAGACACTCTGAAGTCAACTGGTTCTGGTTTGATGAAACTTTTGATCATTATTCTAGACACTCTCTAATGTTTCCACCTAAAAACTTTGAAAGTCCTTCAGAGAAGTCACAGGTGTCGAATCATAATAACAATATCATAGTGATGATAACTGATTGTTCTTGTTATGACACAGTCAATATAAATGATGTTGGACTTACTGGAATACCCACAATCCCCCTGATACCAACAGCTCCAGGAGTCCCAGACTCTCCCTGTTGATTAAATTCACAGTTTAACAGTAAACAAGTTTAGATCAGCAGGATTTTAAGTACTTTTCACAGAATAATGACAAATGTTAGGGTTAAAGTTTCTGTATGTAACAAGATTTAATCTGTCCAATATTCTCTAGAGCATTTATCAGTTTGAAGAGGTGCTGTCAAAGTTCCCTGTGACCCAGGCCTAGTGAACAGTTCAGCAGCAGTGCAGAGAAATACATGTCTGAAGGTGAGCGAGGCTCACCCTTTTAACCAATCAGAGAAGGTAAAGGTCAGGTTGAAGCTCAATATGTTTTGTGTTCACTACTCCTCTCCTCTGGTGTAAGCACAAAAAAGAAGCACAAGTATACAAGAGTGAAACTCTGGAAAACGAATTATACTCTAAGATACATAGAAATACTTTAAACTAAAACTAGGACACTATTGGTTGATTACATTTTTTGATTTAAAGCTTTTGATTCTGAACTTCTAGTATATCTTTTATCAGGATAAACAACCAGCTCGGCGGCGATGTTAAAAACTACAATGTGCAACTTCAGCCAGAGCTAACATGAGATTGAAAGTAACTGCAGCCCTCGCTCTTTCTCCTTCGCTAGGCTCTGGTCCACTCTGCACAGCTCATCAGGTATCTCTTATATTTCCATTAATATTAAAAATTCAAAAACAAACAAACTGAAACTGTTGAAATTGTCCAATTGGTTAGAAGGAAGTATTATTAACAAGTGAACATCTCTGCACTGCTGCCAATGTTGTTCTGTGAGTCTGTGACAGCAGCTCTCGACAGAAAGATAAGATAAGGATAAGGTTAATAATAATATTTCTATTTATTTCTACTTTTCTAAAATATATATATATATATATATTTATATATTTATATATACACATACATATATAAACATACTGTAGCTTTACATACAGTAAATAAATGTATCATGTTGATCTTAATGTTGTATCACGGGCTTTACACTGTACAAAGACATCATTTTGAAAATTGTTATATGTGATACTGAATATTCTAACACAATATTGTCTGTTAAACATTAGAAATCACCTTGGCACCATCAACTCCAGGAAGTCCGTCCAATCCGTTTTTGCCAGGCTCTCCCTACAATATCACAGCACAAAGTTACAACTCAACAACGCTCCTAACAGGCAGCACTGGGCGTTTTACTGTAGAAGCAATAGAAATGTTGTAAATGACTGTGTATGAAAACAAGTGATCGGTGTACTTACAACATCTCCTTTCTCCCCTGGAGGACCCTGCTCTCCTTTAGGTCCCATAACTCCCTAATCGACATCAAACAATATAATTTGATATGATATTTTGTCTTCCTGTTTTATTGCAAGTGTAAAGTGTGAAACTCACATCGTCACCCTTAGGCCCCTGCAAACCCTGACGTCCACGAATTCCCTCCACGCCCTGAGAAATGAAATTCAGTTAGAATCATGAACGGGCTGTTTGCTCCTACAGGAGAGGACTGATCAAACAAGGACTGCTTACAGGAGCCCCAGGTGGGCCAGTAGGTCCAGGGACGCCATTAAACCCAGGAGGACCCTGCAAACAGAGAGGATTCAGTTTGCATCAAACACAATGCTTCAAATGTCTCTGACATCACTGGTATACATATTTTATGAGCAGCTTCTTGTAGCTTTGAACTGTTGTTGATGAAGCCTCGGTTTAACTTACTCGGTCTCCCTTCTCTCCCGGGGTCCCAGCTAAGCCAATGGGTCCTCTTTGCCCCTGAAATGACAAAGCAGAGTTTTTCACTCTTTCTCATAAACAAACATATAGTACACTTCTATAAATATGTAAACATTTCCTTACATCATCTCCCATGCGACCCGGTGGACCCTGAGGTCCTTGTGATCCAGATTCTCCCTGGTAAAAAAGTAAATATAATATAATATAATATAATATAATATAATATAATATAATATAATATAATATAATATAATATAATATATGAAACAGTTTATAGGCTGACATTTTGTGCCAAATTTTTCAAATATCGAGTTACATAAATTGTTAATAGTAAAAAAAACTCATGTTGTTGATAGGATACTGTGTATGTTCTCACATACCTTCTCTCCAGGTGCTCCATCCTTTCCAGGTTCACCAGGCAAACCTTTGTGTCCCTGAAGGCAACAATGAATTATATATATTATGTGTATATATAATATATATATATATATTAGGGTTTTAGGTTTATCAACAACTTTGTGGTGAATTAAATGTACATTTAGAAGCCTAACTGTTTCCCAGAGGTTTCCCTTAAAGCTTATTTTCACATCACTAAAACATCTTCCAAGGAAACTTTGGTGGAATTATTTAGCTTCCAAGAGGTTTTTAGTTTTCAGTCCTATCAGAGAGAGACTGGAAAGTGTTGGCAAACTTCACATTTTGATGATGGTATAATATCAAAAGTTAAGGCTTTGCTAAAGTTGGACCAGTTGATCTAAATGTGAACACAAACACATGTAGCAACTTCCATGACAATCCACTGAATAGTTGCTGAGAACAACTCAACATTGTTCATTGTGGGGGCAGTAAAGAAAGTAAAGAAACAACACTGAGTGACAACTGAGCAACTATCAGAGCAGATCATCATCAATTCTCACGGCGGTGGAAGTCATTTGCACATAACAACAGTTTTTACTGCCTTCTGTCTAGACAGTATTTATATCTTTTGATATAAAAGGTCTACTCAAGCTCAGTTTTCATGCTGGTTTAACATCCTTTCATCGTACCATCATTTTATATTCCTCACCTTTATCCCTGGCAGCCCGGCCACTCCCCGAGGCCCAGCCGGGCAGGCAGCAGGACACTACAAACATACACAGAAAGATTAAAATGAGACATGGGACGAAACAGACAGCCAAATCCTTCACACACACATTGCTGCTGCAGAGCCTCCTTAACTCCAGTGACTCATTCTGATTAGAAATTCACTGTCACCATACATTTGCCATGCAGCCAAGAAACAGTTGGCAGTGTAAGACCAAAAAAAAAAAAAAAAACACTCACAGCTTCCCCACTGCCCTCATTGCTGGCACCAGGCGGTCCCTAAAACACAGCAGCAGAATGACATCTAAAACAGCCATGGAGGTTTAGATGTCCACATAAATCCACCACAACAGAGCAGAAAGGTGCAAAGACACGGCTGCAGGCAACATCATTGTAATCAAATGATTCCACATGGAAATCTGAGCCCAAAAAGAAACGCAAGTTCCCAAAGCATGCAGACATAGATCATTACAAGTTTGGCATGTTACAATTAATTGTATAGTTGTTTTTTTCTAGATATGACTAGTGTCTATAAAAAAACCTTTGTATGTACAGAGTAAAGTTCTAATGTGTAGAGTTTGTTGAAATGGGTTTTGTCATTATTTGACTTGTTTTAGTCATGAAACGAAAGACACATTCAGACATATTAACAATCTGTAGCTGCAGTTATTCCAGATATCAGCATCAGAGCCGAGGACTCTTCAACGCCCATGAGTGAAAACAGAGAGAAAAGAGTAAAATGGTAACAAAACATAGCTTATGCAGAAAACACCAGGTTCTTACCACAGGCCCAGGTGGACCGGGAGGGCCAGCAGGCCCTGGGGTGCCGGGTGCCCCCCTGGGTCCAGGTTGACCCTGTCAGTGGAAGAAATATAATTAGAATGACCAAACGCAAAGTATCAGACACAGATACAAATCTTAAAATGTCAAAGAGCTGTAAGAATCCTCTTTAGCTCTTGTTGAGAAGCTTTGTTAAAAATCTAATCTATAATAATGTTCTCTGTTCTCATCGCTGATGTCACAGATGTGTTATCTGTGGTAATTGTTCAGGTCTGCAGTGATGTTGGTCTGGACTAATACCTGGATTTTTGTGAGGTGTTTCTCATGTTTTACCAACCACAAAATATTAAAAAACACATTTCAATTCCAGGACAACAACTTTTGGTTTTGGGTTATGAATGTGTATGAACACTCTAACAGGTCTTACTTGCTGGGATTATTCCTCCTAGATATACTGACTTTGAATTTATCACTCCCTTCAACCAGCAGACTCTACAGTCCTTGTTCTTTGTAAAATCGTAATTATATGTGTATTTAAAGCAGTTAATCCACTTATATGCATATCTTCCACTCTAAAGCTTAAACGTCCCAGCCTCTATGCCATTGAGATATTGTGAATGTGCACATTATTGAAAGTGCTAACAATTTGTACACAACAGACAGAAAGAGATCCATACAGATGTTGGCGTTTGTAGTGAAGTAGTGAGAAGTGAACAAGTCAGAAAGGTTGGGAGCCACCTGTTTAATCTTTCATGATGTACTATACTTTAATATGTGATTATCAGAAAAGTAAGGAGAAATTATAGCCGAAAAAAAAGTGGAGAGAACAACCTTTCTGTTTGAAATTGAGTAAATGAAGTTAAGTAGAAGGATGCCAAAATTGTCCTTAGGTGCCTTTATATTAGTGGATCTGAGCTTTGTCCCATCACACTTATGTCTTAATTTAGAGTCTGACCTCAGGTCCAATGTTTCCCTCGTCTCCTGGAATTCCTGGTTTCCCTGGCGGTCCCTATTAGACACACACACATTAGACACACACATGGTAATACAGTGCAGGAGAACATTTACTGGTACGCTGTGTGTGCGTTTTAGAATAAGTCCAAATGTAGCAAACACTTACCGCAGGTCCTTCACTCGCTGGGCCCTGTGGAGCAAGACACAGAGTGACATCGAGTTTTTGTATGTTCTTCATAATCACATACAAACATATTTACTTTTATCAGACTTAGATTACTTACAGGAGGACCTGGAGGTCCAGGAAAGCCAGGAAGTCCCTGTAAGGAGAGAAATGAATCAGTAACAAGGTTTCGAGTTTTTAACAACTGGATGATTTTGAAATGAAACGTTTACTCACTCTCTCTCCTACAGGGCCTCTGGGACCCATAGGGCCGGGAGAAGCCTGCAGACCACATGGTTAAATCAACATGGAATCCTTCTTTGAACACGCAGCTCATCAATGAATATTCACACTCAGCACTATTCATTGCACATACAGCTTTGAAGGACACTGACTGCATAAAAGTAATCTATGTACTAACAAAAGGATGCTCAGTGTTTACGGTTCTGCTCATATTTCCATATTTTTAGAAATATGGCCCATTAGAACATACAGACACACACAGTCACACACAGTCACACACACAGTCACACACACACAGATAAAGTACTGTTAGATATTATAAAGAATGTATGTAAGTGAATGAGGTGATGTTTCCTACAGCAGGTCCTGGAAGACCAGGAAGGCCTCTCTGTCCAGGAAGACCGATCTCCCCCTGCTCCCCTTTGCTGCCCTAGGAAACAGACACAACAAGAATAAAACAGCTTTATCTTCTTCCTGCATCTCCCCACACTGTTGCTAAGTTACACAGGAGCAGCAACTGTCAACATTAATCGATGAAAGGTGGTACACAGGCAACGTTCTTAGATCAACAACAAGCCAAGCTTGTGTAAGGTGATGCGGATAAGAAATGGGCTGGACACATGAGCCACAGCATGAACACCACCTGCTGGTTTTAATGTCGTGGTGAACAGGAGTCAGCATGTATGTAGAAGTGTTTGTGTTGGCTGAGAATAAAGTCTGAGAAATCTAAACACACAATGCAAATGCAGTCTATTAATTGTCCAAGAGACACATTTGTGGTGAGGCCAGACAGCGGAACAGATGCTTCAGGTAAACACCGTGCCAGTTATCGAACAGCTCGCTCATTATGGAGAGAGGAAGGTAGAAAAAAGAGCTCTAGAAACAACAGTAATGATCTGCGCATACATTTAAATAAACCTGTGAATTTCACGAGTTCTTCAACAGGTCTGCTACAAATGCAGCACCACAACCTCTTAGTCTTCCTCAGTGTCTCCTACTCCATCCTCTCTAACGCTTTTTCCTACACCTGTGTGCATCTCCACTCCTGCAGCCGTGCCCTCTCGGGCAGCTTGAGTCATTTGTGTTGCGGACATTGAAGTGGTGCCAGCCTACAAATACCTAGGTGTGCACCTGGACAGTAAGTCGGACTGGTCACTTCACACACTTGTGCAATATAAAAAAGGGCAGAGTTGAAGCAAGTGTGCTGCAGTTTGCTGGGGAGAGAGAAAGATACAAGGAGGCTGGACAAATTGATGCAAAAGGTTTTTCAGTGACCGGAATGAGGTTGAACTCACTGGAGACTGTGGTGGAGAAACACACACACAGAAAAAGTCCATTCTCCAGTACACTGACCACCTCCAACACAACATCACGATGGACCAGAGAAGTAGCAGTAGAATCCAGTTTTCAGCAAAATCATAGCAGAGCTCATGAGCGCATTTCAAACTGAACGCAGTTAAACACTGGCTGGTCTGCACATCCAGTGTCATCATATGAGTCATATTGTCTGGGACAATAGACATTATGAGTCAGCAGTGAAGCAAATCCTTCCACTGAGGAATCAGCAAACAAACAGTAAACAACATTAATCTGACTCAAGAGATGGAATTTGCATCAATAATGTGCAAGTGTGTTTTCTGTGACTCTTCTAGTATTTTTACTTACAGGTGCACCTGGACTGCCAGGAGACCCTGGAAGACCCTGAAGAGACAAATGATGAAAAAAGTCAATAAAAAATAAAAAGCAACGATGTAGGAAGCAGGTTTTGTTTTGAAATGGAAGAATGGCTGTTAACAATGAGAAAATACTTACATCCCTTCCATCTCTGCCATTTTCTCCTGGAGGCCCTCGGGGGCCCTCTGGGCCTGGGGCTCCTGGTGGGCCTTGGACTGATTTGTCAGGCTGAGAAAGGAGACAACCAATGAGCAAATGGGATGGATACTGACTTAACTGTTAAAAAATATAAATGAAGCCTGAGAGAATAGATTAAAGAAATAGGTTCTAACAGTAGTAAATCAAGCGCTTGAAGTTCACGTGCTTCTAATTAGAGCTATTTCACTTATATTCCATACTTTCATTTACAGAAAAACCACAACCATCAATCAGATCTAGAACAAAGCAATGAGATAATCAGGCAATTGAAGCACTGAAGTAGATAATTAGCTTAAAATCACAAAGCACAAAAGAAGGTAGAGAAGAAAAATAAATACCTCAGCATTGGCATACATCTGAAGAAGCAAGAGAGATCAGAGAAAAGCAGAGTTAGTGTGAGGAGTCGCTCCACCCTCACCCAAAGTATCAGCAGAAGCACACCAGTTCAGTAGCCAGTATATCATGCTGTCATTTCAATACACAGCCCATAGTACCGCCACCATGTTAGCCTGAATCTAAAGAGCACACCAGGCCAGGAAATATGTCTGCAGAAACATTTGCATCTTCATGATTAAATAAAAAGCCTCTCCAGTTGAGCCTCATTCATTACACTACAGACCCTACTCTACAGAATGACATGTGAAATAGCAGAGTGCCCTGTTCATTATGGGCTACAAGTGTTTGCCGGAGGCAGAAATCTCTTCAATTGTGCTGAAATTTACTTGAAACTAAACATTGAAACTATACCTCATCTAAAGGTTACCTTAGTTAATTAGTTGTTAATTGATGCAAATCTAAATACATCTATGAAATGATCTTTCTCAAAGCCCCAGTGCTGAAAGATTCCCTGCTACAATCTCAAAAGAGATTAGATGCAAATTTGCCTGTGACTGTGTGAATTGATACAAGGATGCATCGACTCAAGTTCAATTTGTTTCAGTTTGAACAATAACCTCTTGTGCTTATTCTGGGATTTAGTGTATCTGCTTCATAAACAGACGAAGGCAGCAGGAAACATGAGGAAGACTGGAGATTCCTGGTGAGTCCCAACTTCAACATTTCTGCAAGCCTATAGTCAGCACCTGTATAGTGCAGCCTGTTGGCAATCATATGTAGCAAGACAGAATTTAGCATCACTTTCTGTCTGAACACACGTTTTCAGTGCCAGTTCCAACTTTTAACTTGTTGATGCGTCATTTCTCTGCAGCTAAAGACAGCTAAGCTGGATAGAAAAGATTAAACAAGAGTTGGCTGGTCCTGATCTTCGAGATCCACCGCCCTACTTGATGGTTATTACCTGGATCAGGTGGGTTCAGCCCGTCAGTCACTGTGAGTGCAGGGGTAGCCAACCAGGGTTGGCTGTTGGGCTACTTTATGAATCCTATATAGCATGCTAAAGTACCTCCATCATACACTATAGCAAATTCTGTACAGGAAGCATAAATAATTAGAAACAGACTTAGACTCCATTCTGTTTGGTTTGCTGTGTGTTTCTTAGCAACAAGAATGGAGAAAGTCACTTTTTATGCTCACAAACAGCAGGTGGCAGTTGATGCATTGCATTCCTGCCAGCTGATCAGTCAAGTAGCAGCAGGTAGTGTGTGTGTATGAGGGAGTGTTGTTTCAGCTAGGGCAACATATGTGACCTGATAAATGATATCTGTTACGCCACATTATACTGTACAGTCACATTGGAAAGTATTCAGGCTGTTTGCACATTTTTAATTTTAAAAATGCAATTTTTTCTCATCAATCTATATTAACTCAATGACAAAGAAAAAAGGGTTCATTTTTATTAATTTGAGAATTATTTAAAAATCAAAAACTAAAATAAAATAAAATAATTAAAGTAACTCCTAATTCAATACTTTACTTCGATACTAGAAATCAATAGAAAACCCCTTTGGCTGTAATTATAGTTCACAATCGTCTCACACCTGGAGACGATTGTGTCTAGTTCTACCTGACAAATCTTCTTAAGCTCCATCAGACTGAATGGGAATTGTCTGTTAACTGTCTTCTTCAGGTACCTCCACAGATCTTTAATAAAGTTTAAGTCTGGGCTTTGTTGGGCCACTCCAGGACAGCCAGAACCTTTTCATGAAGCTACACCAGTGTTGTCTTCTATTTTAAATACTTTTATTTCAATAGAGATCAGTTCTGATCGATGTCCCTGCCCCCTGGCACTGAGAAGCAGCTCTATAGATGATGTTGCCACCACCAGGCTTCAGAGGACATTTTATAGGGTTCAGAGAATCTAGAGAGAGTTGATTGGACTTCATAGCTTAGGTTGTTAGGTCTGTCCTGATATGCAATGTAAATTGTACATACAGGTCTGTGCTTTTCTAATCTATTTTCAATCCATTCAGTTGGCCACAGATGTTGACCAGTAAAATCCTAGCATCATCTCAAAGAGTAGAAGCAACAATGTGCACCTGACCACAATTTGCAGTGCTATACCAAAGGGTCTGAATACTTAATGGATTTGTAATTTTAAAATCTATGTTTAATTTCATTGTTATGAATGAATGCTGTCATATAACACCTATGTATAAAAAATCCCAGTTTCTGTTTTGATGTAGCTGGATCTTGTTGGTGTCATGTTACAGAAGCTGCCAACTGACATCAACACACATGGTATAGTACATGCTGTGCTAAATTTAAATGAAAGGGTGTCCACTAAAATCTGGCACTACTCTAAGCATGTTATGCATGTGGGGTTTCTGATCTCACACTTTTAATTTGATCACACTTCCTAAGTTGGCCAGTTTGATGTGTTTTTGGCTCCAGCCAGTGAGATCACGTCTGGCTAGATAAAAACCGGTTTGAATCCAACAAATACTTGAACAACTTCAATTTACCAATCTGCTGTTTGACTATAAAAAGTTGTTAAGGTACACCTGCAAACTCTGGGTACTAATGGCAAAATGCATTGTATAGTATTTGTTACACTTGTGCAGTTTTGTCCATCTCAGCATTTCCCATAAAACTGAATCCAACCACAAACCACATCAGAGGCCTTGTTACTGTACCTCGGTAGCTGGCAGCTCACTGCAGGTCTCTCTCTGGGCTCTCTTTGGGTCGCAATGAATCAACATCCACTGGAGCTCAAACTGAAAAGAGACATTAATGTTACTGCAAATGTGTTACTGTATTAGGCCATGCATCCACGTAACATTCAAAAGAATCTCAAATAGCTTTAAATGCTTCGTCATGAGCTCCTCTGAATCAACGCCCTCTGCATGCATTGTTAGGCTTAATTTTCCGCTGTGATTTAATTCCTTTTTTTCCACTGGAACCCAGCTGAGCAGCTTTGCTGTCACAGCAGCACTTTAAAATTATAGCAGAGCTCAGCTCACATATAAACCAGAACGTGTTTGTTCGCAGAGAGCACCATTTCACTGACGGGGCTTGTAAGGAGCATCAGTGAACATGATTAAAATGCAGCAAGCAATATTCGATTCCCACTTACCACTACAGAGGCATCAGGATCAGCGTCCAGCCTGCCAATAAGAGTGTCTCCGTCTGTGTTGATAGGGCCTTTGCCCTTAATGGGTTTCTGATCCACAGGCTGACAGTCCACATACAGAGTGACCTGGTTGCGCTCCACACCGATCATCACCTTGTGCCACTTGGTGTTGAAGAGCACAGAAAGGCCAGGGAAGGTGACAGTCTGAAGGTTACCATCAGCACCCATCAGGAAGTACTCCAGAGACTGTTGGTCGCCATTCAGCCTCAGTCCAGCTTGTTTGTTGCCGTCTTCGTCCACTACTTGCCAGACGTTCCACACCTTGTTTACTGTGTTCTTGATCATGCGAAAGGTTGTCATGAAAGAGTACTCATCAGGAAAGCCACGAGGAAAGTTCAGCCTGGCAGGGGGAAAAGAAAACATGTTCAGATTCATCAGGCTCGAGATATTCTAATGTGCTTTTACTGACTGACACTCAAAAGAAAACCTCAAAGGCATCTCATTTGTCTTACAGCTCCAAATATATTTTATGTCAAAGTCAATTTCATGATCACAAAGTAAATGCCACTCAGCAAAACCATCATGGAATCAAGAGCAAGACACGGGTGAAAATAACTCACAGCCTTGCCAACGCTGTCTTTGAAATTCAAATACAATTCAATTAAAGCTACCAGCTTCAAAGAAACAAGCATATTGTAGGTTTTAAAGGCATGCCATTGAATCACAAATGAGATGCTGCGAACAGGCTGCGCATGTCACTGCTTTAATTACAACATGCGGTCCTGGTTAGCATCCCCCCAGTTGGACGCTTTCTGGGTTCCTAACAAGCCAGATTCTCAGTTGGTGGTGTGTTCATAGATGGGCGACTCTTACCTTCTTGTAAATGATCAAGGTGAGGCAATAAAAAAGAGGGTTTCCTGTAACCCAATAAAACAAATGAAGACCACTCATTTTACCTGAGGTGAGCTTTGCCTAAGGGGAGCAAGCCCAAAGTATGCGCTACTTTTGCCCTGGAGAAGAATTGATAGGGAGTTTGTCTGAAATAAAGCTGGACTTCAAAGCACAGGGTGCACCACTGAACTCACAGGGGAAATAAACAGCTGTATTTACATTCAGCATGACAACCCGGCACCCTGGGTAAATGCAGACAGAGGGTGCCAGCAAATTACATAAGAGCTTCTGCGGAAAGCTGGCGTGCAGGAAAAGATTAACCAAAACAGACTGGAGCAGGCACACTGGGAAACACCAGGCAATGTCTTTAGTTATGTAAGGTGGTAAAACTTTGAGCCTGTACGCTCTGTCCGGCATTAGATTCATTTTAAATTATGCTTAAGTAAGATTTTATTTGCTTCACTTCCAACCATTAACTTTAGTTTAGTAAAGTACTGAATCACAGCTCGATCCTCTGCTTAAATCAAGTAAATGCTTAAATAGTTAATTAACAATTAAATTAATAATCATCACTTAGGGAGGCACAGCTTATTTTTGTCCCAGGATCCATGTTGCTGCAACTAACATTAAATTACAAACTGGAGGAAATCTTCACCAGAAGCCAGAGGTGTTAGATGGCAGCTGTGTTTCTCTTCTCTACATCTTTATATCATCTCCATAAAACAGCTGATAAATCATTAACCATGGTGAAATTCGACTCTTTTCCTAAAGATAACAAATGTAAAATCTGTGCCCTCATTCACTCAACACATATACAAAAAATGTGTATCTGCTCTGCCTTTGTGTCTAAGAGATGCCAAATGGGTTCAGACATGTCTTTCTCCAACAATTACATGCTGCTCACCACGCAGTAACATCTGTGCTGGACCTGTAATAATGCAACACCTGCACCAGGAGACCACTGCTGCCTCTCAGCATTTATGTGTGTGTTTTATATGTTTTTTTTAAAAACCCTCTTTACTGTACTTACATCGTTGGAATTTGGAAGTTGGCCTCTCTGTCGAGACGATAGGCTACCTGGAGGGGAGTGGAGCCGTCCACCTTCCTCACTCCTTTCAGAGGGATCACATCCAGCTGGAACTGGGTGATCAGATCAAAACCTACAGGATAAAAATGCATAGTAAAGACATACTCTGTTACTAGTAAACATCATGCATTCATCATATTACTTAAGTAAAATTACAAGTATAGACTTACACAATACTTTTAGTACCAAAACATAACCCTTATGCAAAATGATGTTATTAAAGCATATTATTGACGCATGAATGTGTGAATGTTGCTCATGTTGCAGCTGGTATATGTGGAGCTAATTTTAAGCAGTATGTCTACAGCCAGGTGGTTAATGTATAATAATCTATATATAATCTATTATCTAATTATATGTTGCATCTGCCAAGTAACTAAAACTGTCAAATGTTGCAAAGTAAAGTAAAAAGTACAATAATTATATTTACATTACATTGGAATAAATGTAAAAGTACTGAAATACTAGGCAAAATATCTTAAGTATAAGATAAGTAAGTATCTTAAAATTGTAGTTGTAGAGTAAATGTGCGTGCTAGTAACAGCAGTAGCACAGTAGCAGCAGTAGTAACAGTGGAAATCATAATAGCGTGATGATTAGTATTGTAAGCATTAGTATTATGAGCATTAGCTTTAATGTTAGCATGGCTATGTATCAGAGATCATTTTATTGTTTATGATGATGACAATATTTGTTGTTTTAAAGTAAGTAACTATTTGTGGTGAGCGATCTTGCTGAGTTTGAATTGTTCCAAGAAAAAAAATCTGTAAAACTCAAGTGGAACATTTTATTTGCCTCATTTGAAATGTAGTGGTGGCTCGAGGCATCAGGCAGCCCACCCTGTTGAGCTAATTAAACTTACCACCTTTCCTCTGGTAGTTTTCTGTTTTAGGGGTTCTAGACTTAGGCTTGTGGTTTTGAACTGCTGCTTTCTGATTTTCATTTATAGTCAGGTTTAAATACAACCTGACTGTAAATGATTGTTCCCATGTGTCCTAAAGAGTCTTTTACCTGGAAGGTCATCTTGTCCGCTTCTTATTGGAGGGCACACGGTGTCACCATCCAACCGGTTGAGGTCCAGTTCTGACAGGACAAAATAAAAAGTAATAATCTTGTTACTCCTGTAGTTTGCTGAATTTAACAAATGATATATAAATATATTACCTCCCACTTGAAGCCAGTTGGCATATTGCAAGAGACAAATACAAAGGAAAAGCAAGGTCTTTAATGTCAGAGTGGATTAGCATCACAATGCACCGTGGTGCATTTCTAATGTGAAATCTATTTTACAATGTACACAGTGTTTCAAATATCCACACATTCCAAGGCATGAACGCAGACCGATCAATACACTGTGTGAGATTCATAATGCAGGCTGCTCACACACTCCTTGTGAATCTAATATGTCAGAGATGGAAACTTAATGCTGATATATATAATGGCTAATGTTGCATAAGTGTGGCCAAAGTCGTGTTTCATCAGAAGAAGAAGGTCAATATGGCAGGTGAGTCATTCTCCTGTGTATTTATGGGTATGCTTTATCAAAATGATAGTTGGTGGAAGCCGCCGTCTGCAATACATCACACTTCGTCATCATTAGTAATTCTCAATAGTTTTAAAAATCTTCAATTTTGTATTGTAATGTCCAAAATAACAGACAGGCCTTTCCATCTCCAGAAAGCTTTCACTGGCCCTGGGGATTTCACATGCAGTGGAGGAGCCTGGGATACGTCACAAGAGGGCGCTACACTGGAGTCCCCACACTGGTGTTGTAAAGGGGGGGAAAGCCTATGAAACTCCATGAAGCCATCGTGACAGCCAGAGGGGCTCCCCAGTCAATAACCTGAGTCAGCTCATTTATAGTGAGCGGCGTCAAACACAACACATCTGGAAGCTGTTTCCACATCCCACATAACTGCTGAGAATGGTGAGACGGTATTTATAATCCCATATTTCCTACCACTAAACACTTATCTGACTGCGCATGTGGGCATCAAGTTGTTAAAGTTACTGCCTGCCGCGGCATTACACTCAGAAAGCCAGTCATTAGTGCAATGAGCGGGAGATGAACCACAATTAACATGTCACATGGCGTTGCATGTGTACGCTGTGACAATGAGGTGCGTTTCTCAAAGCAATGCATCTACTGTACTGTTTGATGTATTGTGTCCTCAGACAACAGCAGCGAATGGACTGTGATTATCGGAGAGGACATTTAATCTGATTTAATCCTATGACACAGACCAGCACAGTGTGTCTGCTATTTCTGGCCCTTGCTTTGTGAGTTCTGATAAAAAGAGAATGACCTAGCAACAGTCAACATGCAGGCAGTAACACTGACCTGAGTCCCCTTTGTCTGTGTTTACAAGACAAACACGTTCACAGTGATGGCGACTTCCATGCAGTATACTGTATGGTAAAGTGATTTTGTGGTGTGTCAGTGAGTGTGCATCACTCTGTAGGTGACTTACGCCCAAGTACAGGAGCAAGGAGGATGAACAGTAGAGCCACGCAGACAGGGGAGTACGCCGACATCCATAGATGCCACAGTCGCTTTCTGTTCAGGAATGATAGCGATAATCAGTCATGCATCTAAATCTCCTTGACAGTTTTGTTGTGTCTGAATCAATAAAACAGCACAGAGATAATATGAAATACTTTGCTGGTGACCATGAGGAGAAAGAAGAAAAACAAGTACGCACACAATGTGCTTTGTCCAACAGAAAAAAAAGTCACATTGAATGATGTATACGAGGAAAAGCTAAGTGAGAAACATGGAGGTCTGTTTGACAAATAATGTAATTTATATCTATTATTATTTATTTCTAGATAATATTTGAGCAAGACAAAAACAACCCACATATTAATACCATGTTACTATTTTGGTGTCATGGCATGTACCAGATTCTTTTTAGGAATAACATGTATGTTGACTAAAGTCATATTAACATTTACAATCAGTAAATTGTAAGATGAGACTTTAAGTTAAAATATTAAAGCTGCAATAAAAAAAAAATATTATTAGATTAAATGACAACATGTCTGTGAAAGGCATCACTTTTAGTGATGAACCTGCACACAGTTAACACAATCCCTCTGATCTTCACTGAGCCAGCCTGTTAGCATTTGTTTGCCTACTGTTTTGCCTTTAGGGCCTGTAACTTTACTGTTTTGGTTCACTCTCCCAGTACCAAATTCCATGATAACAAAATCAGCAAATCAGCAACAATGATTTTATTTTAATTAATTTTTTAGATCTAAAAAAAAACAGTAGCACTGTACATTATATTTTCCATTAAAGTGCAGCTATAGCCTCACATTTATGATGTTGAAAGTTTAGGCTAACTAGCTGTTGAATTGCTGAGGCTGGTTTGAAGCATCTGCAGAAGACTTGTCTTTGTGACCTGTTCCCTTTCACTGGGCATCATCGCATGATACTCAGCCTGACACAATGCGATGGTTCCATAAACCTATTCAAGTGTAGCTCAACCACAAAGATAATGTCTACCCCTAAAGCAGCCAAAGCAGAACAAGATGCTGTAATTGTTTCACTATTAACCCTCTGAATGATTGACACTGACAATCACTGAATACATAAATAATGATATATTATCTATCACTGCCTGCATTCTAAATGGTCTTATGGATTTCATTACTCAAGTAGACTAATGTCTCTGTGTACCTTTAAATCCTGGAAAAGGGGATGATGAATGACAGTAATAGGCAAGGTGACCTTATACAGCAGTACATGTGTCTCAGCAGAAGTACACTGTGTCCACACTTTCACTTGCATTATCTCACGCTCCTTATTTTGCTTCCGTGATGTGTGTCCTGGGTTGTGACAGCTTTCCACAGCGATCCCAAATCCAACATCAACATGAGTGATAGCGATAGTGAGGACTCCTTTTTTTCCAAAGGCAGTGGTTGTAGCGCATCAATCTGAGAAACGGATGGTGTTTCTAAGGGTGAAACCTGTCTCCAGCACGTGAGCTCTCCAGAAAATGTGTGTGTTTTCTTGAGGAGAATGACTGCACATACGTTTCTGAGTGTACTGTCAAGCAAATGACTAATGGCCAAGTCAGCAAGGTCTCTTCAGTGGAGGCGTTTGGCCCTAACATTACGCCCTTCACGTTAAAGGAGCATCTTGAGACCCCAGAGGGACTCTCTGTCTGCCTTCCACGCCAATTCATCTACAATCTAGACTAGTGGATGATGAAATGTGACATGAGGGAAGTTTTCACTGTCTAAACCTTCAAACCCACAAACCCACACTTGTTTGGACTAGTTTGACATTTTAGGAAAAACACTTTCTTGCTGAGAGTTACAGAAAAAATGATACCACGCTTGTATCAATACATTAAAAAAGAAGCTGTAGCCAGCAGTCATTAAAGTCACCTTAAGAGGTAACAACGCTCAGGGCATTTAATTCACTTCAGCTTCTGGATGGATTAAACAAACAGGATATCATGTCTTCATCAGTGAGTTTTAGAGATGCTAGTAGGGAGTTTTTTAAACTCTAGCGTCTCCTGTGCTTCCTGACTTTATGTTACGCTAAGCTAACTGTCCCATGGAGAGAGGTTCACAAACCTTACCTAAAGTCATTTTTCTCTGATATTAGTCTGGTTACGCAACAGTTTCACAAAAATACAAAGAAGATACTTTAAATGTTAGCCGTGCTAGTCCCAGGCTTACTCTGACCTATGACCTCTGTTAAGTGGCCAGTCAGGGGTGTTCTACCGGGCGTCCAGGGGGCACTAAGACCCCTCACAGAATCTTAAATCTTACCTAAGAATCACGATGTAACAGCGCAGCAGCTTCCTGCAACATTTACAGGAACTAATACAGTTTTTTAAACAAATTCTTAAATTATTTAATTAAGGTTGGGATGTTGGTCATCTCTAAACCAGTAATGACATCTGTCAGACCACACCTATGAAAATGGTGGAAATCACCTTTTAACAATTCCTTGTTTAGTTTATGGAAATAAAAGAGAAGCTGCAGTTTTCTTTCCTGTCTACATTAAACTGCTCTTATAGTTCTGTACATAGCAACTGAACACGAATAAGAAAGGTGGGATCAAAACCAGTTTGGCTCATTTCAGCTGGCACAAAATGCTTGTGGAGGTTTTCGCCCTCACATTTAGGCTGATGCAGCAACAAACTTGCACAGAGAGTTGCTGCTTCAAGTCCTTTGTGTATTACACAAAGATATCCACAGGGTGAGTTGTCACTGTACGTAGTGACATAAAAGACATCTGATGGATTTGAAAAGTTGGCAGCTGTCTTGATGTCTTGAGGCTTTTGAGCAGCAGGCAGTGTGTCCTCAATATTTCTTTACTGCTCTTATATCGGCATGTAATGCTGTCAAACATGCACTGAAGTTCCATTTACAGTAACTTTCATTTTGTGTAACCTAATGCATAATCTCTAAGATTAAAGGTGTCAGTGAGCTGCACTGTATTTAGTACTGGCACAGATCAAAAGAGAGAAAAGTACAGAACATCACAGCAGAAAAAAAACAACCCTTACACTAAATACCCTGTCATGTACTCAATCAATCAAGTCAATTAGGTAATGACATATCATCTGCTTTAATGCATTTGACAGGACTTTCCCTTCGCTCCCACACATGTTGTGATGTCGCAGAATGCTAAAAGGGAGTCGTATACAATTTGCTTTTGCCAGAGCTGAGAGTTAATGTAGAAAATGTGCGGACAAAAGTTTGTGGAAACAGCTGTGTGGAAATGTCTTTAGAGACGATAGTGCTGTAATCAAGTGTGAATTCATTCATTAAGGCTGTTTCTTCACAATCCCACAGAAGGCAGACACAGACGGGCTAAAGCCTGGAAACTTTCTCTTCATCCCTGAACACCTTTTACCTGTGCTGAGATGTTGCAGTAGAGGTTTGTATGCTGTGTGTGGGCTGGATTGAAAAGGCAACAGGGCCTGCTTCTTTAACCCTTTATGCAGAGTGGTCACTACAGTGGACAGATATTCAGAAGCTGTTCTCTTGTATATGCAGAGGTTAGGATTAGGGTTAGTAGAGCAATGGACAATAATTCTTTTTTTGTAGAAAATCCTAGAAACAGTTTATTGGTCAGTGGCTACTTTCAACGTTTTTGAAACGTATTATAATATCATCATACATCAGATTAACATTTTTTGTTTTATTTAATAGCTTCCACACAGTATATCATGTTCTGGAATTGGTTTGTTTTTAGTTTCTGTTTTTTTGTTAAAAAGTCAAACTGTAATTTCTGTAATTTTGTAACTCCAGCTCCAAATCTTTTTAAAAATTGCATTGTTTTTTTAATGCCTGGAGAGGAATACAAACACTTGTCTAGAATCTTGACTAATGTTTTAATCATTCATGCATGAAAGGGTTAATGTATAACAATCAAATTAACTTATTGTACCATAAACGTGCCAAAAGTTGTCAGACAGAGGAAAATGTAGACGTAATCTGAGATGAGTCTTCATTATTACGGAAATTGCACAATAAGCTCAGAGACAGAGGTTTCTGATGAATAACACTGACAGGAGTCAACATGAGATATTTACCTCGTCGAACCAGAGCTGTGGAAGGCCATGTTTCACTCCCCCTCGGTGATGGGAGACAGACAGGCTCAGCAGTGAGACACAGTGATGAGATGCAGGAGCAGAAGGAGCTGCAGACATGAAATTCCTTCCCTGATGTTGGTCCTACCTGCACATGTTGAGGACTGACTCAGAGAAGCGGAGCAGGGGATGCTCAAGCATTTTCTGAGGACACATAAAAGTTTGTTCGACGGGTTCCCATTGGCTAGGAGCTGTTCAAGAGGTGGTAACTACATTTTATTACCAACACTTAAAAAGATGAAGAAACCCCGTGGGCCTCTACGTGTGACCCACCCCTCTGCCTTTTTTCTTTACGGTGCCTCCTAATGACATGTGCTGCCTGTATGTAATTCTCCCAATAATTATCATCAGCATAGAGGAGAAGCAGTGAGTGATAAAATGCGGATTTCATAATCACGTGTGCTCATCAGTGTGGCTGAAGAATGCATGTTAGCCATGGTGTTGACATGAAGAAGACCTTGACCTTGTCATTACCTGAAGGGCCTCGGGCTGTTTACATATCCTGTATGTTACAGTGTGTAATTGTTTGTGTTGCGTTTGAAGTGTGATCCTAGCTGCAGACCTGAGAGCCTAAAACAAGCTGCAGTAGGCTGAATCCACTTGCAGGAACATCACAGTAACCCGAATCAGAAAGCAGTTAGTGACATTTCCAAAGCGTTGACTTTATTTAGCTTGTGCAGACATGTTGACACTTCTTACATGCACGACTGTCTCATCCTCTGATGCTCCCACAGTACGCAGCCATTGTCCTGCGAGAGGTAGCGGTTTGCCCGTGGGTACAGCGCTCTCTGAAGTAAATGTGATGTGATGTGTCGTTTTGTAAAGCATGAAAATGTTCGCAACACCTTCTTTAAAGTCCAATAATGGTATCACTGCTTTGCAGCACAATAATGATCATTTTCACTTGAACATTTTACGAGGGTACGTGCCACAGCATAGAACGTACTAAGTATTGCTTCTTTATCTTTTTATTCATTGGAGTATTTGTGTGTCAGTCTTGGATTACTGGTTTATTGATGTTAGCAGTTGTCATCCCTGATATATGATAAAACATTAGGCATCTATAACCTCACGGTCACCTGACACGCTGCAGTTTACTACAACCAATAATATAAAGCTCTATCTTATTGCATGAATTGATTGTTTTGGTAGCTACACCACAGTGTTCATCTGAGAGAGCTGTAAGGGAAACAGAACACAGTGACTGGGCCTCCTCAGAGATCCAGCAGACAGATTGTGTGTCCAGCCTGGGTAATTGAGAGCTCATGCTTTCAATAAGAGAGCGGAGCAGGCAAAGGGAGAGAGAAAAAAGTTTTGATTATTCATCCGTGAGGCTGAGCCCCATGACTGTCACACTCCTGACCCAGAGTCCCAAACACCAACGGCCTCCAGTTAGACCACAGCCTGATACTGTTGTGAACACTGAAAAACAAGATTGCTATGATAACAAGCTGTGTTCCACTTCCACCATTTAGGCTGTGTGGAAGTGGGACTAGTACATTTTGCATACAGAAAGGCATTTACCAGTGTTCTCTGTGTAATCCCCAAGATATACTTGTTTGTTAGACAACTGTACTGCTGGCTATACAGTATTAGAAGGCACTACTAAGAATGCTGCCCATACTAAGTAAGAAATATTCGGAATAGACACAACAACAAAATATTTAGTTTAAAAGGTGCCATTACATTTACATGAAGAAGTCAGGCATTGTGTGTGACATTAGCTACTAATTCCAACTTTCCTCCCTTCAATAAAACTGAAAACACAACTTGTTTGGCGTCATTATTTTTAAAGCATAATAGCTCTTAACTGATTAAGATTTAGTCTATTAACAAAATATGCACTAGTTTAATACCGACGATTGATGTTAAAAAAAAAAAAAGACAGTTGCGCCCCCAGAAAAGTGTGATGGGGTGGCCGGATGGAGTCCGTGAAAATCTTAGGGTGGTACGCCAAATATTATATCAAAAATTCAATGATTGAATTTTTACTGAGCAGAAGAGAGTTCAGAGATTATGTAAATCTAATGCCTAAACCAGGTTTAAACACAAACTGCATTTACAGTAACAGGGTGTCATCACAGGAATCCTTGTTGTGTCTACTTTCATAGGCTGGAATCATCATGTAACCTGATAAAAAATTGTTTGAGAATGTGTGTCCTTAGTGAACTTGCAGAGATTTTCTTCAAACTCTATGGTGATCTGGGCTCTGGCAATCATCTGAAAAAGAAGAAGAACAACAACAAAAAATCAATAACGCTCCACTCTTAATCAAGAGCGCGCTCTGAGCTTATGGCAGAACGCCATGAGAGAAATGCAGCAACTGACTTTGGGATTTTTAAGAAGAAGGTGAAGCTGGGAAGAGCTACAGAAAACAATCGTCCTTGGTGGATGAGACACGAACGACCAAACAACCTGATAGAGGAAACTCATTTCCTATTGTTGACGACTGTTAAACACACAGTTACCACAGACAACAGTTCATGAGCCAAAGACATTTTTATTCATTTGTTACATAAGACTATCCTCCCCTTTATCTGACAAGTGATTAGTCTGTGAGGAGTTGTTTAACCAGGACAGATGGCATTTTAATTGCACTACCTGTCTGCCAGAAACAAATGAGACCGTGCTGGTAGATGGTTGTCTATTCTTTGAGCTTTATTGTTCCTTGAGAATCTACATTAAACATATGAACATATTCTTCAGATTCCTTAGTCATGCCGTTTCTAAATTTAAGCCTTGTTTCATCAAGTAGTTTTTCAACTAAGCTTCAAATAATACTTGTATGTACACCTCAGACTGTGATAAGTGTAACACTAGAGCTTCCTTCTGCAGATTTGACTTGAAATACCTCAGCAAAGAACAGTCTGAATGCAAATATGTTCTGTTAACAACATTACATCAGATTCCCTCCAACTTGAAAGGCAGCAGAGGCTCTGTTGGTAGGACAGTCATCTATGAACTCTGAACTGGTTCAACACCATTGTCAAAAGACAAAACACTGAACCTTGAACCCTTGGTGCCTAAAACGCAGCTGAACCGTCCCCAAGAATTTCCTCAAGAAGCCTATTATATATACTATTATGTCCGGTTTATCAGTGCAGGGATACCAGAAGGAGCCTTATTTTACTCAACAAGAACTATTTCTAGGATTTTCAGATACTGTACATGCAGGTTGGAAGCAAATGTCTTAAAAGTGGGATTAACACAGAGAGCCTCTTTAAGCCCAAACAGGGAATTATCATCCAGCTCTCTCTCCCCCTCAGCTTTATGGAGCATTTTAGCCTCTTTCAGCTTGTTGTTTTGGTTTATGGCTGGTTTCCAGGTGAGAATAAAGTGAGGTCGCTGGTTGCTTCCTGTTCAGCACCAAACAGAAGGCAACTTAAGTTAGTGCCAGCATGAGAGTCCTCCCTGCTCTGCTACACTTAGCAGAGTGCAGCAGAGCATGCTACTTTCTGTCCACTTCAGGTAGTCTTCCTTATGCTGTAAAACTCACTAATCCAACTGAAATAATTCATTAATTATTCTTCTATTATTAGTTCTTTGGCGCACACTTAAATTTATTAAAATGATTTAAGATACATCCTGTGTGTGGATATGTGGAGGGGAGGGGGGACATTTTAAACTCTGAAGTTAGTTTAACTTTCATTGGTCAAACTGACCTGTCAAAGTGTTTAATGTTAAATACAGTTGATATGTGATGATGTTTGCTGCTCACTCACTGTGACCTGTCGCGTGTTTATTGTTGCACTCATTTCTTTTTCTTTTTTTTTATGCACAGCGTTCATCATTTGTTCCTTAGCACTGTAATTTCCTGACTTTACGGTTCACTTCAGCTTTTAGAGGGCAGGCTTTGACGTCAGCTCGCCGCCGGACGCACACACTATAGTGCAGCAGCAGCAGCAGCAGCAGGACGCGCGCGCACACACACACACACACACACACACACACACACACACACACACACACACTGGGTGCTGATTATTAATATTCCCCTTATGAAACTGTCTATATGCACAGTGTGCCGACACGGAGGATAACACACAGCCAGATTCCGCGACAGGCGCTGCTGCACTTCCCTAGATTGAAATCCCCGTCAGGAAAGAGAGAGAGAGAGAGAGAGAGAGAGAGAGAGCTAGGGAAACACACACACACACACACACAGGGAGAGAGAGGGAGAGAGAGGGAAAAAGAAGGGGGACTGCAGCACCTACAGGGTCTGGATGTATAACCATGGCAACAGCAGCAGCAGCAGGAGAAGCGCTGATATAAACATTGCGAGCCGCGCATTCATCTGCAAGCAGCAATTGACTCAGTGAAGGCTGGAGCCGAACCCTCTGCGGATATTAAGACTTCATCACTGCTAAGGTGAGACCGTTTGATTCTCCATCTACATTCTCCATCCTGCTTCCTGCTTTAGTGCCAGTGGTTTTCTGCATGTGTGTGCAGCTCGTTGTTACACATTACAGCAGAGGAGGCTGCTCCTGCAGACTGCTGCTGGGATAGAGCGCTGTCAGGCTGGAGGAGGACTGGCTTTAACAGAGCCTCATTTACACATCAAATGTGCCTCTGCTGCATGGGAGATAAGGATCTGACCTACTGTAGTCAACACAGGGCATGTGTACTTTTGTAAACAGAGCACATTGATAAGTTGGCAAAGCAAAGGGGGAAATGTAAATTAAATGAACCACTCAAATGACTGCATTCATATATATATATATAAAAAAAAGTGTCCATGCGCTCATGCTGGTGCATGTGGATGCAAAATCGAATTCTGTACACTGTTAGTTAAATGGAGATTGACAACCTCTGCTGGCAACGTGTGCTGTGCAGCATGTGACAAGCGGGGATGTTTGTCAAAGCTGCTCGACAGCACAGTGTGTGCTGTTTGTTATCAGCTTTTCCACAGATGCCGGAGTCCTGCTCAAGTAGCCCCACACAGGCGTCTAGGACGAACAAAGCAAAGCTCCCACTTCACCATGAAACAATGCGGAGTTGTCACAGTGGGCTGCGTGAAGACAAAGATAGAAGCCAGTGATGCAAGGGTAAAGAGATTACAGTTCATAAGGCTGTTCAGGCGCTCGTGAACCATGTAAACATTTCATTAGAGCAGGAAAACCACAAGACCATGCTTGACCCAATGACAGCCATGTCGATTCCTGACACTTTGAAACCATTTCATTCAAGAAAGAATGTACGCGTACACGTAGGGACTGTCATTGTGTACCGAATACAAATGGAGAGCCTGTTTCTGATGGTGACTGCGGATAGTCCGCTACAAAACACCACACAATACTTCTGAGGTAAGGGAAGCAGGATGGTCCAATTCATTGGCCTTGTTTTTTTTTTGTGGAAAATCCCTTTGATCAGAGGAGAAGCTCATTTAGAGATAGCAAGGATGCTGGTCACATCCTCTCAAAGTCGTACTCTGACTCGACTCATTGAACTCAATAACTCACAGCACCCAGTCTCCTTTTTGTCTTTGCAGGCATTTGGCATTGTACTTCAAACAACAAAGAACCTCATTCAGCATCGTGCAGATTATAACATCACATGTTTGCTGGGCTGACTCAGTGGATTCCTGTTAAGTGAACTAAGTCACTACATATCCAGTTTTTCTTAAAAGTCATAAATAGTCAAGTAGAAGTAGCTGTAGTAGCTTTAACTTGACAGATGTCGATATTCTAGTTTGGAGGACTCACTGTTCTTTTGTTGCTTATCACCATATGTGGTGATAGTTCTGTGTTCTGCAGAGCCACTTGTTAGTGAGTAGAATAATGCTTAAGATTCATTTCCGGCCCTTTGAGCTGTGCACACACCAAGTCGTGGCACACGCAGTCACTCTGGTATTACAATGACACCTATGCCTACCAGCAAAATCTATTCATCCCACATTCAGTCACTGTCTTTTCACCCTCTTCCACTTAATACTGGAGATGCCAGTCAGCATGCCCAGCTGAGCTGACACCAACAGGAGTTTTAGTTTTTCCTTATGGGGGAGGAATAACTGCAGCTGCAAATTCTAGTCATCCAAAACACCCAGTGTGTGTCTGTGTGTGTGTGTTTGTGTGGCCTGCATTAAATAGTAATCAGACAGCAGATGGCTGTTTTGTAACGATTAGTGTTTAATCATTTGCAGCAAGTAGAAAATCAGCAAGAGATAGTTTGTAAAAGTGCATAAACTGCAAGTTTTAAAGCTAAGTTACGGCTATTAGAGCACAGCATGCAGCTTAACTAGGATTTGTGCAACTGGGGAAGGTGATATTCATATTAAAAACTAAACAGACTAATCAACTACTGGAGGTTACTGGAGGTTATTGCACTAACTGCAGCTGTTTAGTTTGTTTTTTGATTAACATGGTCTGCAGTCTTTTATGCCTTTTGTAAACCCAGAAACTGAGACACAGGTCAGCGGTGGATTAGAAACAAGCTACTGCAGTTACAACTGATATGAACTGGGCAAAAAAGTTAAAGAAGATTAACACTAGAGAATTCTGGGGGAAAACTCTGGGGGCAATTTGAACCCAGAGCGGGAATGACTCCGCCACTAACTTTGACCACTACTAAGGTTTTTAAGGGTTAGGCTTAAAAGATCTTCTAATAAGAGTAAACCCACTTTTCACTTTAACTCTAGCTCTAATTTTGCTAACAAGCCTTGACGAGTTTCATCAGCAGCAGCAGCAGCATTATCACAATCATCACAGTTAACGTCATCAGAGGAAACACAGTGTACCGTACGCCTTTGAAGCTGTCACCGTGGGTGTTTTGGTCTGCGCCTCTCTAATTTGATTAATTGTTATTGAAGTTTCAGGATAGGCTGATAATCAGTGCTTGCAGTGTGTGTGTTTGCTCTCTCTCCATTAACATGTGCTATACATAGAGATTTGGTTTGGTGGTGGATGGGTGAGGGGGGGCTGTCCAGAGTCCATGGACAGGGAGCTGCCATTCAATCAAGCACATGGTGTTCATGCTCCTCCTTACTGCCTACATAGCACGTTGTCGGAGAAGTGAGCAGCACCTTCCCATGAATCTCTGAGACAGCAGGAAACATAACTGGACGATGGCTTAACAACTCAGTGAAGTGAGGGGGGAAGCAATGAGGCAGCTGTGGAAGGCTTAATGAATGCTGAAGAAATCACACGCTGGATGTAGTCCATTATCTCACAGTCCTGACTCATGACATTATAATAACTGCCGTTTTGTGGTCAACCTCTCCCTCACACATACACACACACACACGCACACGCACACACACGCACGAAAGCTTCACTTTCCTGAAACTGTAAGTCTGGCAAGTGTGTGTCAATGTGACACGACATGCAGAGTCAGCAAGAAGAGCAAAGCAGTTGTGTCACTTCTTGTCTCTTCAGACCTTTCACAGCAGTGGTTAGCCAGTGTACTACGATGGAGAAGGTTATTGCTTTTCTCAGGACGGCCTGCTTTTATGATCCTTAGCTCTAAAAGACATGGTTACCTATCAACACTGCAGGGGAAGAAGAGTCAGGTTCATGTTTTCAGTTAAACAGCAAACTAAAATCATCCATAAACATCATATAACATCTCTCTAATACAGTTCAAAGAAAAACTAAACATTATCCCTTCTGTGAAGGGAAGATTTAGCAGCAGTAGACTGCATTAGTATTAATGAGTTGTACTGGTAATGATTAAGATTTTCTCTCATTTAGTGCGTGTTATAATAAGCTGAATTTACAGCATGCATTTTGAAACAGTGCTGTACTTGTACTGAATGTACCTAATAAAAATATATACTGCCAGCAGTATGAGTATTTGTAGCCATCAAATGCTTTTAACAGGTCAGCTGGGTATCCAGAGCCAAAGAGGTCATAATAAATCCAATTGTCCTTGCTGTGTGGTGTCTGCTATTAATTTGAACATAGCTCAATTGACTTCTTTTTCTAAACGCTGTTCTAAATGCCTCTTGGTGTTCATGAACACTGCATAAAGATTACAGCTTTGACTTTTAGCAGGTCACAATAGAATCCGGTGGTTCCCAAACCCAGTCCTCAGGCTCCCCCTGTCCTATCCATGTTCTCACCTACTGCTGATCACCTGAATCAGGTGTCTTCAGCCAATCAAAGCTGGAAGATACCAACTCAGATGGTGTAGTAGGAGAATTGGTGTCTTACTGCTTCTGACTGACTGACACACCTGATCCAGGTAATCGGCAGTGGTGAAAGGCAGAGATAGTTGCAAAACAAGCAGGATAGGGAGGCTTGAGGACCGAGTATGGGAAGCACTGCAATGGAAAGCCCTGTAAGCTGGTGTTGACTTTAATTAGCAGCAATTGTATTGTATTTTATAGCAGAAAATTAACTTCCCACAATACCCCAGTGTCTGAGCTCAGGTGTAATAAAACCAGCCTGTAGATAAATCTCCACTGCTCAGTGAAAGTAGATTCAAACAGCATCATGCTGCATTAAGCCAGCTAAGCTGAGAACTGGTCGTAATGTAGGCTACAGGTACACTTGCACTCATGAAAGATGTTTCATAGCGATGTGTTTCTCTAATGGCACTTGTGTGTGTGTGTTTGTGTTTCCTCCTTTAATGACTCCTCATATCAGTTTTTACTCCACTTTACTCCACTTAATGGAGCAGATATCCTCCGCTCTCTGAGTTCTGCACACATGCAAGGATTTCAAAGCATTCAGTGACGGGTTATCTGATCCACTTTGCTGTAAACACTGTGAGTGTTTCATCTCCTTTTGATTTGTGGCGGCTCAGTTTTACTGTGCAGAGTGTTGTAGAGCAACAAGTCCACGGCTTTGTCTTCGCCGGTTTCAGACGCTGTGGATTTAAAAGTAAAATGACATGCTTCGTGTTCTGAAGTGTTGGGGAAATAATGAGCTTTAACTAATTGCTGTTAATGGATGTGAACTGAGCGTCAGCAAGACTAGGATGCTGATCACATGTTCTTTTAGAGACATCTATTTTCAAGGCGCTGATGAATTCACAGGCGCCCTGAGTATTTGCCTGTATTTGTCTTAATGAGCTGAGGCAATGTTTACTTGGGCTTGTATTCAGAGTACTATTGACTCTTAAATTCTTAACCTTATGGGTAAACAATAAAAGCAAATGAAACTTTTTCTGCCAACTTTAAATGTATTAAAAGCCTGAAAATGGCCTTTAACTAAGCAAAGAAGATAACATGTAATTGTAAAATGTTTAAGTGCAGCATATTAAAGCAGCAGAACCATGCATGAATTAAACAGCTAAAGAGCATTGGTGGGCTGAGAAGCTGAAGACATGACAGCTCTTACCAAGACAGATACAGCAATGAGAGGAGTGTTTAGGAGCACAGTGCTTTTATTTTGAAGTAATCAGATTGGTGCTCATTTTTTCACATTTACAGTGAGAACCTTTCAGATCAACACGTCTGCCCTGATCTCATACAGGATGAGTCACGTCACCTCAGCAGACGGAAGGAAAACAGTGTGAGGCAGTTGGAGAAATGTCATCATTGGTCTTATTTTGCAAAGAAGAGTCTGTGTTATTGATGCTTTCTTGTCTGATGTGTCGTATTTACTGACTGATTTCTCTGATTTCACAGGTGATGAGTGGGATTATATCATGTCTGAAGTACAGGGAACACTGGAGTTTTCTGTAGAGTTACACAAGTTTCACAATGTGGATCTCTTCCAGAGGGGGTAAGATATTTATCACCAGACGTCCCAACTCAGCACGCTCACTGAACTAATTCATGAAAGACACATTTTAATCAGAGTACCGCGTTGTTCTTCTTTTGTCTTTTTTCACCCTGACAGAAAAACAGGACTAAATTAAAATGATATACTACAGATGCAGCTAATGTATATTTAGCTAAAGCTGAAGCTAAATAATTCCATAGGTTTAACTAAAACTATGCATTTTGATAAACTGTGATTTTAGTTATTCAGTTACTTACAGTCCAACCACAACAGATAAAAACACCCACTGAAATGGCTAAAATACGGTAAAGGTATAGGTAGTTTTCCATATGTGTATGTTTTATTTGTATTTATTTATCTATACTTTTTTTAAAAACAGTAATAGAAAGCATACTACAGTATACTGAAGCAAAACAGATACAATACATTTAATCGCAATGTCTAAAAATCTCTTTTTCATTGATTAATATCCAAAAACAAAATGCAGAACACACAATATACAAACATACAGTATAATACAGAAACGCCCAGTTAAAATATAATAAACAAATAAGAAGAATAATTAGCTGCGACCTATATTTTATATTTCCACTAATGTTTGTCTGATACTTCATGACATATAAAAGGACCATGTTTATTCTGCTGTGAAGCATCTGCAGGAAGATTAAAAGCTCTCGTCTGATCGGCCTGTGGCTCACTGAAACACCAGCTTTATCAAAATGATTTTCCCACTCTAAATGGGACAGCGTAAAGCTTTATCGTGTTAATCCCTTCAGCTGAGTGCACTAATATGTTTGTTTTTGCCAGTTGCTATGTTGCTTCAGATAGCAGCAGAGATCTGATGTGAACACTGAACAGAAGTGGATCATAATGTAAAAATGAAGCACTGTGGAATATGAATAGTTTAGTTACCAGGACCTACGTTTCTGTCCATACTGAAATGTAATTGCTGAAATCAATACTAATCCCTGCACCAGACCGGGGATCGAGCATGCAGCTGTGCACTTAAGGGACCAGTTGTACACTGATTGCATCAAAAATACTGATTAAGTCTGAATTTGATTTGCAAAGAAAACAATGGTGATAAGCTCTGCACGTTTAGTTTCCACTCATAGAGACAAAGTCACCGTTCGATAGCTTCAGATGCTCAAATTGCTAAACTGATTTTTGTAGTTGTTTGAGTTATTGTGCAAACAAAATGTAATCCACTGATAAGTTTGTCTTTCAGCATCCATGTACCGAGAATAGTTTAACAGTGAGGCCTATGGTCTCTTCCACCTAGTAATCATTTCACATCGAGCACACAGATCTACATGCCAGTATCTCTTTTCATTTCATTCCAGTGACCGCTAAGCCTCCATCTTTAGGAGCACTGTCTCTAACACGTTGATGTGATGACCGTCTTTACAGCCATGCGTTGGTCCCGCTTTGGGATTTCCGATGTGTCTTTTATGCAAAGCCGCAATTGACATGAACAGCCAAAGTGACCTTTTCAAGGACGTTTCCCATTGCAGCTCATGCCTATAGTCTGGGGTGTCATGTCAATAATAAGTCAGGTCTTTTCTTTTTTCCATCATTTAAATCTTAGATTCTAAGAGTCTAATTTTTCTGAAATTAAAATATAAATAAATACATTTATCCCACTGTCGATCAAATGTTTGCCAGTACTGTAGAACTCTCACACTAGTGGTCATTTGATATTATTTACAGCCTTTGACAGAAATTAATTATTGTCCAATGCCCATTATGCTTTAATAATTCTGCCACATTTATACAGTTTGTGGCTTATTTTGGTTAACATTATATTGTTAACTGGTTTTCTATGTCTAAGATTATTATGTAGTACAAGTCTGCTACATTGGAGAAATTCCTATATTCCACCTAGTTGTATAGTATCTCCAGTCATCCTGACTATGAAGGCTTAACCTAGAGGAGGAAATATTTCACACCATGAACTTGTTTCAGTGGTGCATGCGGTGATGTCAAGTCAGATAAACAATGATCAATATTCACACACAGCAGGTGACTCAGTAAAATTTGAGAGTGACACTGATAATGACAATACGTTTCTATTCTCTCACTCAGGTTCTACCAGGTACGAGCAGGGTTGAAGATCTCACCTCGAGTGCCCCATAGGTTGATAGTGTCAACACAAGACAATGCAGGTAAAGGGCAAGTGATGTGCATATCCTCTCTCTCTCTCTTGCTCTCTCTCTCTCTCTCTCTCTCTTGCTCTCTCTCACACACATACACACAAACACATTACTTTTAGGCATCACATAGACTTTACCAGTCTGACAACACTACCCTGACTCTCATCTGTAGATAAGCTCCCAATTTGCTGCATTGGTTTCCTGTTCTCTTGTACTTTTATGGACATACAACATGTTGCATCGTGTGTTGTATTCCAACTCCAAATATTTTGCTGTGAAAATCACTTTTCTAGGCTGATGATATAAGCTTTTACACAAAATGACTCATTTTCAGTCAGTCTGTCGACAGTTATGTCTGGTAATAGGCCCCACCCCTCTGACATACTTTAACAGCAGGAAGTGCAGATTGAAATGAGTTTCTCTGTGGTCATTTTGTGACTCTATGTGGTCATTTTGAAACTCTTTTCGTTGAATTTGAGGATATTTTGCATCTATTTGTATTTATGTTGCAATGTCTTTGTGTTTATTTTGCATCTCTGTCTGTTAAATGTCTGCTTTGTGTCTCTCTCTCTCTCTTTGTAGTTGTTTTGCATCTTAACATATCATATATGTTTTGCAGCAATGCTTTTGTCCTTGTAGTGAGTTTGTGTCTTTGCGGTTGTTGTGTGTCATTTTGTGGCTATGTTGTGCATGTTTGTAGTTGTTTTGCATCTCTTTGTGGTTAATTTGCACCTCTTTGTAGTTCTGTTTTGTGTGTATCCCTGATCCTTTTTTTTTTCTTTGTGGTTGTTTCAACTTCTTTTTTTGTGTCTTATTGTTTGATTTTGTCCTTGCAGTCATTTTTTTCTTTGTAGAGGGTTCATCCAAATGCTAACATTGACTTTAAATTGAAGTGAGCAAAGCTGCTCACTACACGCTTTGACTACAGTATATGCCGGTTTACCTGCAGATGCCTGCCAGTGTGTCTTGGAAAGTCAGTGTCACCATCAGTTTATCTACTCTCACAATCAAAATAATTGTAACTATAATATATTATTCTGAAAAATTCACTCTTAAAATGAATCATACTTAATCATCTGATCCAGGTTATACATTTGTATAGCCTCCATCCACAATAGTTCACTTCTGAAGTGGAGTGAGTGTGAGAAAATCCCATGTGACACAGGAAATAGCTTTGCGTACACATATTCTGGGTCAGAATTACACATGTTGGGCATGTCGTCTTTGAAGTCTATGTGAGAACAATAATCTGTCATGGTTTATTGTTAAAGTGCATAGTGGTGCACAAAGCACTCCTGTTCTGGGTCTGTCTGATAAAAAAACAAAAAAACTAGTTTTACAATGTCATGTGAATGTTGAATATGAACAAGCTCAGCAATCTCTGACTGTAGTCATCTCATAGATTTATATTTCTGACATCTGTAGAGACAAAACTATTTATGTTTTTTAAAGAAAAAGAGGTATAGACAGACACCACAGGAGAATGAAACTGACATATTTTGACATTTGATATGTAGTTGCACCAGTATCCCTTATTTATGTTAAGACAATAATGTAACCAAAGTATATTTTTAACAGTCTGTGTGTGTTCTCATTGCTGTTGCACAGTTATCATAGTTATGCAGGAAAGAATGAATGGCGTCTGGGAACTTTATGGAACCACCTTGTCTCAGTGAATTAGGACATTTGGCTGTCCTTGGGTTAAAGGACAGCCAAAACAGTCAAATGAAAATCAATTTCAGTTTCCCTTTTTTTACAAACCCCAGTGTAATTTTCTCGATAAAGTGTGGGCTAATCTTTTCTGTGCTATCTCGAGATATTTGCATTTGTGAAATAAATAAAACTCTACTGGAATTTCTGTGCTCCAGCAGGAACAATTCTTCATGTCTTATGATAAAGGATTGGATATGACAGTACAGGTAAAGCTGAACATATTTTTGCTGTGAAGTGTAAAACATAAGGGGAAAGCTGATCGGAAAATGCCTTACAACAAATTAGAGCACATTCATTGGTTTGTTTCTCTGTTAAAACACTGCAGATAGCCAGCAATCAACAAGGTAAAAGATAGTAGAAGCAGCATTTTAGTTCATGCTCTGTGCATTTTACATCCTTTAATTTCAGTCATTAGCAGGTGGTTTTGATCTTCAAATATTACAATCATTGTTGTCTTTTGTATTCATAGATTGTCACACTGTTTCTGAATCCATCTAAGTGTTAAAGTCTGTATCTCTGGCAACACAGGGAGCTGTTTCACTGGCAATACTGATTTGCAGTAATAACAGCTATTTTTAGCTTGTCATGGCTGGAGCACCATGTGCCTGTGTGTGTGTGTGTGTGTGTGTGTGTGTGTGTGTGTGTGTGTGTGTGTGTGTGTGTGTGTGTGGCCTAATCTCGCTGTATGTATGAGGACAGTGCGGCCCACTGTTGTTGTGAGGGCATTTTGGATTGTGATGACATTTAGGATCTGATTGTGATTTCACGTTCAGCTGTGCGTAATGCTATGACCGAGACAGTTTGAGGCATGCAGCTGCAGTGGTTACAGTAAAAGCCACAGTATGTCAATTTCAATGTTCTCACAGCTATAGCAAAGCCAAAGTGAGTGTCTCTGTGTGTACAGTACGTGTGGCAAGGATGTGGCTGATTGTGAAGACGACGTGTCTCAGTCTGAGCTGTGATCCAGTGATTCATGTGATTTTGAGTGTTTTTTTCCAGAAGCACAGAGACAGGATTACGAGCAAGGAAGATGCTGGAGAGAAATCCTGAGCAGTCACAATATTAATAGATTGCAATGGAAAAGGTAAAAATAGTCTTGCTCTCAATAGTCTATTTTTAGGGTGCTAAATCCTGGAGGTGCAGTTTAACATGATGTCAGGTGAGGAAGGAGGTAGAGCATAGTTTCACTGGAGAAGGCTGCAGCAACACACTGTACAATTCCCCAGTCCAGCATGTGTACTGTAAATACATAAATACAGACATTTGTGCTTTAGTTAACATACAGTAACAATACGCTGCATTTATTAATAATGTTAGCTATTCTTTTTTAGATGATCTAGCCTGCAGTGTCAGGGGAACTGGCCCCGAGTGAGTCAGCAGCACAAGCAAACATCTAGTGAAAAGATCTCATTTATACTGTGCTTTGTCACTTATTTTTATCTTCAGCTAAATACTACAGACACATGTAGTGAAATACAGTAACAGTGAGTGAGTTGAGAAGATGGAGATCAGTGGCATGCATGTGCGTTAAAGCTGCTATAATCAATATAGTTAGAAAGACAATGGATCACACGATTACTTGTATGTAATTCACTAAGGGAGTATTCTATCATCTGTTTATTTACTAATTTAAATTGTAAAAATGCTGGAATATCACACATGGAACGAACAATAAACCTTTCTAAAAATACTGAAGCTTTTTTTTTTAAAAGATTTACTCATATCTGCTTGGATAAATGGCAGTTTGATTAGATTTACCTTGTACAACACTCGTCTGATCCATATCTATTTCTGTATTCAACTAGTCTACACCATGTAGATGTCACAATCCGCTAAACACTGAATGCATTCCTATATGCCACCATTGGCAGATGTGGTGAACAAGGAAGAGCAGCAGTATAAATTACAGTGAGGATCATATTTATATTGTAATTAGAAGGCTGGTAACGTGCCCTCACTATTTTTTCAGCTTCTTCCACAAGATCCTGAGCATAAGCAACAGCTAGCAACAGGAAATACATTCATCAACACTGATAAGGGATATACAGGATGTACGGTGTTCTCTTTTAAAGTGTATGCTTGACATTTCAATTGTCTGTGCCCTTCAGACAAATGAATTGTATGTGAAGGATCGTGCCACACACTCAACTGAAGCATTTAATGACTGTGATTCATGCACAATAACATAGTGATTTTCAAGTCAAAATGTTAACGGAGAGAATTGGATTTCTGTTTACGGTGTCTCCTACTGCACGGACTGAGAGACTCCCTCATATTAGTATCATGCCGAGCAATTCTGCATAGAGAGTTTTGTCGGGTACACACACATACACATGCATATACACTACACACACTCTCGAACACAGCAGATGTAGAGCACCAGAGGCTGTAAGCAGATTATTTTGAGCACAGAATCACTGTGGCTAAAGCTTAAGGGCATTTCAGCAGGCTTTAATGTGCAGGATGTGATAACGTTCCAACACCTGTGAGAACTGCAGTATACCAAAGGTAACTGGGTGGATTTTAAACGTTTACTGTTGGTCTTATTAGCTGTGAACATAGACATGCATTATATGAATTATCAATCTTTTCTAACAATAAGACTTTGTAATAAACAAATCTTCCAGTTACATAATAATAATAGTCTTAGCTGCCTTGGTCAGATGTTTAGGGAAGGAGATTTCTGCCAAGAAGAAAAATGTAGGTGGAATCTTTTAAATCACAGATGTTAAAATAAGTCAAATTCACATTTGTTCAAAATGATTACTTGGAATGCACAGCTAATGCACTCACAGTCTGGACTTATAAACAGCTGTTTCCTCCTGTCCAGGGTAGGGATCATTTTCTGAATTCCCTCTTTGGCTAACAGTGTATATGTGCACAGTGTCTTTTGACAGGCAGCAAGGTATGGAGTCTGTGATTTCTTTCTATCTCCTTCTATCAGGATTTGTCATATGATTTAACACACCTGTGTTTGGTTTTCTTCGGCTCCAGGCTGGCTCTTAGCTGTCTCGTTTCTAGTCAGCAGTTTCATACTTAACATCATACTCGTTGTGTTGTTTATGTATGTGTCATGTTTATTTTCTGTGTGACGTCATGTCTTTCATTTAGTGTGGTTTACATAGTGCATCTTTCACCAGTTCAGCATGGGCCTGCTCTTTGGTTGTCTCCACCAGGTCTGCACTACACTGGAAAGGTGTGTGACAGAGACTGACTGATCATCTCTCTATTAAGGGCATAGATGCTGTTGCATAGACATTAAAATGACTATGTAAGTTTTGAAAGAAGTAATAAAACACTTCTTTCACTAATACAAGGTTGACTTCATAAGCAGTTACCGACACTTGTGATCGGTGCTTTTTCTGGTTCTACTGGTTCTATATTAGATGGACTATACTGTGTATCCACTGGCCAACAACATTTGCCAGAAATTAACAAAAAATAACAGTTAACAAGTTTCTTTCCTCTTTCACCCCTGTATGCAAACAGCAGGGCGGCTTTCTTATTAAAATCTTATCACTTCTGCGTGCATGTGTGTGTCGTGTGTGAGAGAGAGTCTGTGAAAGTAACAAGAGCAAATTCAACAGCAACCCTTCATTGATTTAGTGTCTCTGGCTGCACTTGAGAGCCAGCCAGTGCTGGAAACAGGGCATGGAAGCACCTGTGGGGGGTGACAAGTCCTTTACAGGTCAAACACACAGAAAATGTTTAATGTTAATTTCTGCTCCTTTCCCTCCTTAGGAGGAAATTCAAAATCTTAAGGAAAGAAAACACGAGGAAACATTTCAGAAACATGGCATGAGAGTCACATTTGTCTGGCTGTGAAGCAATAGTGCTAAGACACAGCTCCTTTCCTATATGGTGCACCCCCAGAGGGATTACACCGCCACATCCAGTCATGCTCCCACACATCCGTCATCTTGGCTGCGGCTGCTTGATGCTGCAAGTAGTGACAGCATTATCAGGAGGAGGCCTGCAGAGAACGGGATAGTAAGAATGAAAGAGAAAAGAGCACAATCTCAGCAGGGGATTTCAAAGACCTCTAACGGCTCGCAGCTGAACAGCAGCTCTCCCCCAGCGAGTGCAACCGGGATGAATGCACCACTAGCAAATACTAAACACTAACATAAGAGATGGTGAAAGTTAAAACACCAAATACCTCATTTATCAGTTGGTATCCGAAGTTTTATGAATAAACACAAAGGCTTACAAAATACACAAATAAAATGCTCTCAACTCTACAGAAACACAGACATCTTACGGTGGAATAACTCATTTCAGGGACATACAGTATAGTCCATTAGGCTTTTAATGCTTCAGAAACACAGATGATGTCTGCTTAGAGTCTCTGTTGAATTACAAAAAATAGACAAATACAAAGTTAGCAGCTGACTTAAGGACAGAGTGTAAGGACAGAACTGTGAGTTGGAAACATGAGCCACTATTGTAACACTCATACATGTGTACAGATCTGATTGCTCCCAAATCCCAGCGAATATATGCAAATGTCAGGTCATGGATTCATGACATATTACATATTCTGCATTTTAAAACATTATTGTTTTGCACATATAAGCAATTTTTTGTCAGATTTAAGCACTTGTTTTTAATTCTGGTTATGTTGGTCATAGGTATAAGTCAGTGTATGTTGGAGGCACTCTTGTGTTTATCACTTCAACATTCATATTTGTAAAGTAATGTCAGTGATACTACTGTAACAGAGAGCTTATACTGTTGTTCTGTTGTCCCCTCTCAGGAGAATGCAGCTTCAGCTCTGCAGGGGTTTACGATGGCACCGTGTTCAGCCGGATATTTCAGATCCTTTACAGAAATGAGGAGATTGTGGTGAATGACTGCATGATCTTTAAAGTCCATGTGCTCTTGGACGGGAGAAAGGGTGAGTCATGTTGGTCATTTTCTGCATGCACAGGCTTCCTGTTGAGGTAAAATATAAAAAAGGACAGATAGAATTTGGCTGCATGCATTTTACCAGTAGCCTGGCTGTAAAATATGACAGATAATTGTAGTGAAAACAGCTGTGCAATAATTCTGTTTCATAACTACAGCTTTTATCTTTACAACATGTTAAATAATCATTTATTGCTTCATTGTATCTGTCTCTGTTCTCTAATACACAAGCTCCCACTCATCTGATACAAACATTACAGACTTTTCATAACATATTAAGTATCTCATATCATGCATCATGCCGTAAAAAGTTATATTAATATGCTTAATGATGGGATAGTAATGCTATTGTGTCAGCTACTGAAACTCACTTGAAGTAGGTGGAAGATCTTTCAGGCTTTTTTTTTAGACCAGCACAGCTCTAGAGTGTCTGTTAGTTGGTCCAACAGTACAGGTCGTACTGAAATATCTCAGTAACAGCTGTACAACTATACATGAAGACTCCAATCTTTGCTGGAGAAAATGACAGTATAGTTAAATGGTTCTATCATTGGTCAAGTTCCACAGATACAGAAAGTGCTTCTTTGCTGCTGGAGGTTCAACCAGTTATTACATCAAAGAGTTCACTTCCTTTTTATACCAGTGCTTTGAATGTTCAATTGACTGATTTTTAGTACTAATTGGCTAACGTGAGCATGCAAACTACAATTGGAAACATGATCATTACATTATTGTAATAATGCTTATCAGCATCCTGGTAGCATGCTGATGCTAGCGTTTAATTCAACGCGCACCTTTGCCTTCTTAGTGTTGTGTGTTGAGGATTTTAAAAGGAAACTACAGTAACTGTGAAGGGTCTACTTCCATACGTTGTTAGACATTGCCTATATTATGTCTGTTTGCTGTAGGCAGCCATGTGCCCCTTGCAGTAATATTTAGAGGTTAGACAAATGCAGGATTATAGTACAGAGAGAGAGACATATATCTTTTCCTATTTTAAATCCCATTAGTCATGTTGCAACCTGTTGGACTCATACCAACATTTAAACTTCCAGCAAATGTTTGGAGTCTGTTTCCCAGACTGGGAACAACTGACTGAATCCTTTATTTTGGATGGACATATGAAAAAAGCAGCACTTGCTGATTCCTCAATAACACCACTGTGGTGCCCTTGAGCAAGACCTTAACCCCATCTGCTCCTGTCGAGCTGCTCACAGGTCAGACTGTACTAGAAAGGTGTGAATGTGATTAGGACAATTCTAAAACAAGTGGAGGCCCTGAAAATGTATTTTTTGTCTCATTGTGGTCGCCACAGCAGACCATCGTCCGCTCATTTGTGTGGCAGGTTTTTACGTCACATACTCTTCCGGACACAACCCTCCACAAATGTTACCAGGCTTGAAATGAACACCCAGAGCTCACTGGCTGCAGCATCAGTTGCCTGCAATCAAGGTTCCATGATTGCAAGACTCTTTTTTGCAGCCATTGTTTCAGATTTGGAATATGTAGTAAAAGGACTGAAGTCTGATTGTCGATGGAGAAACAATAATAATTCTGTCCTATCCACTTTAGACACAGAATCAGTATGAGGTTCATTGATTTGGTGACTGGCCTTGCAGAATTAAAATGCTTTAATTGATAGGCAAATGTAAATTACCTGTGCCCCCAGACTGCCTGTGTTCAGCTCAAATGAACAGGCGTGTAAACCTTTCAGACAGTTATTGATGTACTGTCCCTTGTGATTTCACCGTGGGCGCGACCCCAAAAATCTATTCTGCCTGTTTTTGTTGTTTGGATCCACCGGAGCTCAAATTGATCAGCAGCGACAGCGATGAGACAGCTCTGAGGCTGGGATGTGGGGGAGTTCAGATCACCTGCGCTTAAAGCTAATCATCCAAATGATGGCCATGGTTCACATGTGGACATGTGGAGCCTGCACCACCACTCGACTGCTTTCTGACATGTGTCTACAGCACAAATGCCTGGATTACTGTGGAAGGATCCCTGCTTCGGACTAAATTTGAATATTTTGTCCCACATGACTCTCTCTGACTATTAATTTTAGAAGATTTCATTAAATGTAGACGTGGAGGTGAGGAGACAGAGTAGCTTTAAGGCATATCAGGTTTCAGCTGTAAGCTCTCCCTAAGGCTTCCCGCTCATTAACCTTCTGGAGGCTATGTGCTGCTCACAGCTACAGATAGCACTGACAAAAATAGCCGCTCATTTTCCCTGTGAACCCCTGTATGTATGCTTAATCAATCATCAGCATCAATACTGGGCAGAACTGCAAAAACTTTGCAGTAAAGGTAAATGTTAGTCCAATGTTAAGAGAAAAAGAGGAAGAACTGTGCATAACCTTTAGTTAATCAACCACGCTGCTCCTCAGTCTTCAAAAGACTCCATTACATCCACCGTCGGCACCTCCTTTATTTGCTCATACCTTTTGTTTAAGCACTTGTTCAAATTGAAATAGGTGCTCTGTATTACCATACAGCATGGCATTCTATGGCACTCTGAACACGAGAGCAATTAAACTGTCTTCAGCCTACAATAGATGAAAAGAATTGCAGGAGCACAGTTTGTAGACCACACAGAGAACATAATACTTCATTAAAAAGAACTTAGAAGCGACTAAATCAGCATTGCAGACAAGTTTGGTCACATCAGGTTGGAAGGCAAGTAGCAGACTTTGGTTTCCATGTGTGTTATACATCCTTCACCTCCATCATCATAACTTATTATAAGCAAATAGGGAAGAGAATCAATAACAAACAACAAACAAGAGAAGACAAGAAGCTGAAAGATACAGCTTTTAATGAAGAAAGACGGGCGGATGTTTTATGCCATTCGTAGATATGTATACTGTCATTAGAACCAGGATGTTTGCATTATTTTGGAGTTTGATGTCAGTTTGATGTCAGCTCCTCTCCTGTATTATTCTGACATTTACAACACTTCTGTATGTGTTGCAGCTGGAGGAAGCCTTGAGTGAGGTGGACTTTCAGTTGAAACTGGATCTTCATTTCACCGACAATGAGCAGCAGTAGGTTTCTGAGCAGTGTGTGTGTGTGTGTGTGTGTGTGTGTGTGTGTGTGTGTGTGTGTGTGTGTGTGTGTGTGTGTGCATGCGTGCGTGTGTGTGTGTGCGCATACACCTGTTCTGTGTACCTGTATCAACCCGCAGCTCAATACCTCTGTTGTTGATATACCTGTGTCATTGCAGTACTTGCAGCTTGGCTGAATTATGGAGTGAATTAGTATGGACTCTGCTTTTACCCAGAGTCTGTATGACTGCAGAATTTTTATTAGACCTCTGTTGTCATTCCAGTCAAGATGATTGGATGGCTTTTTCTCAGACTCTTTGTTTCTTAGCTACAAGGACACCGTTAGATATATTAGGATATTAGATCATTGCTGAGCAACTGTCCTCATTCTCAGACATCTTTTAATAAGTCTGGCACAAGGCAAAGACTTTTATCAGTGACAGATCCCACTCTGAATAAAGAACTGCTCCCTTTTTCTTACCAAGGGGCAGAATCTCCAGTGTTTGATGTAGTAATACAAACATTGCTTTTTCAATAAAAAGAAACAAGGTTTTCTGCAGAGTATATCTTTAAGACCCATGTCAAAGTATTTGTTGTTTGTTGTTGTTTATTAGTGAAGCATGAGTCTCTCTTTCCACTTCCCAGGTTGGCAGAGATAGCAACAGTCCCAATGATCAGCAGTCGGACCCTCAGCCTACACTTCCACCCGAGGAGAGGCCTCCACCACCATGTCCCGGTCATGTTTGACTACTTCCACCTCTCCGTCATTTCTGTCTCCATACATGCCTCACTGGTTGCCTTACATCAGCCGCTGATCAGGTAGAGTTAGGAGGAGGGATCTTACTTTTCCGTTGTGTCTTTTTTGACCTCAAAAATTAATCAGGGATGTGCTCCATGGCCTTGTAAGGAATTCTCAGTTGCTCTCTTTTAATTCAAAATTCTTACTATGGCACCAAGGAGTAAAAACTATGGGAGTATGTAACTGTAATTGTTTGAATATCAAGAGCAGAGAAGAACTCTAGAGAATACCGCCAAAGCTTTTTCCTCTCGGTATTTATTCTGGCAGTCACAGTAAAGAGTGTGTCCATTAGCTGCTTGAATAAATAGATTTCTAAACACTTATCTGATGAATTCACCTGTCAATATCATAAACTCTGTCTTTAGCCATGCATTACATAGATTACTGCAGCACTTTATTCATTTGGAACAGTAGCAGCTCCCATCTCTCAGCTTAAGCGTCTTCCATCTCACACACATACACACACACACTCATGGTTTGACCCTGCATGTGTCCTCCCTGTTCCCTCTACAGCTTCGCACGTACAGGAAAGGGCTCATGGTTGGGGAAGGGCTCACCAGAGAGCGCTGGTGACCCATCTGCCATGTCTGTAGAGAACCTCGTGTTTGGAGCTGGCTACTGCAAGCCTGTCATCTCTGAGGTATGTTAACCTTTAGCAGCTCAGCGGCATTCAAATACAAAGGCACAGGAAGTCAAAGCCCATTTTGTTTCACAAAGCTGAAAACAGCTAAAAAAAAAAACAATCTGTGTGCTGTCCCTCTTTCAGCTGGTTATTCTGGTTTTTGTAAGCAGCTAAATGCCAAGTAGTGACGTAAACACGACTTTGGTTTGGGGACAGAATCCGTTGGATTCAGATGTGATTTGTTTTGGCATGTCATCAAGAAGCAACAGGGATTCAGCCCAAGAGCAGAAAGTCATTCTGCTCTGAATTACAGATCCTGCATCTGTCTCACAAACTCAGTGATTTGTTTGGGCTCCATGGAGTCTTGGAGGCTTGAAGACCAAAAGCCAGCACAGAGATTACTACTGTGCTGCACAGTTGCTTTTCATAATATCTGATTAACCCACCTGCCCGGGCACGTAGACTCCACACTTAGCATCTGGATGTGATAGCAGATCTCACTGGAAGTGATGGTGTTGTCGCCTCCCTCTCATGTCTCTGTGCTCATTTATACCAAAGTTAAACATACACATACCAACTTACATTTGCTGTGCCTTCAGTATTTCTGCTAAGCTAAGACAACATTCTCCTGCCTGTAGCTTTATATTTACCATGCAGACAGGTATCATTTCACTCTTAGCATTACCTAAAATTAAGAATAATTTCAAACAGTATACTTTACTGTAGTGTACTGTAGTTTTTCATTGACATCTCAGACAACAACACATTTCTGTCACCTTTACAGCAACATAAAATGGAAAAACCAAACATTCCTCTTGATTTAACTAAGATCCTCAAATTTCCTCAAAACGTTTTATAACATGCATCTGTCAGGTCTCTGCAGACGTCACAGTCAACACTGTAAATCTTAATGAGCGCACCAGTTGCCCCCCCGCCCCTCCTGCTCTTAGTTTTTACTCCCACTCCTGACTGGGCACTTTAATAAGCTCAGGCAGGGGGGTTTCGTTTGATCACAGTAATGAGTTCTGCTCACAAGCGCCACGTACAACATAGCTGCAGGTGAAATCTGCACACAAAGCTGCCTTCTCCTTCGACTTTATTTATTTAAAGAGGTTTACCTGCGGCTGCACTCTGCTTTCAGCACTCTCCCCCTTAACACCGCAGCATTTTCCCTAAATGTTGTTATTTCTGCAAGAAAAACTTTAACGCGTGTAGATTTCCACTGATATCAGCTGTTACATTTCGAAAGGAAGGGAAGTTTTGGGAGGAAAATAATGGTGTTAGATGTGAGAGTAGGGGCTGTTTCAGGTGGAAATAAAACCCAGTTGCGAAGAAACAAACTAAGACATCATGTCAGAACTTTATGTTCCTTTTCAACAATATAGAACTTATGACAGCAGCAGTAATTGGGGGCTTAGATACCACCGCACACTGCGACAGTGAAGTAAAAAGGTTCTACAGCAGCAAACAAAAGCAGCAAAATCATTGTCAGCACAGAGAGAAACTATGGTTTCAGGTAATGACCAGTTCATAAAGAAACATAGCTTTTTTTTCTCGCTCACAGACTGATCCCAGCAAGCCTCTATAAAGCTGAAGAGAATTATAAAAGTAAACATACAGATGTTCCTTCCTGGTTGGGGCAAACGGCACCGCTGCAATTACAGAGCGTGTTTAGTTATGATGATAGGGCCGGTGACTTTACTCGCTAGAGGCAAATTACAGTACATCCTCAGATACGCAGGAGTTACATGCCTTTCAAAGTTCTGAGCCCCACTGGCGCTCACAAAACATCCCAGCCATGGGAAGCACTTCTCATGTGGGAGACGAGGACAGCGTCCCGTCACATTTATGAAGGCTGCAAGAAGATAAATGAAAGACATGATCAGGGCATCAAGGCTGTGGAGATTTGTAGCTGTGTGGTCAAAGACTTGTGTTACACTCAACACATACTGTAAATTGCAATGGAGAAACTCAGTTAATATCTCTACTGCACTGTTAGAGAGCCATCTGCTGGAAACATGGTCCATATTACAGCTCACATTTCTCTAAGTTACTCAAAGCAGTGGAGACTCTCCGTGAACTGCACAAGTTATTTGTGTTTTCTCTCCATCATCTGTCATTACACTGTCATGTATTGATCTGCGTTTACAACCAACTGCAAGCTATGTTGGCAGAATAATCAGAAGCTCAATTTCACAAAGTCATTGAAAAGCCTCCACAACCGTAGCAGTTGCAGGTATAAAGTTCACGTAAGTGTGCATGTTAGTCATTAAGGCAGGCCATTTTTATCAGAGGTGACTGTTGAACTACACAGCAGCTGACATTTCCTCTGTGCCTCCTTCTCTGCAGGGAAGCTTTTATGTGCCCAGTGAAAACTGCCTGCAGAGAGCTCATACGTGGCACCGAAGGCTCTGTCGCCTCCTGTTGGTGGCACACAGAGGCCTGCACACCTACTACACCGCATTGATGAAGGAAATCCCACAGCTGCAGCAGACGCCACTGGACTCAGGTGAGCAAAGGCAAAGCTTTGTGTACCAATTCTATATTATGTATTTATAAATTATTATCTTCAAATAAAGGATTGAAAGTGAGAATTTATGTAGAATGAAAAAGTTAAAAATCAATTACACAAGAAACATGAACAACCCTTTTCACTCCAGCAAAATACATATCAGTAAAATATCCTAGAGTAACAAAAGTAGAAGTAAACAATATTCATATTCATCTCCTTCAGACTATTAATGCATAAAGTATTGGATAATTATTACTGATTAAGTGAGGTGGAGTTAATTCGAACAAATTAAATTTACTGTGTGGTAGTACTGTGTGAAAATGCAGTATATTACCTGCATCTGAAATGCAGCAGAGTGCAGAGAGCATCAAATAAAATTCCTCACAATAAGCACATTACTACTACAAATACACTGATTTACTTTCCACCACTGATACATAGTACACAATTAAGTTTTCTAACCTTTAGCAATGCTTTTCATATCATTTATTTTATTCAACTTATAGTTTACTTTTACAGTTTTAGCCTTTAGTCCCAAAGAGGATCATTTTTCAGCTTTGAGCTTTATGTTGGTCCAAATTAGTAGTGAAAAGATTTTTAAAATCAAACATGTGACTTCCTGTGATGATGCTGTCTTCTAGCTTGGTGCACTTGGTGTAATGAAAACCTTTGCCCTAAGCAAATTTGTTTTCTTTCCACAGAGGTGCTGCCTGTTGAAGAAACTCTAAACCAGCTCACTATAGAGTTACAGGTATGAACTACTGTATATCCACATATTCCACAGCCACGTTGTCTTGTAATGGACAGTTAGGTTTTCCAATGTATTTGTGATTTGTTTGTTCTAGCCAGATTACATTTCGAGCCGTTTGTGGTTATTAAAAAAACATAAAGCTGTTTTACGTACAGTTTCTTCTAGATATAAGGTTAACATTAAATTTGAAAGGGAGATACATGGCTTCAAGCAGTAGAGTGTAAGCACACACTAGGACAAATAGTGCAATGACTTAATTTACCAGTATATGGATGAAAACTTGATTTATTTAAATCCATTACATACTTTGTCTGTGTTCAGGACGATGTGTGTAATTTAGAATATTTGGTTTACTGACTAAGAATGGCAATCACAGAGCCACAAAAAAAACTCTCAAATGCAGAGGTATGTAGACGGGTATGATGAGTTTAACACGGGTTTCCTACAACAATCCAAAGACAAGGAAGACTGGTAGTCCTCGGGTCAGATACCAAAGATCCTAAATAAAAAATGGAAAATGTATCATAGAATAAAGGGTTTGTGTTGTGTATTATAATATATTTATGTAGACAGCTCTTGGAAAAAAAAAAGGGACCGATGCAAAATAAACAGTGTTTAAGATTTTTATTCTTTATGGGTACATGTATTGGTGTTTTCTTTTGTTCAGTTTGGTTTTATTTCTGACAATATTTCTTCTAAATTCTAAATAAAACATGTTATTTAGATTATACATTTAAAGGAAATGACAACACCTCAATGTAACGTAAATGACGTGATGTTTGCAGAATTTGAATAATTCAATTAAAACAATTATTCACCAATATTTTTACATTACTGTTGGGTAACTGGAAAACACTCCTGCAAAAGTTAAACAGGATTCAGGTGATCACTTAAGAATTAGATGTGCTGGTATAGGACTTTAACAGACACTGGTATGGCATGAATGCCATTCTCAGATATATTTATATACATACACATTTTTTTGTCTGTTTCATATGTGTGCCCTCAGCTGCAGGAAGGCCATGAGAAGGTAGCAGAGCAAATCAGCAGGGACGTGAGCCAGCTCTGCTCCCAGCTAGCTGTTCTGTGGAGCCGCTTCCTGGAGGCCGCTGTGCTCAACCCCCACATCCTCTCTTATCTGGCCCAGGAGCACCACACGCTCAGGGTGAGAGTCACACTCCATCAAAGGCAGGCTTATACAATGCTCAAACGTCATCGTCTGCTGCTTGTTCTCTAAGCAACAGGCCAGGCAGTCTCTCACATTAGAGTGCAGTGATGACAATTTGTACCAATAACGTTTAAAATGAGCCATTTCTGTCCTTAGCACCCACGCTGAAATTCAAAAATACTGCACAACAATCAAAACGTTTCATAAGAACTGACATGTTAGGTCTGCGACCAGCTCCTTAAGGCGTGCTGCTAACAAATCTCTTAAATGTTTTAGAAGCAATTGAATCAAATCCTCAGACATGATGCTGAAAAACCATTCTGAGCAGACTCATATAGTAAAAATGACATTTTAACCTGTTGGAATCTCTATGTTAAATTACACTACATATTGCCTGGCTTCAGATGTTTTTACACACTTCATTTGAACATTTAACACAGCAAAAAAACAGTGAAGTTCAAGGGACCCTTTTTAGACCCATGCAATGAAACTGTGGCAAGATGTAGTTAAGAAACACTAGTACGAAATGTACTGAATTTGAAGTATTTGAATAATGTCATAAATGAGAGATTTCAGTTTTAAATTTTTCATGAATTAGCTAAATTAAAAAAGTTCTTTTTAGATAACATAAAGTTCACACCTCACCTTTGTGTGGTTTGTCCAATTGTGTTTTCAAATGAAACGTCATCTTCTCCTCTTTTGGAGTGCTAAAAAGCTCACTACCTCCCCCTATGACCAAGAAGCTCAGTTGAATTGGGCATCAGCCTCCCCAGATCACTAATGGCAGTAGTGAGCAAAGCTGCTCTGATTGGGGTAGTTACACACATGATTAAGAACAGAAGACATTTTCTTTGCTGATGTCATAAAATATATTCATATATTTTACATTTTACAATCTCAGATAGTGACTTTTTTTGTATAATTTTCTCTAAATTGTTGAATGACTGTGAATAATTACATGTTTACTACAGTCATAAAGGCACTCACCATTAGCTTTTATATAGTATTCTACTATATTTATTATAGCAGAATGCAGCAGTATTACTTTTGCAGTGTGATAAATTGTTTGTATGCAGTATGATATTAAACTTAGAAGCATTAACACAAAAGACACAGCTCTCTTATCATTTCAGTGTCAGCACAGACCCGCATTCAGAGCCTGAGCTCACAGGGCTCTGCTCTGCAGTCTTTTAATATTAGCCGTTTGAAAGCCACACTACCCTCAGTTCAAACCCAGCTGAGCAGGCTAATATAATTCCCAGTGCAGTTTCTGTCTAATCACTGGGCTGTTTAATATTAATATGTACTTCACAGTGGAGTAGCTCTCAAGGCTCTCTTATGTGGCGCTGTTTCGTCTCAGTTGTCTGAAAATAATGAACATGTTTGCTTTGGTATTAGATTACCTCAAGGGAATGTTGTCATGCCTCCACCCACCAGTGGAGTGAGGATTTCAATTAACACTTATTCTGTAATTATCGTCGGGTGAAAATACACCAGAAAGAGTGTTCCTGGTGATTTGCCCGTCACAGTGGATGACTTTGCTGGATGATGCATTTCTAATTGGAGGCGGAGAAAGAGAAGGCTTTGGATTGTGCTTGTTTCACAGACTTGGACCTGTGATTTCAATCTTTCTTTGTGTGCAGACTTTGAATGCTTGACTGATTAGGCTGACTGCTTTTATCATGTTACGTGTTTTTGCAATTAAAGGGGAGATTGGTGTTCCACCAAGGTGAAAATTGTTGTTTGTTTCTGGAAATGCCAGGTCCGGAGGTTTTCTGAGGCATACTTCTTCACCAAACACCCCAAAGAGTTATGTCTGACTTTTCAAGAGGAACTGTAAGTATCACCTTCCACTGAAAAAGAACAATGAAATCTGTGAATTTTATTTACAATATTACTCGCCTCATTCAGAATTAACAGACATGGGCAGATAGCTGCAGAAGTACGGAGCTCAGACTACCTGACTAAGATGCCTCCTTTGCCTGTTGAGTGCCTGGACATCGACGGAGACTGGAACAGCCTGCCTATCATCTTTGAAGACAGATATGTGGATTCTTTTCAAACAGGTAATTAAAAAGCTGGATGAAATCACTGTCATATTTAAACCTTATGAAGACAAAACATTTCTAGAACTGCAATCCCTGTCTTTCCAGAGTGGGTATCACATGTGCCAGTGCTTGCAGCCCCTGATCAGCAGACCGACTCCAATCCCTCAATCACTGCTGCCAATAGGATTCTTGAAAGCGGCCCGGGAGCCAAATCACCAGCAACGCCCCAGAATCCTTTAGACAGTGATGACTGCATGGACCTGCCCACATACGTCTCCTTAATAGCAGAGCAAAGTAAGACCCACACTAACATCAGAAGTATCCAGAGCCCAGTTCCTCCTGATGAATACCCACAAACAGAGACAGAGAACACGAAGGAACTAACAAAAAAACATGCTGAAGTTGAGAACTGTTCCTCCGGCAGTTCAGGCCAGAGGAACAACACAGTCAAGCCTTGTGATGCATATAGAGGAGATGCACTCCTGGTTCTCTCTTCAAACCACAATCCTCTCATTGATTGTAATAACAGCAGTGGTGAGTCGTCTGCTCTTTATGTAAAAGAATGTGCCACACAACATTGTGATGCCACAAATGACACTAATTCAAGGGAGACTGAAAACAATGACGAAGAGTCTGACATTGCAATGCCATTAAATCACTCCATTGATGAAGAGAGTGACGACGTTCCTCTTAACAGTCTGCAGACTGCCTATGCACACCCAGTTGTACCTTCATTTCCTGGTGACCTCAGGAAGGACATTACTCACCGCGGAGGCCTGGTTGGCACCAAGATCATGAAACGGTCGTCCTCAGTTATTTCCGACTCAGGTATTGAGAGCGAGCCCAGCTCGGTGGCGTGGCCTGTGGAGGCTGCACTTCGAGGCCGCACCCCTCTAGATTTCTCCAGCGAACGAGAGATCCCACAGCAAATAGTGTGTCGCCACCCGGTCCACCGCAGCTCTTTGGAGGGCCTACAGATGGAGAGTAACGGAAGCATTCCTAGTGGAGGCATACAGGCCTCTCTCACCTCTATTAGCTCCCTGCCCTATGAGGAGGACCAGCAGCTGAGGCAGCTCAGCAAACTGACCAAGTCAGTCTCTGCACCACAAATAAGTAGTCCAGAAGACACTGAGGAAGACCATGTGCTGCTCAGTCAGAATGCAGATAATAAGAGCTTAGTGCAACACCAGGATGTGTCCTGTAAAATCAACTGCTCCTCTCCAAACAACCACATGGATTCAGAGCAATCTGAATCATCTCTACTAGACACAAGTTCAGCAACAAACCTTGGCCTGATTCTCAAGGAGAGTATTAACTGTGAAACGTCAAATCCTGCACAGTACCTGTCAGAGGCATACAGAGCCAAGCCAGTGTTAAGTGGTGTATCTGAAGTGTTGCTTTTACAAGCGCCTGTAGAATGCACTCATGTGAAGGAAAGCACTGTTACTGGCAGCCAGGGGGAGAATACGAACCATCAAACAAACATCAGTGGAGTAAGCGCCTCAGTCGAGGATGTGCATCTTGTTGAATCGGAAGCAGTGCCCTGCAGCTGTGGAAACAAAGCGTGCGTGCATAAAAGTGCAGCAGATCAGGAGAGAATTAGTGGGGATGAATGCCAGAGTTTACATCAGACTAAACTGCTTGGCGTTGATGACCAGGAGGGTATAGAACCCTCTGGAACACCTCTAGAGCCTTCAGGGATTCAACACTCAAGCGGTTTTTCGAGTGATACCGCCGCCACAAACTCACAAAGGCCCAGTGACCTTACAGGGTTGATAGCCGACGATTTCACATCGCCTGTCGATCTCAATGGGATATCATTTAGTGAGAAAGAGCTTTTAGATGGTCAGACTAAGCCCTCTAAGATCCCTAACTCGGGGCTGGCCTTCATGAATAAGAAGATGGTGGAGGTGGTGAACATGTCAGTGTCATGTGCGCCGACCTGTCTGCCGTTTTCCTCAGTTCTGAGAGACTCTCCATCCATCAGTGGAATGTCCGCTCGCCAGGCTGCCTCTCCTATCACCCATCAGCCCCTAGGCTCATTTGGTATCATCTCCTCATCCTCGCTCAATCCCCTGAACATGGATGATGAGACCAATGAACGAATGCTAAAGTAAGTTTGTGTTTTAGCTGTAAATGTGTTTGAAACCCCAGCTGAAAGCATGCCACTGTCTGCTCTAACATGCATATGTGAATCTTGTGACCTCTTTATTTATACTGTCTTTTTACAAATGGAATGAAATACATAGAAAAAAGGATTTGTCAGCCATTCGTCAAACAAGCATGGCCTCTTGCTTTGTATTGCAGCTTGCTGACCAACAAACAAACATCTGCCAGAAGAAACGCTAACAAACATGTTAACATTAGCAAGCTGAATTGCATTTTAGCAAGTCAATTTTGCACTTTGAACATTCCAAAAATATAAAAATAAATGATAAAGTTACAATAAATGAGAATGCTGCAATGTACTAATCAGATCTAACTGAAATCCTCTGATTGGTTCGAAGCGTGAGCCTAGAAACATTTCTTAAGCAAATGTCTTTGCACCACTGGCAGACTGGAGGACCCCGGGTCACATAAGGTTTTAACAGCATGTATGGTTGTTCAGCACGGGGAATACAGTTGTTCTACTAAACACTATTCAAAGTTTTTACTGTAGCTAAACTAGCATGGATTTGTTAAAATGCAAATAAATATCTCCGAGCACTTGTCAGCTCAGCTATCAATCAAAAGCATTTTTTTGGGCCTGCCCTTCCAGAGGCTTAGAGGCTAAATGAGAAATGTAAAATATATTTAAAGAAAAGAAAAGAATATTTACACCAATTCTAAAGTCTAAAAAAGGTATGTTCAAGCAAGTAAGAATAGCACATTTCTGATGTGGAAGTCATCAAATCCTCACAACCTCACATGAGATTGTAATCAACACCAACTACTGGAAACAAGGGCAACACACAAAGCTTTATGGGTATGCAGAGACGACTGTTGACATCGGAACCAGTAGCTGGCAGTTAATCATGCTTGGGAAGCCTAGCCTAACAAAATGAAGTGAGGGCAAATTTGTAGCGAGGAAGTCAAGACGAGGTGAAATGCCTCCTGAGTGTATTAAATCACATCAAAGAGTGTGCAGACAAATCCATCATGATTAACTGAAAGCACAGGAGCTGGAATCGGATTTGTTTTGACTCCTCCAAGGCTAAAATCTGTAACCTGGCGGGATGACAGGGTAGTAAAACTTAGAGGAGCTACTTGTGAGTTTATGCGTTTGTTCATAAGCCTCAGTTTGCTTGGAAGAGGGCTGTGTGAGCTAAAATTAAACAGATACAAAAATGCAAGTTCATTGCATTTGGGAACTTATGGAAAAAACTGTAGGAGTGAGTCACCTTTAAGAGATGCACTTACTGTTATTCAAACTTCTGCAAAGTGACATCTTTAACCAGCATTTTGTCGGTGCATGTGTAACTAAGGTTGTCCATATTTGCTTGTCTTTGCACAATCACTGGAAAGTAATTTTTTTTATTTATACTAATGTACAGAATTTAATATCTCTCTTTTGAAATGTCATCTCCCTTTTCTCTAGTTTCTTCAAAGCCAAAGAGGAACTGTTCAAAGAGTTGAGCTTTCAGGCCAGCTTGTACAGTGACCTTCCTCTCTTGGCGTCAGATCTGCCCTACTTCCCCCCTGAGGAGGACGATGAGGAGTTTGACGACGGCATACACCTTGTGGTGTGTGTCCACGGGCTTGATGGTGAGTGTGGCTACGGCTGAACGTTCACCACAAGAACGTAATAGCTATTAAACTGACATATGCACAGCACTTTGTATATGTAATACTCTTAAGATTATGTCCTACAAACTTAAAATATCACACTGTATAGTATGTAAATACTAAAAAAAATCACATCTCTTGAAACAGAAACACTTTTTTGATAGCACTTTGCTTTGATGTTGTTTCTTCTTGACTTAGATTTTGTTTTCTTGCCTTGTTCCTTCACTCGTAAGTCGCTTTGGATAAAAACGTCTGCTAAACGACTTAATGTAAATGTAAATGTACTAATTCCTTTCAGGTATCTCTTAAATGATTAATGAACATTCTGTATAAGAACTGAGACAGAAAGTGAGTTAATAATTTCTGCCTCGCTTACAGGAAACAGCGCAGACCTTCGGCTGGTGAAGACTTTTATTGAGTTAGGGCTACCGGGATCCAGGCTCGACTTCCTTATGTCTGAAAGGAACCAGGTATACATTTGCAAAAGACAGTGATGGAAGCGAACTGATAACTCGTATAGTCAGATTTTGTGAAATTGCTTTAAGGCAATTTGTAGCGCGCTGATGGATACGCTTTCCTTCTGCAGAGTGACACTTTTGCAGATTTCGACGCCATGACAGACAGGTTGCTGGATGAGATCATTCAGCATATCCAGCTGTACAACCTCACCATAGGGAGAATAAGGTCAGTACAATAGAAACAGTACTGACAACTCATTTTTTGATTGATTATGATTGGTTATTTGAGGCAATCCAGTACAGGGACAATCTTTTTAGCATCTTCTGTGGTCAGTAGATGGCAGCAGAGTCTGTACATTCATGTTTGTGCCCAGCATGAACTGTTACCTCGCACTGTTTCATGATAATATATAGACTGTACAAACTCAAAATGGGTAAGTGACACAAAATAGATGAAAAGCTCTTATCATACAGTGCCAATACCTTTCTGACTTCCCATTTGATAGACTGTGCTTCTTTGCAGCACTGTGTTGCCTAGTTCCCAACAAATTAAGCTATTCATCTTCCCACTTAATTGCCCTCAATGTGCCAATTTCCTTTTTTTTTTTAAGTTTCTTAGCCAACTTTGTTAACTTTCTTTATTGTGGCATTCTCTAGAGAGTAAGTATCAAAGACAAAAGCAATGGACTGCCACAACAGCATCTGGTTGTTTCCACATTACCTCTATATTTAGTTTGGTGGGAGACAGATGAGAAGGAACACACATGCCGAGGAGGGATTTCAGTGTAGCACTGTAGCAGTGCAGTAATTAAACTAAGTGACAGACATAGCTTCATGAATCTAATATTTCCCACTGCTGGGAAGATGTTATGGTATGTCCTCCATGTTAGCATCATTAACTTGTCATTGCCTTTGAGAATCTTCAAACATTTAACAAGTTAATTTTCTGTAATTACCAGTGTTGAATAAGAATCTCCAAATAGCATCTGTTGAAACCAATTCATACTTAGAGAAGAGTCTATAATAAGATATATCACAGTGTCAGAGGTCAGCAGTGTTGGAGGCACTGTTTTTCCAGCCACCCACTCAAGCTGCAAGTTTATCTCTCTGAAAGTTGTTTGTCTTCGGCCAACAGCTTCATCGGCCACTCTCTGGGGAATATCATCATCCGCTCTGTGCTGACGAGGCCTCGTTTCCGCTGCTATTTGCCCAAGCTGCACACTTTCCTCTCGCTGTCAGGCCCACACTTGGGAACGCTGTACAACAACAGCACATTGGTCAGCACAGGTGGGGCCACCGCTCAGCTCAGGGAAAAACGCACACCGCAGATGCGCTGTATATACAATGCTGTGCGGTGCTGCATTTTGATGTTTTGTGCTCCTCAGCAGCATCTAGCCTCATATCTAAGAATATCATCTGTACTGCTCTGCTTCTGTGCTGGCTGTTCAAAAAGTAGTTGGACTGATTGTGTGTGTGTGTGTGTGTGTGTGTTGCCTAGGTCTTTGGTTAATGCAGAAGTTGAAGAAATCAGGATCCTTGCTGCAGCTCACCTTCAGAGATCACGTTGATCCACGGAAAACATTCCTCTATCTCCTGAGTCAGAAACCAGGTACGATATGAAAGCGGCCAAATCTGAAAGAGACACTATATTGACTGCCTCACTTTACAGACTATTACTTGAAAGACAGTCTATTGAAATATTCATGAAAATGTTGCCGTCTTGTCTTTTTTATCAAATTTCTACGTGTCAGCTCGCTAACACTCAAACCCCTGCCAGCGAGCTGTGAGAGGCCTGTGAGAGGCCTCCCCACTGTGTGAGTGGAACAAAGCAGTCGTTTGTCACACAGGCTTGAAGAAGATAAGCCTGAAAATGCTTTTTTTCCCCCTCCAGAGCTGTGGCAGACTGACAAAATGATCCAAACCCTGTCATTGGAAACCCACCAGTGCACTCTCTTAAAAGCACACTGACAGGAGACTAGAGAAAAAACACCGTTTTATCGTATCAAGCCTGTCATTTTACTTTGTGATTGTACTTTGGGTTTTACAACCAATTCAGTCCTTTCCTCTGTCTTTCTCTCTGTGTCACACACACACACACACACACTCTGCAATATCATTTACGCGTTTGTTTTGTGTCCTTTTAGGCCTTCAGTTCTTCAAGAACGTGGTGTTAGTGGCTTCTCCACAGGACCGTTATGTTCCTTTCCACTCTGCCAGAATAGAGATGTGCAAAACCGCCCTCAAAGACAGAACCACAGGTTGGAAATAGCTGTACTGGATTCTCTTATCTGAAGTTTCAATATTTTAGAATATTTAGTGATTATGAGACATCTGTTTGCTCTGTTGCTAACTGCAGTGACAGCAGCAGTGTCTGATCTAACGTGACAACAAAGTATTCTCCAAGGATTTAACCTATTCCTACTTCTAAATACAAAAAGGGTACAATGTACATACGAGGACTAACCGTAACCTTCTTCACTTTTGTTTTGAAGGGCCTGTGTACACTGAGATGATCAACAACCTCCTGCAGCCGCTTGTGGAGGCTAAAGAGTGCCAGCTCATCCGTCAGAATGTGTTCCATGCTTTGCCCAACACAGCCAACACCCTTATCGGACGTGCCGCCCACATCGCGGTCTTGGACTCTGAGCTTTTCCTGGAGAAGTTCTTTCTAGTGGCAGGGCTCAACTACTTCAAATAAAGGTGCTAGTGCTGCAGACCTACGAGAGAGAACCTGTTGGTGGGTGATGGAGGTGAAACGGATGATAGGGTCCTTACCTTGTATAGTATATGTAATATATATAATCCCTAGAACCTGAGAGGTAAGACCTAACTTTCCATTTGGTTAGGATTCTTAGCAGATCAGTTTATTGCTAACTCGGATGTCTGAGTTTGACGTGTAGCCATGCAAAACAAAACATCCTATATCTTTAATGCCATTGATTGTAGATGTTTTGTTGGCCTTATGAATAACCTCTCAGCCAGAAAACGAACTAATGCTATTTGTGGTCTAAAGCATTTAACTACTTTCCCCTTTAGTGCTGGTTTAGAGCCTTCAGTACCACTAGATGATTGAATTCTAATGGATCGCAATGATCATAGTTAAACACTATCCTTGAACTGAGGCAATATATGTGCAGCATTTATTCCCTTGATTGTACATGAAGTATTTTGTTGTACATAACATAGATGTTTCTTTATACAAAAATGAATATATTGTTTAAAATTATTTATTTTTATCTGCCTATGTATCTACAGTGTAAGTAGTTCATCTAAATGTGATCTTAGTGTGTTATCATGAAAACCATCAAATGAAAATCGTAGTGTTTATAAAGTGTACAAAGCTGGTGGAAGTGTTGGACTATGTAGCCCATAACAGTGGATTCTTTTATTTAGATCAGCTGTTTCATAAATGTACTTTTTAGTTCGGCCTAACTCATCCTTAGTCTATAGCATAGTACCGCACCACATAGAGCTGAACCGGTCTCCACATTCATCCGGCATCTACAAGATCTCAGCCAACTCTAGGAGTTCATGAGGACTGGATCACTGAGACATTAAGCTGCTGAGGCTACTGGGATTAAATCAAATTACAGAAGGACACTGAGCTGACTCAATTGTTAAGAGCACCAGCTGAACCTCAAACAAACCTAGCTAGCTATTAAGCTACTGTTAGCATGGGATGGTTGAAACTGCTATCTCTGGGTGGTTTAGTGTATCACATATAAAAAGAAATATTCCGACTGTTATTTCATTTAGAAACTCACCCTGATTTTCTTAGGTAACATTCTGTCTGCATATTTTCAAGTGTATATACTCTGTAATGTTAAAATAAAAGAAAAACACCTCTTAGGATGAGACGGATTAGCAGAATGTTAGCCAAAGATGTGCTAGTTGTGAATAGGGCTTTTTATAATCCTCCAACAAATGCTAACTGTAACCTCACAAACAGACGTCAGTTAGTTCCATAATGCTGTTGTCCTCGTCTTTGGATGTAACGCTCGGTTTCTGCTGTTGGTGGTACGTTAGTTAGCCGGACATGCTAACGATTGTAGCTTACGATAGAGCAGATGAACATACAGTTTAATTCCTCTCTTGTGCGAAAGGCTTTGTGAATTGTTTTGACAGACTTTCTTAACAGTATTGAAATGAAGGCACAAATGGCTTACTCACAGTAAATAATGAACCGATTACATACGCACGCATGCAGATGAGAAATGATGGATATTTCTAATGAGCATCACGTTCACCTTCACATCCTACACATCCTACACATCCTGCACATCCTACACATCCTACACATTTCTAGTTTCCCTGAGACACTTTGAAATCCTTCGTTTTTAAAGAGCGTAAACTGCGGATGTCATCACTGTTATTTTCTGGACAGACTGGATGATTTTGCGTAATAGGGACTCACTGCCAACATGCTCCCTCACGCTCGTCATTTTGTAGGAACCGAGTTAAATATGATGCGTGATGACAGCAGCATCATAGCAGGAGCTGTCAGGTGTTCAGTGCCATTTTTTCTCATTTTATCTTTCACTTTTAGTTCTCTCAACAACCTTTGCTTTCAGATTTAAGCCATGGTGTCATTTTCCAGCACTGGTTCCTCTCCACTGTGCAGTCCATCAAACGTTGTTTCCATCCAGACGCTGGAGAACTGTTATCATAAACTGCTGTGCATCCGCTGCATATGTAGTTATGCACATACACAGAGTTATATTTCATCTTTGCACTGGTTTGACAGCAAGTGCACTTTATTGACAACCTTGAATCCTCCACTTTACAAACCAGCTCCTTTCCCCTCGCCGTTTATACATGCGCTGCTTCTGTAGGTGTTAAGGCTCTGACCTCAGCTGTCCACCTCGTCCGTTCGAGCACTGGATTCAAAGTGCGGCGCCTCGGAGAACAACCAATGACAAAGTGCTCTTTTTCTTTCTTCCTGGGCGAAAGCTGTGGCACTGCTCGGTAAGCAGAGTGTCACCGTGAGCGAGTCTCATCAAATGGGCTCCTTTAGGACGCAGAGATCGTTCTCAACAAGCCACTAAGCAAGGCCGCGTAAGCAGTCTCTACTAGCTGCCATGCATCATGCATCATTTCTCAATCCCCTCTCAACACACACACACACACACACAGAAGCACATGCTGTATATGTATGAGGTGTTAGTCTGTTTGTTTTCCGCTACATGTGTGTTTAGGATCGTGTCTGTTTATCCAAGGGCGTCAACGTGAATCGATGCAGGGAAAAGCTGTTTGCTGTATTGGTATATTGGCCAATTCAAGGGCAACTTGGAGGTTGGAAATTGTTTCACAAGATGAATGGTTTTGTAAAATGTTTCACTTGAAGGCAAAGGAGGTGTGTTTCTACTTACATCACACTCAACTCCATTCATGTTAAAATTAGATATATTTTTGCCTTTTATGACTAAATATGTTTGTGGGAGTGTTAAGTGTACATGAATGCTGCCGTCATATCTGAGAGGGAATTCAGAGCAGATTCATAAATCCAATATATCCCTGCAAGTGCTGTCAACCTTCAAAACTAGCTGACTTGAACCTTTTTGTATTTGATTGCCCTTTACCGTGCAATGTGTGTGTGTGTGTGTGGCGAGTGGAGAACTAAATGTGAAAGGAGACGTGTGATCATTGTCTTTTCATCGCTAGAACATCCTTTGTGTGTTTGAACTGAATGTAAACAAAGGTTTGACTTCACTGTGAGGAACATGGGTTTATTTCATTCTGCAGTTCTTTTGCTGAATGTAAAACATGTAAAGTACAGTGAATAATACTTCATCTGTGCCAATACTACTATAATATTTTTCTATGTTGCTTACTGTACTGTATGTATTCCTTAGTAGCTTGTGTTTTATGTATAAATATAAATATATATATAAATAAATATATATATATATATATATATAGTATAGCATTATTATAACATATATGATGTTACAATAAAAACATTTCTTTTGCATAATTATTTGCTCACTGTGTTTGTCCTACCTGCTTCGAGTTTCATGTCAGCTTCACAGGAAATGTTTTAACTAGGTTTTAATTTCAGATTTCAGTATTGTCCAGTATTTTTATTAATTATGACATGTCCCTCACCAATTTCAGTTTCAGTCTACTCTGAAACCCCTTGCATATCCAGCCTTCACTGTAAAAGACACTCAAACTCCACACCTGCAGTTAGTGATTAGGGCTTTCCTTTGATACATTTTAAGTCTTAACCCTGTTCACATCTTAAGTTATTTTTGCTCTGAAAAATGTATTATACAACCGTTTCCACTGGCTGAGTCGTACCTATGTGCAAAGTGAAAGCACAAAATGTAGAGTTGTAAATGTGGTGGAACGATCCCATTGTTGGCACATGGGTTTTTCACTTTATGTGGAATGGCACAAATAGAAGAAGCAGTTTGGTTGTTTTTTTTTTTTGGTGTAACTTAACTAATTTTTAAATTAACTTTAAAAGAGCAAAGCTTGCAGTTTTATCTTATAGTAAAGACCTTAACCAATAATGTATCAATTATACAGCTTGGGTGAAATGCCATTAGGTCCTACTGAAGATTTAAAGTTTTAAAGACAGATCATAAAAATATGCCTGAATTTTAAGAGCCAATAGTCTAATACAGTAAAACACCTGGGCACTTTACTTTGAGCTAAGGTTACTCAAACAGGCGGAAAGCTGAAGCTAAAGGTAAATTCAGATGCATTTAGTGTTCTAGTGAGTATGTCATGGTATTTAATTATCATTTATTACTGCAGGACATGAGATATATATGTGACATCAACTTAAAATAAACTGTAATGCACACAAACCTATTTGCCAAAGAGGCAAAATAAAATGAAAGACCTTATTGGACTGTTTGAAAGGCTTTAAAGCCTAAATCTCTTGGTATTTCTGATGGTTATTTATAGCTTGTGTACTATTAAATTTGATAATAAATACATTTCTTGATAAAGTTAAAAGCGTGCCTTTTGTCTCATCCCACCTTGATTGTTGCAATTTATTATACCCACTCGTCTGCAGATGGTCTGCTTGGTTTTTTCTTGTTGGCATAGAAAACTGGTTCAGATATCTACCTGTCACTGTTTCACCTTTGGTTCTGTGGTATTCTCTATGGTTTCTTGCACATTTAGCTTCTTTACCCATTTTTTCAACAGTTTGCAGCTCTTTGGCTCCACCTCTGTTGTAAGTATGCTGCTTTTAAATACACTCTCTCTTTATTAGGTGCACCTCAATCAAATGTTAAATTATCACCTGTCTGTCCGTTTCAAAGAAACACAAAAAGTGAGAGTTATACCCTTGTTCAATAAGAATTAATGGTAGAGTTGGATTACATTAGATTAAATTAGATTAGATGGTACAGGTGTACCTAATACAGTGGCCAGTAAGTGCACATTTACCTGACATGATGTACAGTCCTAATATCTTGTGTCAAACAGCCAGAGCTTTGTATTAATCAAGGTAATTACTCAAACTTTATCATTTCCATCACATAAGAATCTGCTTGTTCCTTGATTTCTCCTAAAAGACCAATCCAGACTGAGTACTCCTTACCTGCAGACCAATATACTGGCCTCACCCTGCCAGCGTCCCTGTGCTGTGCTTCTGCTGTGTGCAGATATGTGATTGTTCCCTGCCGCCCTACCCACACGGTCCGCAGAGGCAGATTAGTCACGGCCTTTAACTTCTGTCTGTGTATATTCTATTAATGAGCCCTGTTGTGGGACAACAGTGACTCGCCATTTGTATTGTCCATCGCTGACACGCGCAGTAAACGAATCATAGCAGCAATCCCCCACTGACGGCCTTTTTCAACTGCATCAATTTATGACTTCCAGGTCAGGGACACCCCACAGCTATAAATTCAGCCCCCAACAATCCATACTCAATTTGATTTCAGGGCGTTCTTTCTCATTCCATCGTCCATTTGTCACTGCATGTTGAACTCATGATCCAACTGAGGCTAGTTGGAGTCCCTCTCCTTGCTTTTTCCCGCTCTTTCTTCACTTCCTGAAATCAATACTGCTCATTTTTCCACCTCAACCCTAAAGACATCACTCTCTCGCCGAAAACTGATAAGGGAGCCACACTCACACATAGTAATGCATTTCATTTGCTGCGAGTTAACAGCAATTGGTTGGTCACATTCACTTATCATCAAATACAATGAAATCACAGCAAATGAAAGGAGCGCTCTTGTTTACAGCTCAGCTCACGCACAAAAACACATCCCCCTCAGAGACTTATCTTATTCTGCATGCGTCGATCCTCCTCGGCCGTAATGTGAAGGAAAAATGATTTTGTCATTAAATCCATCACTCTGAGTTGATTGAAGCGGTGTTCATTCCATTGTTTGCCTTGTGAAGGAGGGAAACCATTAGTCCCAGAGTGATACTTTGGGCAGGCGTCGTCAATAAGCAAGCCGCCAGTGGGAGTAATTATTGCTGCATGAAACTGTCGGTGCTGGAAGGTAATAAGATCTCACATGGTCTCATTATCTCCCATGACACTGATGAGCAGGATTTCACACCTAAATATGAGGAAGATGAGCAGAACTGGACTTTGAGTGATGTCTATCTGTGATGTTCTCTATTAAAACTGGAGGAGTTGCTGCAGGGGAAACTAAATTGCTACAGATCTCCCTGCATGTTTGTGTCGAACTTTTCTTTGAAAGCATGTCCATACTGAGAACAATAACATGCTGGCAGAGTGTACATGCTTTCAACAAACAGGTGTAATGGATTAAGACCAGTACAAATTGATAAGTAGATTGCTCCCCAGAGACCATCATGGGAGGTGATGGGGCTGTAAATCAACTCTTCTAATGATTGGAATGATTTCTACATTTGGGTTGTTGGGATACTTGGATGTGATCGTTTCTATAGACTGTGATTAAACCATCATGGTTGCGTAATCCGTTTCCACTTCAGTTTGTATTATCATTACCATAAACAAATACTCTTTGTAACCAAGATGGTACATTGTCAATTTCGACAGCAGTGCAAGCGGCTCAGTGAGTAAATGTTCACATGGGCGTACTAATACATGCTGGGCTCACACGGGCAATGAAAACATAATTACAAACAATGTTGGCTGACTACTAATTGACGCTAAGATGTTACGATGCACCTTAACACAAAAAGGGGTAGCGATAAGCGACAGGGCTGAGTGGTAAGGGTTAGGGAAAGCAATGTCCAAGACTCAGAAGCATGCTAAAGACACTAGCTTCCATAAAAATGGACTACGACCGGCGGTCCACCATCTTGTTGGCAGACTTAATTAAGTAATTTGAGTAATTTTATCTTGTTAAGGGGTTACATGAATATGAATGATGTCAAGAAATATTTTGCTTACATAATTCATTAGTCAAGACTTTAGCCTGGACTGAACTGGTGGAGTGACTGACACGCCTGTTTCTTTTAGTTTAATTAGTCTTTGTACTAATTTACATGTACTTTTTGGAAAACATCTCCAAAAAACAGTGTTAATGTTTCCTGCGTTTTACAAGAGGAGCAAGGACATTTCTAACCATATGGTACATTCATCAACTGCAGAAACAGGATAAAAATCCATTTTGAATTTTCATTAAAAGTCTCTTTGGGGATTCTTAATATACTTTCAAAGCATTAGTGAGTGATGTTAAATGGTCTTGTGGGTTTTTTTAAAGACTGGATGCTGTGATCCACATATAATACTAATACATGAGACACACATACCATTTGTTCATTCTGTCAACATAATGGCCATGAGGCTTCTCTGTCTCTCCAGCAGATGGAGCTACTACTCTCTGCTCTTGCCTGGTAATGTGACACAGGCTGTGATAAATATTAGGGTTTGGCAGTGAAGCTATTCTGTCAGTAACATGGGTTGGTCAGTGTGAGAGAGTGGGAGAGAAAAAAATACCTGGAGATTCGGTGATAGACTGTCTTATAACAATAACCCTGTTTTAGAACTGGGTTGATGAGCAGTAGAACTGTGTGTGTGTGTGTGTGTGTGTGTGTGTGGAGAGAGCAGGCTTACAGGTATCTCTATCTATTGCCAGTGAGCTGGTGTAAGCCTATAGGTCAGGCACATTTTTAATGAGCAGAGCAGTGTGAGAGAGTCGGTACAGTGCACAGCTATGGGCAAGGATATTGATCTAGAGACATTTAACATTTACTGTAGAATCTGCACTGGCAATAAAATGTCAAGATGCATCCTCTCCAGTAAGTGGTTGAAGACAGAGGAAAACTTTCTGATTAACAAAAGTGAGAATGACAATCTAAAAAAAAATCTTGTTAATGTTTTAGGAGCCAGTTTGAGTTGAAGCTGACCAACCGTGCGCGATAATAGGAAGTCCACTAAAAGGGATTCCTTCACTCGTGTGTAATTTGGGGTGCATGCTCACTGTAGCTCAATGGATCTGGACACCACATAGCTACATCTGCGGGGGATGACAGGTCCTGAAAGGAGTTCATTTTTTAAACAGTAGCTGGGCATTAACACATCCTAATAATTATATTTACAGACATATATCATTATATTTTACAGAAACTTGAAAGAGACAGTATCTTCATGCACTTTATCCTACTTATCATCTTATCATCTGTGTAAGTGCATGTTCTGTAATGACACTATCAGGACGTGAATATCAGGATAACATGACCTTCACATCTCCCGACTATAGCGAGTGTCATTGTTCATGATGTGTTCACAGCACAGCTACTGTATCACCTTGAAAGCCTTAGGGACACAGAAGAAGTCACAGTATATGATTGTTGAGGGGATTTTAAAGCATGTTTAGTTAATCTGTATAAAGATGCAAAGTTTGAAAGGCATCATATCCATTTGGTCTCTGAATGGTAGCTGATATCACTGGACTGAAGGGGGATGCACATAAATGACAGGTTTTACTAATGCTGAGAATGTGGAAATGAGAAGCATTCAAGATGGTGGAGATTCTTACCAAAGAACTGCCAAAGGAAAAAGATAAAGGCAGATCTGGCACAGAGGTTAACAAAAAGAAGTAATCTCCCTTTTTAATCCTAAAAGATCCCAGCATGCAAAGAAACGGTAATCCCATGTAATGATAGATGATCCTTACAAAGGTCCACTCTATCATGCAAAAGGAAGGCTGTGAAATAAAGGTGAAAGAGGATATAGTGTACTGTGCAGGAAAAAAATATCCATATGGACTTTATGTCTGGACTCTCAAGTAAGTCATCATGACTTTCGCCCTTCAACTAAATGTGCTGCACTGGCAAAACCACAAATATGCTGATCCAGAGATATTGTGTCTTGATATGGTCAGAATCCATTTCATTTTTAACGAAAGATTAACCTTGATCCCGCGTATCTCAGGATTATCCACTCAGTGACAAGTGCATATGGGGTGCTTTTCTGATATTCATCCGAACCCAACATCACAGTCGCATGTATGCATACACATTCATTAACACCCCCCCTCCACACACACACACACACACACACTGTAATCTGTCTCCTGATCTGGAGCAGTGCTATGACTCTCGGGAATCGGTGGCGCCGTCTTTCGATGTCAGGGGCCGCTGTGATCCTCCTCTGAACATCACACAACTCCTCCGAGGCAGAATCACACGCTTTTCTCACTCAGCATTTGTTCTCCAGACGCATTCCTGTTTATTTGTGCCTCTCTCTAAACCTGTTTCTTCTCTGTGGAAGCTCCAGCGCTACGGCACTCCCGGAGAGCTCCAGCCCTGTGGGCCAGCCTCAGGCTGCACTCACAGGTGAGGAGATCCAGGGGAAAGAGTGCTGTGAAGAACTACACGAAAACAAACATTAATATCAGACTGTATAGAAAATGTGTTAGTGAGATGTTTCTGGTGCATTAAAACAGCTTTGTATTGTATTTGGGACAAATAAAAGATGGCAAAGGATTGAACGTGACAACAGTTCAGCTGTTTTCAGTCTATAGCTCGTGCGCACTGATTAATAATAAAACAATACCTAATCAATCAATACCTAAATCTCTTATGTGTCGTATATCAGTCTGTGTTAGGACATTGTATAGAACAGAGCAGGTACAAACACCTGAAGCTAGGAGGTATTAGGTTTTAGAAAGTTGTGGGTTTTTGTTTAATCAAAAGAGAAAAAGAAATCATCAAAAGCATCATACCAACGAATCAGACTCTGAAAGAACCAGCAAAACAGTGCTGATCCTTAAAGTGACCATTCTAAGTTTGCTGCTTTGTTGCCTTCCCCTCTATCACGCAGGAGAAGTTGCCATATAGACGACGTGAATGTGAAGTTGGCATTGCGCTTTTGTTGAATTTCTATTTACGGCGTGTTCTGATTTAAAGTGCCAGCTTGTGAATTAGCAGATATTGCACCCAGCCGAAAGTGGCGGGGAGTAGAACCTCCTGTGTGCTCTGCCCCACTCTGTGTCTCCGCTCGTACGCAGAGAGGGGAGGACAGAGAGAAGAGGTAGAGTACTGATGGATCAGCGTTTGATTTTTGTCATACTGATCTATTACCTTGATTGGGCTACAAACACTACTAATCCATGCCTTTTATTTCACTTATCTTTTAGGAGGTTCTAAGCAAATGCACATACATTCAGCATGGTTCTAACAGCAGAATATTCCAACATAACTTCTCCTGTGGAATCCCTGCTGCTGGCTTTGGCATGGTGCTGGTTCGGGTGTTATATTATGCGGACATAATATTATTATGTACTCATGTCTGATCTCTCTCTTCACTCTTTGTTATTTGGGATAATTAAATCTGCGTCTGCACATAAAAATTATTAATGCAGATTGACAACATGAAAAGCCAAATGTTGACCTGCCATTTCTCTATTTTCCTAAATGCTTTTTCTCCACCTTCTGTTAACACATGCGTCAGCAGAGATTGTTGCAGAATTGAGATTGATGGAGGGACAGTTTAGGGAGGGGGAGCAGAATAGCTGCCTGGCTTTTTGTGGCCGTGCCTGCAGGACGTCATAAAAAGACACAGTTCACAAATGTGCTCATCTTTATTTATGCTCTCTCCTCCATAATCTGTGAATATTTAACTGTTAACGTGCAGGTAAATAATTAAGCATCAAAGTCTACTTCAAAGTTAATTAGCAGATTAGTAGATGGAGGTCATCCTCGGAAGATTTCGCTTGCCTTACAGTTTCATTAAGAGCACAGAGGAGAAGCAACTGGGATCCATCAATTCTAAACATGTAGCCTCCCTTGCTAATACAGTTAATTGGCAATTTGATTACATTTCAGAAATGAATTGAGAAGTTGGCTATTCATCCTTTTAATTTTACAGAGATACACTTTTCTCTCTCTCAGGACTATGAGGGAGAAGTCTATTAATAAAAAGTAATATGGTTCTGAGCTAATTTAAAGCTAATCTAAAGCTACTGAGCCATATAATCACCAGCAGATGTGGATTCTGAGTAAAGATATTCAAGACAAAAGATTTTACCTGGGATTACTTTCAAATGTCATCTCTGGCAGCTGTATGACGTTGGTCTCCAACAAAGCACTTTGCAATGTTGAATACATTCTTGCAAGAGGCATCAAATAGAGATACCGGTTCAATTGCTGCTGGTTTTTAAACATGAAGCTTCAGTCCTGCAGTCAGCGGAGACATCCCACAGGGGTTCCAGCGAAGAGAGAGGGACCGCTCACTTGAAAGGAGGGGGAAGTTATGGAAAGCTGTGTTGGCTTCATTGTAACTTCATGCAAACCTTTGCAGAGCAAAGCATCCTGCTGAAATTTCTAGAGCAGGTGATTTATTTTTTTTGTACATATTGTATGAGGCAGAGCCCACATTACGTGCTGTTGCATGGGATGTGGACAGCAGGCTGTTGTGACCACTCGCAGCGCAGTTTCATTATCATTTCCAACCGACAGTGCTGTTGATGTGTGGTAGCTCAGAGTGAGACAACAGGAGAGCAGCAGAAAAAGAAATACTGTACAGCGAAAACCCTGTGAGGTGAATTAATGAGGAGCAGGTGATGAAAGGGTTATAGGGAATTCATGAAGCCCAACAAAGAACAGTCAGGAGTCGGTTTTAATTGAAAGGAGGCCTCATCTCATTTGGGTAAAGGCAGTGCAAGCAGTCTTTGATGTCGGGATATCTAACTGTCAAGATTATATTTTAATGGTGACCAGGTAGGACAAAGAATGAATAACAAAAATGAAAGAGGACAGTTTGTTCTGGAAAGCTGGTGTTACGCAAGATTTTCAACAGAGAGGAGATCAATGCATTTTCTATTATCCAACAGGGGGGAGGATGTCAGAAACTTGTAGTGCTGCAGAGCCTGGCTTCAGTGAGGATGTTTGAGCACAAGCAGGCCGCTGCCTGTTGCTGCAAGTCAATACGGAGCACAGACGTCAGAGGTAATATATCATTTTTCAAGGTGATGCAACGTTTTCTGCATCACAGGCTTGTTTTGTTTATAAGATACTATTTGCACAAGAACTGTAAAATCTCACAGATTAGCAGGTAGAAGTATTTTATACAGCAGCTGTGCAAAAACATTTGTGCAGTATCCGTTAGTAAAATAAAATCTGACATATTGATGATTTAAGACCTTTGTTCAGTAAAATATGAATGTATAGGTCGTTTGTACCAGCAGCTCAAAACCACTAAAGAAGTATTGCAGTGGGTTGACATGTAAAAGCTGTAGGAACTATGATATATATATATAGTAATGTAGCATACAAAGGCTGGGGAACAGAATACAGGAACTTTAGAGGTTAAGTCTGACATGACGTATTCAGTATTAAGCAGGTAGTTAGTTGGGGCCTCCTAATTTACCAGCCTGCATACCCTGAACTTCTCATACACTTTCATTGCTTTGTCCTTCAGTGCAGTGTCTAAAACGTAATGACTCTGTTTAAATTACATTTTTCTCAGGCAGTGAAATATAACACACGAGTGATAAGTGAGTGTGAGTGATATATAGGCAGAATGTATTTATTGATACACTAGAAAATTACAGTGTAAATGTTGATTACTGATTTAATTACTAATACAGACAGATGCTTTTTTAAAAATATATATTTTTAATCAAAAACATAATAAACAGATGACCAAACAAAAAGATAGGGAGTCCAATTTAAAGCATACAGTTGAGAAAGAGCAGTGATCATTACTGTTTGAGCACACAGGTGGGAGTCTCCAGAGGTTAATACTGAGGCAGCAAAATTCAGATTTACTGAGTCTGCAATGTGATCTACTGTGTTGACCAAAATCAATCCGGTGTGGGCGTACCCTCCCCCTCCTACAAGTGAAGATTGCACAGTGGTGAAGTGATCTGAAATATGACTTACCGACTCTGGCTCTTTCTTTGTCTTTTTCTTGATACACACATGCACACTAACTGTCACAGGAGCGGGGAGATTCAGCAAGCTCCAGAGTTTACACAGTTCACTATTCAAACAACACCTGCTCAGTAATGATGGATCAACACTGCAAAGAGAATGAGAGAGCAGATTTAATTGGATTTTTACATGAGAAGTAACGTCAGCCATATGGATTAGATTATTGGACCATATGCACTTCAGCTCTTCATTTGTGCGCCCTAGATGGTTAAGTAACACTGAGCTCAACTCATAAAGACCTGCAGAAAAAAATAAAAGTAGCTTCAGAACTCATAAAATCGACCACATGTCTTGTTAAAAAAATAAAGAAGGTAAAATAAAAAATGGGGACATAAAACACACATTGTTAAACAACCAGCAAATGCTGCCAAATACTTTCCTGAGGCCCTGTGACAAACTACAACCGTGAGTTATAGCACATTAATACATTTTCTAAGAGCCGAAGGTGAAGTGGAGGAAAGGAGAACCTTTGCTGAGTATCTGTTGGATGTTCAAGGTACTCCTCACTGTGATCTCTGCACAGATGGCATTTACTGCATTACTGTGTGGGCGGATGATACATTTGAAATAATACGTGTTTCAGCCATGGCTGAACTAGGCACCTTGAGGGTGTTGGGGCAAAATAGAGATGCAGGCCCCCAATAAACCCAATAAACCACCCATTCAAGTAGAAAAGACATATTTATCTAATAATTTGTGTTCATGTAGCTATTAGCTGATCAGTCTAATGTCAACACACTGCCACCTTAGCTACAGTGCAATGAAATGTTGGCAGTACTTTGTAGTATATGCTACCACATATGTTAGCTGTATCTACATGGTAATATTGTGTCAATTGCATATCTTGTTTGTGTTGTGTGTAGTTTTTTTACACAAGCAATAGTCAAAAGTGATTGTGATGCTGCTGTTGCAAAGTGCTGACACTGTTTGACAAAGAATCTTGTCTTTATACAGCACTGTGTGACCTGAGTTTAGTTACACTCCATTTGTCAACTCATTTACTAAAGACAAAACTGTCCATTTCAGGAGAGCAAATAAATATGTTCCTATGTATCGTTGCTTTAACATTACAGCTACTTTATTATCCACTGCACAAACCCCCAAAATAACATGTCATTAAAATAAAATTCTGTAAAATTTAATTAAGTGAAATCATTAAACCAGATGAGTCTTTCTGGTTCACTCATCTACAAAGTCAATGGGAAGCCGTGCATTACTGAGCAGCATTTCAAAAGAGCAATATATTGTAGATCTGTTTATTTGATTTGATTATGTTTTGGTTTAACAGATCAAGAGTATGGCTGTTATGATGGCCTGAGCTGTAAACAAAAATCCTATTAGGTCATGATAAATGATTGTCTTTCTGTGAAAAAACATTTTTCTCCCATGTGCCTCTTAATTATGTTCCCTGGCCCCGGTGAATTTAAAGAGGTAAATAATGATATGATTTTTTTATTACGATTCATCAACTTTGCCTTTTGCTGCCGTTTGAGCTGGAGAGTGCCCCGAGTCATCATCTCTCATTAAGTAATGAATAGTGATTGGTATGAAATTACTTCACCCCACTCTGCTGCCTGTCCATTAGTCCATTAATCAACAGCATATGACTGCCAGGCTGCACAAAATCCTCTTGCAAACAAATCACCCTTGCCCTCCATTCCTTCCCTTCCCCTAAAATACAATTCCTCATTTGCATAATGAGGGCCAAAGGAGGGCAATGTTTGCTCATAATCAAAATGCATTTATTCACAGGAAGCTATCCTGTTGCACCCGCTTAATTCACACCTGCTCTCTTCTGTAATCAAAGCCAGGGTTCAGGTGGAAGCACAGGCCTTGTAATGTGTTCTCATAGGACCCAGAGTCTGCGAACTGACAAAAGAAAGATGTTTATGATTCAGAAAGCCTTGAAAAAGTACAACAGACTCAGGTATGTTATTGTTAACAAATAAAATATGCACATGGGCTCCTTATAGCCCTACTGTTGACTGGACTAAAAATGATTTTGTCAGTTAATTATAATAATTTTCTGTCAAACATCATTAAACTTATACTTCTTATGCAGGGGTGGAAGTCCTCCTGAATACTTCCCTCAATATGACTTTAACTTCTGAAATCTTTCTCTCTCCTTCTGAATTTGTTGTGGTTCTTTGATATTTTAGTCTTTGCAGTTTCAAATAAATGCATACAATATTTAAGAGGTGATGTTATGTTGTGTGTTTCGAGCTTGCTCAACAAATTGTAAAAATCAATTAAAGAAGATTTAAATATTCCACACCAGACTATATTCAAGAAACCTAGATAGGACATACCTTTATACTAATGTCACTGACATTTAATAGTCTGTATATTGTGGTTAGGTACAGTAGTGACTTTGTTGTTTCTGAATATTTAACAGTATATGTCTATATGATAGTACCAAGCTACTGGGAATGTAAGGTTGTGGCCTATAATGATGACCGTCAACCACACAAAGATGCCCCCAAACACGGTCTGTCCCACCTACCTTCCACTTGACTCCAAGGTTCTTTTTTCCATAATAAACAGATAATCCACTGACAGTTCCTCCAACTCCTTCACGGTAAACCAATACAGTACTTCTTGTTGTTTAATTCTTGTCTCTCCTCCACAGAGCTCTCCCGCCTTACGATGTCCTATCTCCCCACTCGTTTCACCAATCATTAGCTTCTCTCTCTGTTCTGACTTACTCCCCCAACTGCATAAAGTGGCTGCTGTCACCCCTATCCTTAAAAAAACCCTAGATATTTCAAGCTCATCTCTGCCTGTTGAAAATACTGGACCATGTGGTTTCCTCTCATTCCAAAACATTGCTGGTAGTGCTCATTCCTGACTAAGATCATACTTCACAGAATAGACAATAGCGCCTCAGCACTGACAACTGCTCCTCCTCCACCACACTTCTGTTCCAAGGTATCCTCCAAGGTTCAGTTCTCTTTCCTGTCCTCTTCATCCTTTATTTACTCTCCCTCGGTAACATCATCCACCGTCATGCTCTGTGATTCTACTGCTACGCTGACGATATCCAGCTCTACATCTCTACTAAATTCCTCAGCACTACACCCCACTCCACTTTAACTAACTGCCTCACTGAAATTAAGTCATGGATGAAAGCCACATTTTAAAAAACTGAAAAATATGACTGGTCTCAAATCCCCAAATTAATTGACAAATTCCACCACCCATTCCACCAACTGTCAACCACCCCCCTCCCAACAACCTTGGATTTGTTTTTGATGTTGGAGTCTCTTTTAAACAGCATGTTAATCAAATCAGCATAACTGTTTTTTGTCCATCTAAAACAAAGCTCAACCATGGCAAAAGCATTCCCTTGGCACACCATCCAAAGTCCTTCGGTCCAGAACTATACTGCCATCATTAAGTCCTGCTCCCATGATCACATCACGCCTGTCCTAAAAAGATTCCACATATCATATCATATAATATATAATATTAATAATGTTGTCTGAAATCATATCAGATATTATATCAGCATTTTCTACATTGTGAACAATTTTGCTAAGCAACTAAGTGGAAAGCACATATGATGAGCAGACATACAGACATACAGTTATTTATTATCTAATAGTAACAGTGGCATATTTTTTGAATTTCTTTTTCAAGGTAGTGTTCTGGTTAAATGCAGTTCTGTTGAACCATAAGGAATTTCAGGCTCTTCCCTACAAAGGGAATTGTTGCCACCATAGCGAATTTTTCTTCAGTAATATGAAACCATTGACCACAGTGCTATTCCTTAGTGATTGTCTTTAGGAAACGAAAAAAAGGAAAATGTAAAAATGAAATAACCTTATGGCTTTGGAATGGTATCTTCTCCATCCTTTTAACAAAAAGCAGACAAATGTGAAACTCGTGCTTCTGGGGACTGGAGTTTGAAAACCCAGGCTCTAACCCTTTTATGCTAATGGAACCAGATAGAGCTGTTGAAGACTTACTGGTGGCCTGTGGTTCAATATTGTGTGCACCAACACAGGTACAGTAGAGAGGAAAAATACATCCTATGATGTTGGCTGGTTTATACTAACTATCCTGTGTATTCTGCTTTTGGCTGGCAGGTTAATTAGCTGTGTGTGCATTTTATGTTTAAGATTTATACACTGATGTGACAATGACAGATCTGTTTTGTTGAGTAAAAAAGGTAAATTATGTACATGACCAGTGTGCTACTTAAAAAAACAGTGGTAGCAAAAGATTTCATTGAGTCCTCAATCTCAGTTATGTGTTGTAGTGTGTAAAATAGTACTTTTGTGGAGCATTGTGCATTTATCTCCCATAGTGTGTTTGTCAGAGTGGAGATGTCTTGCATTTTGCTGTGGCATGATCATGTTCTGTAATTAATAGGAGGTCAGAGCCAAATGCTCTGCCTGTAGTTGAGGGGGCACAGTAACTTATTTGGGGGTATAGTCCACAGACACTGTAGCCCGTAGCTCAACCAAAACCTCTAAATCAATAGACAGCAATATGTTTATATTTTATCATTTCAATTATATTAACGAACATATTAATCAATGGTAAACACATTTTGGCCACATTATGCAGCAGCCATCTGTACACAAGCAGATTCCACCTGCTTTTCAAAAGTATTGAATTCAGATGCAATCCCAGCCACTGCAAATCACTTTTAGGCTCGATAAATCACATTGCATGTATTTGCATTTTCTCCTACCTTTATTTTGCGCACTTTTTTGGGCAAAAATTGTTCACTTTGCATCTTTATGAAGGGAGAGGTGCAAAAAGGTGTTTTTCTAATTTGCATGTGATTTGAAACAGCGGACACTCTGATTTACAACTTAGTAAATCAGGGCCTGAGTGTTCTCTTAATCTTTTGACAAGAGTAAATTATTCTAATACTCCTTTTCATATTATGTACTCTTTTTGAGTTGTAAAGAGTGTGTGATAGTGGGTGGAGTGGGTCTTCGTCAGTCTGGGGGAAATTTCCCCATCTATTCTTTTATCACTGTCACCACTGCATGGCACAGATCCCAGGTGCTAATCCTGATCAGCATCTTGCTGCAGCATTTCTGCACTGCACCTCTCAGAGGTCACTTGTCAATCAAGCAGTGTGTTTGACTTTGTGTAGGCAGCAGCATTATTTTCTTTGACTGTTCAGTAATGGTAGCCTCTGCTTCTCAGACTATTACTTATAGACTTTACCTTGAATTGCTGTGCATCTGAGGATCTAACGAAAGGGCCTACATAGAATATAGACAAACATTTATTTATATGCAAATATTAAAAAATTATTATTTAAATTCATTGCACACTGACACAGAAATAAAAGAGGCGTTAACGAGGCTTTCTAATAGCCTCTTTGTTTCAGTACACAGTGGTCAGAGCAGTTTATGTTTATTATGAGCTCACCTCAGATGTGAATGTCCCAGTGAAAAATATGAATGCAAATACGCTCTGCCCTAACAAGGATGCCTTGTTAACCAGCATCATGCTATATGATGAAATGAGAAAAAGCACCCATATCCATCTCTGTCA